>NC_139975.1:35575805-35978305 GCF_963993115.1 Abramis brama
TTACTTTCAGGATTGATTACTGTAATGCACTATTTGGTTTACCTGCTAAATCTATAAAACGGCTGCAGTACATCCAGAATTCAGCAGCACGTGTGCTTACACACACTTCACCACGTCAGCACATTACAGGTATGCTTTATAGCTTGCATTGGCTTTCTGTTCAGTCGTGTATTGCTTTTAAAACTCTCACACTAACATACAAAGCTAAGCCCTTTCTTATATCTGTGACTTAGTCACGCGCCTTCCCGTTCCCTTCAGTCTACTGATTCACTTGCTCTTCAGCCTCCCTGCAGATTAAACTCTATGGGGGAGTTTATCTGTATACACAATACAACTCTTTATCTGTTGCTGAACACAGGTTATGAATGCACTTCCTCTTATTGTTAGAGAGGCTCCCACATTAGCCAGTTTCAGGAAGTTGTTAAAAACTCATCTTTATAAAATTGCTTACCGTATTTTCCGGACTATAAGTCGCTTCGGAGTATAAGTCGCATCAGTCAAAAAATGCGTCATGAAGGGGAAAAAAACATATATAAGTCGCCCTGGACTATAAGTCGCATTTATTTAGAAATTTATTTCACAAAATCCAAGACCAAGAACAGACATTTAATCTGGAAAGGCAAGTTATTCAACTACACAGTAGCACACAGAACAACAGGCTGAGTAGGTGTCCGGTGTGTTAACACAACACATTAACAGTTATTCAGCTACACAATAGCATAAAGAACGTATACCTGGGAGGCTGAATAGGCTAAATTAACATAAGCCAGTGAGTCCAACAAGCAAGTTACCAGTAAACAAGTTCACCAAGCACCCGCGATCTCATTCCACATCACTGAATCCATTGAATTTTCTTCATCCTTGGTGTCGCTTCTGAACAACTCCGCCATAGAGCGCCCTCTCGTGGCTGTAGACGGTAATGTTTTCATCTCAGTCTGAATTAATTTTGATATATAAGTCGCACCTGAATATAAGTCGCAGGACCAGCCAAACTATGAAAAAAAGTGTGACTTATAGTCCGGAAAATACGGTATATGGACTGTCATGATTAGTATTTTACTGTGTTGTACTGTAATAATTATTTTTGTATTACTCTTGTACTTCTGTATTTTATTTGCTTTCATGGTCTGTAGCGCTTTGGGTTTTAGAAAAGCGCATCATAAATAAAATGTATTATTATTATTATTATTATTATCATCATCCATCATATCTACTTGTATTGTGTTGTCATACTTGATTTTGTTATTATTAAATTTTCCCCCTTTGTCTCAGGCAATGTTTGCTGTGTTGTAATGTTTTGAACTTTGTGTTGAAACATTATTTAAAAAAAGAAATATTTTGAGCATTGCATTGTGAATGTTATTTACTCTATAAGGTATTTCTATATTGTTAGTAAATTAATCGTTTTATTCTTTAAGAATTTGCTTGAAGATTGGGACATAATGTTCCTAGAACAAAAAGTCCCAAATTGTATAAAAAACCCTGTAAAACCTGTGATTATATGGATTCAAAACTGCTCATGAGACTTCATGGTGGCTGTTTTAAGTATCTCAGTATCTTTTTATCAGTATATTTTTCTAGGGAGTTGCATTTGCTGGTTGCAAAAAAAATTTTGCACAAATTTGGTGCTCAACAAGGGAAATAATAAAAAGTCGGCACACCACGGCTCACGCCTGGTGGATTTCTAACTGTTTCTGGTGAAACTTCACTGAAGCCCAGCACACACAAATTGCAAACGTGAAATATATGTGTCAACGCGTCTTTGTTTTGTTTTCCTGGAAAAATGAGAAAACCTGTGGATGAACTTCATGACCTAGTATTTATATAATTTAATGTATATTTGTATATCTATTACTAAATGGTGAATTATTTAGTAATATTATGGTATTACTAAATGGTAAATTATCAAAATCCTTGGTCCTAATCTCAAGGGATCTTTTTTTTTTCCAGACTATTACAATTCCCTTTCGAGGGAACTCGCGCTGTCGAGAATCAAAAAATTGGGGAACACCTTCAGCATAACGCGTCTGAAGCCTGTATGGAACTAGTCCAATCTCGATTGGTGTTCCGTCATTACGTCACTCGTGATGTTGCATGTGACGGTGATGCGGAAGCTATAAAGGGACGCCGGATCACAACAGCATCAGCTTTCTGGTCTTAAGCAAGCGTTCTGTGTGACTGTTTTCTAACATACTCACTCAAGCACATATTTAAAAGACAAATAATGGCGAGTAAGGAGAAACTATTCAGGCAGTGTGTGTCCCCTTGCCCGCGCTTTTTGAGTGAGGCCCGAGTATGGTTTTCGGACATTATAGCTCTTCTAGCGGGCCCTCCGTGGCAAATCCCGATCAGGAGGGACCTTCTTTCTCAGGCCAGGGGCACAATACATCAACCTCGGCCAGAGCTGTGGAAGCTGTGGGTCTGGCCCCTGAGGGGGACCAACTCATAAATGCTGGTCTCTCAAGTGAGGTTGTTGAGACCATCCTAAACTCTAGAGCCCCCTCCACGAGGAAACTGTATGCATTAAAAGGGAATGTATTCAACTTATGGTGCAGAGAACATCAGTTGGACCCAGTTTACTGCCCAGTGGCTTCGGTGCTGGAGTTCCTCCAGAGTCGCTTCTCTGATGGGCTCTCCCCATTGGTGGCTTTTAGTAAAAAAAAGTAGCTTTTCTGCTGGCTATTACGTCCCTAAAAAGAGTCGGGGACCTGCAGGCGCTATCCGCTGGGCCCTCTTGCCTCGAGTTCACTCCTGGCAGAGTGAGAGCTATTCTCCATCCTAGATCCGGCTTTGTGCCTAAGGTGTCGATAAATGTGGCACGGTCTATAATTCTACAGGTATTTCATCCTCCACCACATGTGTCGGATGATCAAGCTAGATTACATCTGTTATGCCCGGTCAGAGCTCTGGAGGCCTACGTGCACAGGTCTTTGGGCTGGAGGAAGTCGGACCAGCTGCTCGTGTGTTTTGGGTCACCTAAGAAGGGTTCCCCTGCTTCCAAGCAAACTATCAGCAGGTGGATAGTAGAGGCTATTTCCTCAGGTTACGAGGCGTGCAACTTGCCTTCGCCTCTTCCCTGAGAAGGGAACGAGACGCTGCGTCCCTCGGCCACACTTCCTGCGCTCCTGAGAATGACTTGCTTCGACCAATCAGAAGCTGACGCTGTTGTGTTCCAGCGTCCCTTTGTAGCTTCTGCATCACCTTCACATGCGACGTCACGAGTGACGTAATGACGCAACACCAGTCGAGATTGGACTAGTTCCATAAAGGCTTCAGACGCGTCAACGCTGAAGGCGTTCCCCAATGTGTCGACTCTCAACGCGGCGTCTCGTTCCCTGTTACAGTCTGTAATGTATTGTCATTATGGAAATGTTTCTTTAAGGGGTGCCTCAGCCTCCGTATTTGTTGTTATGACTCCTACTTTGTATGTGCACGTCAGCTCTCAGTAAAAAGAACAGCGAGTATGGCTCGGTACCGAAGCTCTGTGTCAGTCACATTATTCTACACAGTCGTGACCCGAGACGTTTTTCTCAGTTGCTTTGGCACATTTTTCTTCTTATTCTCTGAACTGTAAGTTCGATTGTCACAACTGTTTGCTGGAACATCAGAACTCTATTGCGCTTCTGCACAACGTAGTAACTTACCCAAAAGTTGTCATTACAGGTTACAGTACTGCAGTGTGTGAGGCCATGTAAGGGCCAGAATATACTACTAATAGACTGGAAATAAAACGAAACTGCAATAGAATCATATCATTGTCAGTGTTCCACCAGCTCTGCACACTCCACCCACTCGTTCTCTCTCCCGGAATACCGATTCACCACACCTGCACCTCATCATCACCTCATCACCCACTCCCTTTATAAACCCACTGCACCGTCAGTTCACTGTCTATCTGTTTGTTTTTGTTTGTTTGTTTATTTGTTTGTTTGTTTATTTGTTTGTTTGTTTAAAACAGTACAGAATAGCCAGTAACTCCCGTTCCTTACTCCAGTCCAGTGGTGGCGGTAATGCACAAGAAATAGTTGCTAACCGCCAATAAAAAAAGAAGAAGAAGAAGAAGTTCACTATCTGGTCTTGTCTCAACATATATATGGCGCTTTTCCACTACACAGTACCAGCTCGCCTCGGCTCACCTCGACTCGCCTCGGCTCGGCTCTGTTTGGTTTTCCACTGTGTAAAAGTTGTACCTGTTCCTGCTTCCAGGTACTTTTTTTCGTACCACCTCCGGGGAGGTTCTAAGTGAGCTGAGGCGAGGCTAAAATGTGACGTGAAAACACGGCAGACTGCTGATTGGTCAGAGAGAATCGTCACTATTCACTGCGTCATCATTGCACGCGCCAGACGGAGTATCCTGAATAAAAAACAGCAAAAACAAAAACATCCAAAAACAGCATACACTCGATTTCCTCCATTGTCCTGTGTGTGTGGGTAGCGGGTGTGTCTCGCGCGTCTCGCGTAAAAGATTAAGTCACGGCAGTTTCCTGCGGCGTCGCTATGATGACCAGGTACTATTGTGGAGGTACTATCTGCCAGAGGTGGGAGTAAGTCACACATGTTCAAGTCACAAGCAAGTCTCAAGTCCCTATACATCAAGTCTCAAGCAAGTCTAAGTCGCAGTACACACAAACCAAGTCAAGTCAAGTCAAGTCAGTGGTTCACTTCAAAGCAAGTCAAGTCGAGTCTTGCTAAGGGTCAAGTCAAGTCGAAGTCAAGTTACTATACCAAACAAAAAAAAGTAGTTTATATTGGCCTCAAACTTATTCATTTTTCCCTCAAAAATGATTACCTTTCTTATACATTTATATCGTAATATTCATAGAATTTATTAGCATGCATTTATGATTATCAAAATTTGGAATAATTATTATTATTATAATAACAATGATACAAAATGTTTTGAAGATAAAACATTTGAAGGTAAATTCACAAGTGTGCTGCATTAATTATATTGGTTTCATAGTAAATGTCATAACAACTGATTTGTTTAAAATGGCAGATTCGTTCTGGAACTAAGCAAACGAATTTGTTCAGATGCTCATAACTCTTTCTGTGGCTTGTTTGGAACTATTGTCATTGGAGAAATAGAGCAAAAACAGAGAATATTTGGAATATTATGTCTAAAATGTCACATCAAAATATTCACTCTTTGTTTACTGAACTGTTTTATAAAATCCTTATCACATTTGCAATCGCGCCAATATTCTGGAAATATTTTGTTAATATCACATGCTATAATTATAAAAATAACTCATACTAGGGCATTTTTTATATTAATTCTGCTGGCATTTTGTCCCCAACCCCCTGATAACATCTGACCCTGCATTAAGAGAAACATAAAACACGACAAAACATTAACAGTTTTCTATGTTGTTTTTCGTCATTGGAAAGAACGACATATTTGGCTTTAAAGCATGATTTGAAAGAAATGTGGCAAATGTTATACAAAACATATGCCATCATTAATTATCATTTGGATATTGACAACATTAAGCTACATTTGAAAACATAATTGTGTATAAAGAGGCATGATGACCAGTCAAATTAACTATAACAAACAGGTTAAACAAGCCATATCTCACTTTTAGACGTGGTGAATGAAGTTCGACTGTTCGAGGTTGTGATGGTCGTCCGATATCCCTTGCCAGTTATTATGCGTACAGCAAATCTTCTTGTATGAATATGGTCAATTTCTAGTGTTTATATCCAAAAAGAAACGATGCTGGGAGATGTTTTTGTATTTAGCGCGCTCACCGCGATGTATGGCTGAGTCCCAATTCGCATACTATCCGTCCTAAATAGTATGCGAAACTAGAATTAGTACGTCCCAAATCGTAGAATGTTGAAATGAGTATTCCAAAGATACCCGGATGGTCTACTATTTCCGGTTAGAATTCGAAGTGCAGATCAATGCACACTCTAACGGCTAATATTGCCCACAACCCATTGCGTGCGGGAGAGAGGAGCTTTGTGGTGATGGTGGTGATGTAAACATGGCAGCCGGTGTGGTGAACAATCGTGTCCGATTGAAGAGATGAATCCGAGCTGCGTCAATAGCAGAGGAGAAAGACTGCGAAATTTAAAAATATGACTATTTTTTACACACCGGATGCATGAGCGGAGATGCGCCACAGTTTTTAAGTGTAAGAATTCAAATGTTTAACCCTAAATAAAGTTATATTTTATTGACTCGTAATATTAATGGGTTTATGTTGTGCCAAAAAAAGTACCGTGTTTATCTTGTAGGGTAAATAAAAAGGCTCTAGTACAGTGTCATGCAAGTGTCTTTTTTTATGTATTTATTTTATTGTTTCTGTCTTAGATGTATACCTTAGCCTACTATAAACTCTTATGAAAATAAACACCTTTTACTACACTAACCATAGTTTAACCACACTGACTTATTTGTAGTAATACTGTGGCTGTACAAATGTTAACTTTATCAGTCCAACCAAAGAAACATGGTTACTACACTTTTACTATAGTAAAAGCATGGTTCATTTTCATCTGGGTATTTTTGAGTATTATACAGAAGTATAAAATACGTTAAACAATAGTTATACTATAAATTTTAAATATTTTAACTCAGAAAATAAGTAGCTTTCATTAAGTTACACACATTGCACATGAACGTCAGAACCAGCCGCCTCACAAACGACCTGCGTTTGGTTGATCTACGACGACGACGTCCTGCTTCACTCCTCAATTTGCTAGAACACATTGTAAATGTATTGTGGAAAAAAAAGATGGGAATAGTAAATACAATTATATTGGACATATAATAATGAATGAAACGTAAAATGTTTTGTTAACAGTCGCGGTGTGTGTAACTAGGCAACCACGTTATCGTTCACGTTGCATGACGTCATCGAAGTATGTCCCAGAACATGCATACTCTTTTGCTACACACTCAAAAGTATGTACTTTTTCCTCACAAAAAAAGTACATACTTTTAGGTCGTAGTATAAGTAGGCGAATTGGGACTCATGTTTTTTCTGGGCTTGTGCAGCGTCACGCAATCGCGCAGAATCTGATGACTGGCGTCAATGGTTCCGTTGCTTTCATTTTGTTCAGCAATTGATGTTGCGATGATTTATATAAAAATGTATATTAAGTCATTCTCGAGTCATACATTTCAAGTCAAGTCTCGAGTCATTGGATCTCAAGTCAAAGTCAAGTCGAGTCATTTTATTAATTTAGTCAAGCAAGTCTCAAGTACTTAAATTTGCGACTCGAGTCTGACTCGAGTCAAGTCATGTGACTCGAGTCCCCCATCTCTGCTATCTGCAATGGAAAACGGAGCGAAAAGTGAGTTGAGTCGAGTCGAGTCGAGCTGGTACTGGTAATGGAAAAGCGCCAATAGATGCACAAGACTCACTCTAAAGACTTACCCGAGCTACCTACCTGTGATCATCCTCTTCAGTCTCCTATTCCCGTCTACCATCTGCCATCTCTGCTGATCAACATCATCGTCCGTTCTCCGCTCTGGTTTTAATCTCTACCTGCAAAGACATTCATATTACTCATTCAGCTCAGTTCATTTATCATCTCAGTACTGCATTACCTACCTTAACATCAGCTGGTTCTGTGCTTCTGTTCTCAATAAATCATTGTTGATCTTACTCCCCTGCCTGAGTCTTCACTAAACCTGACAATCATGTTGTGTATATATAATGTGTAATGCTTATTGTTAAAAATACATAGAGCATAATGTTTTTATTTTATTTCTATGAATGCTGTGTGTGTTACCATCCATGATTCACACTGATAATACTGTGGCAGTTTGTTTAATTTTTACATTGATTATTTATGGTAACAACCAAGTCATCAGTGTGTAAACAATTTCTATAAAATGAAGTGCTGACATTGAAATGGAGCTATAAGGTCCAGTTTGTCTTTCCCGCACATCATTATGACGGTGAGACTCAAACACTTACAGATTTGAGAAGAGCTCTGCTTTTAAAACACTGTTTTACAGTAAAAACTTACTTTTCCCTGTTTAACTGTTTTCAACATTGATAATGTTTCTTGAGCATCAGATCATCATATTAGAGTGATTTCTGAAGGATCATGTGACCCTGAAGACTGGAGTAATGATGCTGAAAATTCAGCTTTGAATCACAGGAATAAATTACTTTTTACTTTATTCACATAGAAAACAGATAATATAAATTGTATTTTGGACACACACGCACACACACACACACACACACACACACACACACACACACACACGTATTCATTTAAGTAAGCAGTAGTTCTTTATCTCAGATTCTCTAAACTGTTAAACATTGCTCTGTATTTTGCCAACTAAATACAATAAGGAAAAACGTTATGGTTTTGTGGGTCCATTTTAAAGTGATAGTCATCAAAGAGTAAAAAACTGTATTAGCCTAAACTGGTGTAAAGACCAGCCATTGGGCGAAGGTATAATGCGTGTATGTCTGTTCAGTGCTCCGGTGAAGTTCACTTTATTTATTAGAATTTAGTTTCAATATTACTTTAGCTCTACGCTTAATCTGACTCCAATCTCAAATGATAATCAAATTTAGATCGTGTTTCTTATTAGAAAATAATCATACATTTTGATTGTCATTTAGATCTTTGATTATTCTGAATATCCCTATTTTCAAATATTTATTCATTAGGACCCGGTATTGCTTTGAGACGTCACGTCGTGAATGTGCGCTCACGATCACAAACTTAGACAGTTCTGAAATAGTCAGAGGATGCAGTGCGAACTATTTTACCCTTAAGCGGCCGCTCTCTGCTGACTCATAACAAAAGGTGTCATTTTTTTAATAGTCGCAAAATGCAGCGTGCTAAGTCAGTGATAGTCAGAAATCGGAAGGTCTCCTTAATGATGTGCTCCATGCTCCATTCATTAGTGCCTTCGGTTTGATCTATCCTGGAAGAGATTTGCGGGAACACCAGACTACACATTAATCTTCTTACAGTGGTGTGTGAGTGTGTAAGACTCGGGAAAACACTGACACAGTACAGGTTCACACAGACTGCTCTGCCACTTGTCATTATATACCCAGACCAGAACAAAAGGCTTGTACAATATTTTTTAGAGTTGTTTTGGGTCAATTCATGCACCCCAGGGGGTGACACCTGGTTTCGGGGGAGAGGAGAGAATCAACAGATATCTTGAAGAGACATCACTCAAAGAGGAGAACAGAAGTTTTCAATCTTTCTCATAATACCAATGACTGCAATGAAATTAAGACCATTTTACCAATCGCACTGAGACATTTAAAATGATACCAAACATGAAAAGGAAAAACAACAGATACATCATATGTGATATATAGACATACTCAGTGAACTTTTAGTGACTTGAATCAGGAGGAAAGGAAGGGAGGAGGGAGAGGGCGATGCAGAGATAAGGAAGGAGAAAAGTTTGGACAAGAAAATGTCCTGTGCTCTTTCTCTGCGATCTTCTGTCCAGGGTGCGTTTTATTGCTTTATTCCAGGGTGAGTTTTATCTCAGCTTTTGTCTTAGCAGGAAAATCAATTCTTACACTGGCATATGTTATTCACTCATTGTCTGCTCTGTTGTGTCCCTATTTATCTGTAATAAATCATTTTTTTCACAGGAACTAAATATTACACAACACCCAAAGTAAAACTCTCTTTGATGTGATTACATGGAATTACAATGACGACTGATGTCACGTGATTTTGACAACATAAATAGTGGACCAGAATCAATCTGTGAGACAAACTGCCTGATAATACAGTTTATTTCATCCGGGCTTTGATCCCCAGCACAATGACTACAGCAATGCCAGAACATGGAGAATGGAGCACAGAGGAGCTCGTCACTGAAGACGTGAAGAAGTTCTGCTTTGAGGTAGGACACAGAAAATCACTCATGCAGTTTTTGTTAAAACACAGTCTAGTAAAATGATCTATTTTGGTGCTATAAAATGTGTGGGGAAACTTATTTGTTGTCATATTTAAAAGAACTGTTTTACTTTTCACTCAAAGTCACATGATTTTTTACATGATTTTTCTGGTATCCGAAGGATAGGCGTCACATAACTCCATAGAGACTAATTAAATTAATCTTTTTGAAAAAATGATAATAATATAGATGAATATAAAATGTGATTTTTAAAATTTTTATTCAGATGAAGCCAGAAATAGAGAAGGAGGTTGGAGCCAACTTAGATTTTTTCACTCCTTTAACCTGTAGGCGTCTGAGTCTGATGGGAGGAACACACACTCTGGTCAAGGTAAGTCTGTGTTTTATTTTTTATGGATTTTGAGCTTATGATTTCATCACTGAAACTCCAAGGCACAATTTGTATGTTTCTATTATCATCACGCCAACTGTGGCAGTGTGTCCTAAACGGGTGCGAAGTGTCCAGTAATTTTTCCGTCCTCTCTGAAAGTCAAAATGCATCAAGTCACTGTATAAAGTTTCACTGCATTTGGAGCCTATAAGAGAAAACTTCTCTCACCGTTGTAGCGTTGATGGACACTCAAACCTCTGCAAGAGATCTCTGTCACTGTCGCAGAACCCGCAGAGATGTGCTTGCTGTCATGGAAAATAAATGTGTTCAGGTCGCTATCAATGTGAACAGAGTTTACATGGAAGAGATCATATAAATTCATCTCTCTCTCTCTCTCTCTCTCTCTCTCTCTCAGGTGTACGTCGGAGTAAATAAGTGCGTTCATGCAATTTTATCTGTAATTATCTACATAGATATGCCAAAGAGTGTGTCTGGAGTCCAGTGCCCTAAAACCGCCAGTGATCCTCTGATCCCTTTTGAATTTAAAAAGTAACAGCATGCAGAATATAGTCTGTCTGATCTAACAACAGACACACAATGAGCTGCCATACTGTATAGAGGAACTATTGAAAACTGTTTCATTCATCAATATTAAACTCAATATTCAAACCCTCCGGTGTCTGTGTCAGTTTATGAACAACACCAATTCACTTCACTTTACTAAAAATATTGCTGAAATAACTGAACATAAATATTTCTCTATCCCAAATTGTCAAAAATAGTAAAAGAAAAAAGCTGCTTTAAAGGGTAACTAAACCCTAAAACAACTTTTTTAGTTAATGATCTGTAAGACTGGGGCTTCTTTAGTGCTGTTCATTGATTTAAGTAAATTTTTTGACATTTGGGTATAAAGTGTTTTAATTCTAGAATATATGGTGTAAAAACATCTGAGTGCTGCCCTCTTCAGGTTGAACGGTGGCTACTGCAGTTGAATTTTGTACATGGGTGCATTTTCAATTTCTGGGTGCGTCAGACAGAGTTACGGCACGCACGGAGATGAAAAGGGTATGTATGGACTTATCTAACTCTGGGGGATACGGTGAATAAGCTAAAGTCCCAAAAAGTCGGCGTGTTCCTTTAAGAAATATGAAAAAAGAAACTGTAAAATGTCTACTTTTGTATGTGTCCACTTACAATCGAAACAAAACATTGTGCTTTTGTATAATAAAGAAAATAAACAGGGTGTGCTTTCTGCCTCTCCGTCTCAGTGAACTTTTTTTCTGAAGCACGTCTCTAAACTTAAACAAAACTCAGCGAATACTAGTCACACAGGCATAAGCAATATATCTGTCTAAACATTTAAGTCTCTGCTATTAAATTATCTCATTCAAAACGAAAACAAATATTCTCTGTTTATGTAATCTGTATGAAAAGATAGAGATGTCAGTCGTTCTCATGGCAACTCATTATCTGCTAATGTGAATACGCCTACAGAGAGCATGCGCTATTGAAACGCGGGTGTCAGGTGCTCGCCCCCCTCGGTTCGTCCCCTCTTATCTCCACTGGGCTCTGCCCACTTTTCCAGCATTTTTCAAATATTGCCAGTGGGTGGAGTCAGGCTCTGACCAGGGGTTGAGTTACCCTTTAAAATAAAGTGAAAAATTTGAAATCCATTTTCCAAGTCAAACCTATTGGTCCTCTTAAGATGGTGATGATCAGATGTGGGACATTTATTGTCTCGAAAGTTTGAGAACCAATGCTTTGGATTTTCTTGTAAAATTTTTTTATTGTAAATATTAATAATATTATTGTTTAGATTGATAAGAGCATTTCATTACTTATAATGGGAAAAGTTTGTTTAACAAAAACGCCAATTAAAGTCTTATCATATGGGACTCTATCTGCGTCAAAATAAAAAAATCAGCCCAACTAACGTCAAAGCTTCTTATCACGTTGCAACCAATTCTCGCTCCCAAGGCGTCAAAAACTGAAGCATGGTCAAGCGCCCCCAGAGTCACAGTGAAGACCCTCTGCGTCTGTTTGCCCCTCTGCATCACTCTATGGACGATTTGGGAACTCCATTGGGAACTCCATTTCCCATTCAATGGGAAACCTGTGGCGTTAACAACAGACACAAATTTTATCAGTAGGAAATTGCGCTGAAGAAGTCTCATATTGAACACATCACGATATTTGGCATCAGTTCACGTGTGCCATATGTTGGTAAGTAGTCGTAAATACGCTGTCCAAAACACTTATTTTACCTGGTCAAAAACAGCTCTGTTTTCAGCATGCCGTTTAAGTGCATGTGTCTTTAAATGATAATGAGCTTTGCTCACCCCGCCCCTCTGTTCTGTGCGTACACCGTTTGTTATAACCATAACACAATAACCATAACGCGGTGTTCATTATTAACGTGGGATTATGAATTATATTGAGAACGTTGTACATAGAAAACATGCCGTAATGTACCCTGAGTGTAAACAGCCGCATTCATCGTGAAGCGTGCTAGCGATTTGCAAAGATTAATATAAAGGTTAATAAAACGTTACACTCACTTCTTCTTCTGGAGGTGCAGCAGGAACACGAATAGTTGGTACCGATCCTTTTTTCAGGAGCAGCTTCTTAGCAAAACCAGCTTTATAACGTTACTGACCCTCGTTTGTAAAGCAGTCTGGTGAAATGATTCGCGCAAACATGAAAGCATTGCTGTTGATCGTGGGGAATATTCCCTTCGAAAACAAACTCAGCCACTGCGTCTTCAGCGGTTCGGATTTAGGAACATCAAAATGATGCTGTGTTCCTTATTACACCCAAGAACAGAACACCACAATCGCTTAGACGCCATCAGACAGTGCTCCAGCATATCAACAATGACCGCGCCGGTCCGTGCTGACTTTGATTGACAGCTCGCTCAGGAGCGAGGGCGGGTCTGTGTTGAAATGCTGCTGTCAATCAACAATCGTGGGAGGGGCGTCCAACCAACGGCTTGATTTAGGAGATGGGAAAACATATAAGAAGATTATAAAAAAACACGGGAAGGATTTTTATCATTTTATGATGGTTGTGTACAGGCACTGCCAACACACATTTCAGTATAATCAACTTGTAAAAGTGCATGTACCATTATATGACCCCTTTAATAAATTGTTTTGCTCACATCAGGTGCACAGTGGTTAAAGACTCCATGTGTTTCAGAGAAGACAGCTGTCTATACCCTCACCAGTCAGCACTTACACTGCAGTACACACTATGGTGTTCAACACCTGTTATAGATGAGTAAACGCATGAATAAATCATTTACAACACTTTCTGCATCCCCTAATCTAAAGTGTAAACTATTCATCACTTGTAAATGTGTTACACTTACCTGTAAATGATCTGTACATGTATTTAAGGCATTTACAACACTTTTTGCACCCTCTAATTGCTACATACATACAACAACAAAAAAAAACATTTATTAAACATTTATGAAACGCATATTCATGTTTTGTAAATGATTAGTTAATCATTTACTAATCAATTGTAAATGACTTGTAACAGAATTTACAAAACACATAAAATGTTAGTATATCACTTGCTAATAATTTATGAATGTTTTGTAAATGATTAGTTCATCATTACCACTTATAAATGACTTACAACTGAACGTTATTATAAAGTGTTACCGAATAAGGAAGAAGGAAGGGTTGGTGCTAGACAGTCTTTTGACCGTGAAAAGGATCGAATTCATGTTATTGGACGTGAAAAAGTTTATAATCGTTTTTTTTTTTTGTGTGTGTGTGTTTTATTTCTCTTAAAATGTAACCTGACAAAGAAAAAGTAAAGTTTACAAGACAAATGATGGATTCACGCGTCAAATCCTTTGTGCTACACCCTTGTGGAAATGGTGAAGAACGAAAAACGTCTTAGATCGCCATTACAATATTATTACAGATGAATACATTTTTAACTTAAATTAATTATTTAATTAAGTTGATTTGTGGCCCATCTGTAAGATTATACAGCAGATTTGTTTATTTTGTTATCCTTTTTTGTGTTGTAGTGAAGAGTTTTGCTCCTCATGCTAATCAAACACACCTAACCGAGATGTTCAGGGTTACTTGTAAACTACAGGAATGAATGTGTGGATTTTGAAATAAACTGCTTCTTATGAGTGATTATAATCAAGGTATTAATCAATATTTTTCCTTCTAAATATCACATGAGTTGAATGACTTCTCTAAGCTTATGAGATTGTACTTTGTTATAGAAGTTACCAGTGTGATTACTGAAATGATCTTTTCATGTATTCTCTAAAGTCTGTATTAAAGGGACACCAGGCAAGTCTGAGTGTTGTTTCTCTACGAAGCTCCCCCTAGTGTCTGGTAGTAAATGCTTTCAAACACTCTGTCATAAAAACGAACTGTTGTCCCTCGCCACGAGCAACCCAGCTGAGCAGAGGAACCGGCTATTTCAAAACCAGTTATGTCTACCGACGCAAGTAAAGCAATATTTTCTTTCCAACTGATGGCGATTTTTATTTGTATTTTTTTATTGTGTTGTCATGCATACTATTATTTTTACCGGGAACGAACGATATGAACGAGGCGAACTACTGCTTTGGTGTTTGTTTGTTTTTGGGAGAATGGGCATGAGCATAAATATATATATATATCTCGGAGGCTAATATTTGTCTAAAGTTATATTAGTAAGGTCTATAAGTTAATCTGGTACTGTAGAATGACGGTTTACCTTTGCTTGTCTAAGAAAACATCAGAACGTTTTTTCTAGCTCGATCATGATATGTGCAACATGTTTATTGCCTATTATCAGACGCGTTGACTTAGTGACATAAAATAAAAGTGTAAGTTACACAAATAAAACCGACAGAGGAACGGCCAAACAACTACAGAAATCAAACGTGTTTGCTAATGACAATGCTAACATCAAAGTTATAGTATCTAGCGTACTAGTAAGCCCGTAACAGACAGCGATCATAATAAAAACCTTTACAGACAATAGCAAACATCCTGAGGTCGCAATTACTTGAAATTTAAATATTAAACACAGTTTATTCCAAAGATACTTACAAGTGCAACAGCAGGATCAGCATCCGTTTTGCAGGCTTCTGTTTCTCTCAGTTCTCCCCATTCTGAAAAAGCCGGTCCGATATTTACTCGAGTCCGACTTGCTCGGTCAGTCTCCCGTTTCCTCTTTCATTGGTCCTCCGACAAAGATTTCCTAGCTTTCTGCATCTTTTTTACAGCCTCAGCCATAACTCAATCTATCGTTGCCCTTTGCTTATAGCTAGCCGGTGCTTGAATGGGGGCGTGTACGTGTGCAGTGCCGTCAAGCAATTCGTTACATCGCGAGACCTGATATCACGCGATACTTCCTGACGCCGACCCGCCGGCCCAAAGTTGCAAGTGAGTTTTTTCCGCTCTCGGGCACCAGGGGGGTGCGAAACCACCACCATTCAACTCGAAATAAGTAATATAACCATTCCACTGACTCCGAAGCTGCTCAGTTAAGGTTAAAAAGTTACCTAGAGCACCTTTAAATATCTGAGCGGTGACTGAAGCTGATGTCAGGAATGCAGGAACAGTGCTTGCTCATTTAGCCCAGCTTCCCAAAAAGAAGTATGGACTTCTTTAACATGTGTCAATACATCCATCTGCTTTTCTAGGGTACCCTGACGACTATAAGTCACAGGATCATTGAAGTCTAGGGTTTAAGGGACCATTTCTTTGTTAAAGCTTTACTAAACTGCGTTATATTAAAGTGTAGCTCTCCTTGAGAGAAAGAACGCATTATCTTGATGTCTTGAGATGACTCTCCTGTTTATAGTTAGAGCCTGGCCAAATCCAACCTTGGAAAAGCTGTGTGTCGGTGTGTGTGTTAGTCTTCTTGGTTACAGGTTAAGAAACCACTGGCATTATTGGAGATTGACTGAGTTGTTGTTCGGGACATGTTGACGCACAGAAACCCAAATCTGCGATCTGGGGGCTGTTCCATAAAAGCCGCTTAGAAAAGCGGGGATTAAACTCCAAAACCGGACTTGAATGAGCCTAACAAATAAGTTGGGGCTAAAGTGGTTCCATAAAAGGTAATTGAAGTTCACGCAATCTCACTAATTTGATCCAGGTTTATCTAGTCTAGATAATTGCGTGTGCACGCGTTTCTGAAGCAGCTCTAGAGGTCGATCGTGGATCAAATCGATCCACCATCAAACAGCGTATATTTTGTGCTGTTTTATGCGTTTGTGACATGTCTCCCCCCCCCCCCCCCCCCCAGTGCAAAACTTACATTTAACAGTTATATTCTCCATCTGTAAATGTTAGAAAGTTGAGCAAATGTATCCATTTTACTGCTAATCTTCATATTGAACGAGCACCGCTGCGCGCATGCGCGCCAAATAGCAGCGCAATAATTCTGACTAAAATATACATTTTGCTTGGAAAATTAATATGCGATACTTTATAACACTAGAAATATCTTCTAATTATAATAATTTATCTTTAGGATGTTGGATAAGTTGCAGTGAACTTCTAGTGAACAGAAGTACTTCAGTGAACAGAAGTAGCCTAATTCAGGGAAGATTTTTTTTTTAAGAAACTAAATATATAAAGATACAAAATATAGTTTTGGGTATAGGACCTATGCTACTTTATAAAGATGACATATACTTATTTAGAATGCTGAGAATTACAGCTTTTAATGCAATAATTTTTTGGATAAAGCAAGAATCCCCAGTTTTAAATGAGTGGTTAGATTTAGTTTCTAGAATTATTTTTTATATATTATACATATAATATAATATATTCTTAATGTACTTTACATTATGGAGAGGATAACATGAAATTAAGAGCAAATGTATACATTTTGAAAAGATATGTGCAACTCTAAAATCAAAGAATATTCCATAAAAGAAAGGAATATATATTATTAGTCTACATTAACTACATTTTTATATAACCCTCCCTTTTATTTCTAGGCTAGTTATTTGTTATTTTATTTATTTGCTTATTTTATATTGAATATTTGATATTCAAATAATATTACTTGAATAACTATTAGGAATTATGTGTCATTATAAGAGTTTGATATAAATATGTGAATGTTAAATTTTTATTAATATTTATTTATTGTTTTTTGTCTTTTCCCTCTTAAATCATATGTAAAAGTGTCTAACTATGTTCTTCTTGGTTATTGTTCTAATCATGTGTGTTGGTGGGTATTATCACAAAAGAAAAAAGTAGAAGGAAAAATAAGGAATATTTATTGGGGGAAATATGTCTTTAAAGGAACTGTCAATTTGTATAATTGTGTTAAATGTGTTTGAATTGAAAGACATAATAAAGTACATAATATATATATATATATATATATATATATATATATATATATATATATATATATATATATATATGTATGTGTGTGTGTGTGTGTGCTAAAATATTTGTTATTTGGACATTAGATGTGCCTTATTTAGAGTTTTAAACCTACAAGTGTATTTTTATGATATATTCAAATGTAGGCTAATATACTGTCAATTACTAAGCTCAGATTCATCTTACCAGTTCAAATTCATACTGTGCTTTTGTAATTATTTATTTTTAATTTTGTGATTTTTGTGATTCTTTTTTTTTAGATTGTGTTCTAATGTTCTTCTAATAATCATAAACATGTACTACAGCTGTCAAACAAACCAGAGAGAAATGTATTCATAAGTCTATATTGTCTAATGTATCATTGTAGCCTTATTTAAGTTGATATTTAAGTTATTTAAGTTTCTGTATACTGTGTATTTATGTTTGGACTAATAATGGTTAATAAAGTCCAATAATGGTATGAGAGAGTGTCAGTGGTAATATCATTGTGTTCTTGTTGGTCAGTGTTAGAGGATCTGTGTAACAACTGAGGCTTAGCCTGACAGTTAGCCTGCCCTGGACCAGGCTAGTTTCCCAGCATAAGTTGCCAGGGTAACTGAGTTTGAACTTTTTTAAGTTTGATTTATGAAACCGAATCTACCAAAAATAAGCCTGACTAACCGAAATAAGCCTGGCTTATACTATAAGCCAGGCTTATCTAATCTTGGTTTATGGAACAGCCCCCTGGATGGTCATGACGTGCCTAAAATTACTATGTTTATCTTTTTCTTAGCCAATGAGAATCATTCAACCTGAAGCAAGGACATAACTTAGACCTTGGTGAAGGGTAAAACTGCAGTGTGTGTGTGTTTTGTGTGTGTGTGTGTGTGGTATGATCTTTGTAACTGTAAGCGGATTGGCCTACGAACTTGAGTCTTGAAGCTGACTTCTGCCTGATGAAACTACAAACCATCTTCAGTAAAACTTTTCTTTAATTTATTATAATTCTGACTCGGGGTCTTCATTCATCATATCTGGTTCTGTTCTTTGACTGTAAAACCCCTTACAGTGTGTTTGAGCTGAACTCTGCAGAAAGTTAGTTCTTCAGGAGTTGAACAACCCTGATTATTATTAGACTGTGTGTTGAATCATGTGTTTGACAAAATCACTTTTAACACTTAAATGTCCTCATATCAAGTTCCTTATCAGTTTTCCTTTGACTCAGGGCTGTTGATTTACAGTTGACTCTTGATATGAGAAGCGTATCATCATAACCAGTGAGCAACTGCACATCTGCATTACTAGTTTTTTTACTATTATTTTTAGTTTTTTTTAATATCGTCTCTAATATGCACAAGCAGAAAACACGAAAAAAGCGAGTATTAGCTTTATAGACCAAACCTGTAAAAAAAAAAAAAAAAACGCTATCTTGTAAAAAATAAATAAAAAATTAGTAAAAAAAAGTACATGTAAGCCTTGCCAACAGAACAAAAGTCTATTAACAAAGACTGCATCATTTTATAGTTAAATGGCCCTGAGATAAAAAGAAATGGACAGTTTTAATGGGTTTCAATGGGGACATTTTTGTCCTTAAGGTCCTGAGTGTAAATATTTTGTGTACCCAGTGATTTATGAAAGGAAATGAGGGTGAAATAAGAAAAATCCAATAAAAATACACACTTGTACCAAATTTGATGCAGTTGGCATTAACAATGAATGATTAAAAAAAAATTGAAACCTGAAAGAGACAAACATGTCCTTAAGGAAACACACGGGTTAAAGGTTGACTTTAAATTTAGCATTTAATTGTGATTGATCAATGAGACCCTTTGATTACAGAGTTATTATTGAAACATAATTTGCAAAACTGTATTAATCTAGAAGCAGAATCAGATTTAACTGTGATTTTCTGCTGTAATAAACAGTTTAACTGGTAAGATCCTCAGAGGAGAAGTTGTGCAGTGATTACATAAGAATGGAAAGACAGTCTCTGTGAAGGATGTGCTGAATCTGCACAGACAGTCTTTAGTTACAGGATCAGAGAATGACACTGTTCCTCTGTCATAGTCCAGCTGAACTCTCACACGCTGAAGCTTCTGTTTAACAGTGAAGACAGTGAGCCGTTGCTCTGGGGATCTTGAGCTGTATTTGCTGTTCATGTACAGCACAAACCAGACATTAGACTTAAAGAAATCCTCTCCCTTCCTTTGGTTTGATGCTGTTGTTATTCCAAGAATCCAGTGTGTATTGTCTCCAACCTCCACATCCCAGCAGTGTGTTCCTGAGTTAAAGCCCTCAGATCCCAGGACACATGCATACCTGTCAAACCTCTCTGGATTATCAGGAAGTGTTTTATATACATCACTGAACGACACACTGGTCAGATCAGCAGAGAGTGTGAGACGAGGATCTGCTGTGTTTGGATCCAGAGTCAACGGAGCTGCAAAGAGAATAACATCAGATTACAGGATGAGATATGATGTATTAGAAATGTAAAGGTTAAACATTTTTCTTTTTCTGAAAGAGATCATAAATCATGCTATCATAACAATGGTCTCTCAGTTACTGTCAGAATGGATTGAGGCTTCAGGTTTAATATCAGTATTCAATAAACACTATTGTCTCCTAATACATAAACATAAACCATGAGGAATAGACTTTTCATTATGAGTTCGCTGTACGATCTGATGATTTTCTGAAATACAGTTCAGATTCACTTTGTAGTGATTATTAAATATATTTCTATCAAATGTTGATGTTGTGTGTGTTTATATGTGAACTATCTTCTGCACTGGTGTCAAATCTGCTGAGACTCACTGTGTTGGACAGTTTCCAGCATCTTCTTCCAGACTCTGAACGGCAGGTTACCCAGATAACGCGACACATGAATCAAAGCTCCAGAACTCATCCGTGGATCCGGCTGTGAGATCTGGACTCTGAGGAACATTCAGGAGTCAGAACTGCAGTGAATTTGAGTTCAGATCCACTGAGAGAAGAGATACGAGCAGCTCACTCACCTTTCCATTGAGGCCTTAAAGTTCTGGAAAATATAGAGTTTGAAAACATTTTAATATCTTATCAAACACTCTCAGTGTCAATGAGTCTCTCTATACAAGTTGTTTTCTGCACAAAGAATGAAGCCAGATTGATTTGTCACCTTTAGAAACGAGACGTCATTGTCTTTCATCATCTCCTCCATGTCTCTGATTGTGTGTGAAAGAGCTGAGATGTGTGTGTTCATCTCCTCCAGCTTCTCCTTCATCCTCTGCTTATTCTGCTCCTCTTCCTCTCTCAGTGCAGTGATTGTAGCTTCTTCTTCGTCTCTGAGAAACTGATGAAGCTTCTCAAACTCTTCTTTAATCTGACGCTCTGTGTGCTCAGCTTGAGACTGAAATCAAATCACATTCACTTCAGTCAGCGCTGTATGAACACACACTCCACTAATGTCAGTGATAAACTCTGTGTGTGAATGTTGAGTATTTAACTCTTTATATCCTCACCTTGATGTGTTCAATTGTTTCATCACACTTTTTCTTCATTTCTTCTCCATGTTTGAGCTTGTCTTGTAAGGACGTCAGTGCTGTATTAAATTCCTCCTACAGGTTAAGATGAAACTCTATGAAACTTGTGCAGCTCTAAGAGGTTTAAACATTGTATGTTTGAATGTTTTTATTGTTATATTATTTATATGTTGAATGGGTCATTCTCATGGAAGCATTTGTGTCTGAATATTATGAGATTTAGTTTGAGTAAAAATAAATACTGGTCTATTGTATACACAAATAAACGCCTGAATTTATTTACAATTAAATAAAAAAATGTATTATGTGTGTTTCTGGCTCCAAACTGATGCTAAATTAAGTTGAGATTGTTAATTTGTCTATACCATATAGAATAGATATAAATTTAGGTATGTTGCAAATTAGCGACAACAGGCATTTAGGGTAATTTTTTTTACAAAATGGTAAAATTAATAAAACACATTTTCCCATCTCAGGTATGTAGATTTTATTCATGGCACAAAGTTGTTAGAACTTATAAACTTTAATTGACAAATTAATGAATCTTGACAACAGCAAGAAACAAAACACTCTCCTACTCCCTAACATTGACAGTAGTTTTTATACATTCCATGTTACACTCTGTTTAACTCTTTCCTTGTTTCTCCAGTGCATACATTATATATTCTTATAGTGTTATTTCCTAACATGCTATTTTTTTTATTTATTTTTTCCTGAAACCATCTAAATACAGCATTATTATATGTAGCCATTATAGCACAATCCAGCCGTTATGGACCAATGTCGCGAATTTGCTACAAACAGAAATCTACAAAGTACGTAAAAAATATTCGTCACATGAAGTCTATATGAATAACATAGCTATAGAGGCAATCAATAAGCTGGTACATATTTTTATCTTAGCACAACTTAACTCATTTTGGGAAATTTTCTCCACATTTGCGCCCTTGATATGCGGATTTTGCAAACCAAAATATTAGCTTCCGTGAACCGGATGTAGTTCCCACTCCGACCGCTCCTACGAGAAACCAGTGCGTGCAAAAGGTTCCTAGGTATGTATCAAATGTGCACAAACAGGCATTGGGGGAAAACACACGCTATCTCGCCTGCAGTCTGAATGGAAGGGGTTTGTTGCAAATTCGCGACAGTGGGCGTTAAGGGGATAATACTGTTTCTATGTATATCACTGTATTTAACATTTGAAATGAGAGACATTTGTCTTACCTTGTAAGATGAAAGCACTTCACTGATGGGTCTGAATGTGTGATTGGTGTGTTTCTCTGAGTCTCTGCACACTATACACACAGGCTGTTTGTCCTCCAGACAGAAGAGTTTGAGTTTCTCACTGTGTAAACTGCAGATCTCCTCAGATCCTGATGAACGTTTCTCATTTCCCTCCTTTATCAATGAATCACACAAGTTTTTTAACGCTAGACTAACTGGAGGTTCATTTCTAGATGATCTTCTCCTGCAGACAGGACACTCCTGAGTTTCCTTAGTTTTCCAGAACTGTTGTAGACACTCTTTACAAATACTGTGACTACAGGACAGAAGAACAGGAGTCTTGAAGATTTCATAGCAAACAGGACAAGAAAGCTCTTCCACAGATTTTGGATCCATTTCCTCGTCTTGTAAAAGATCCAATAATCTACAATTTACTTTCACTTTCTGAACTTTGGTTTAAAGAGTAAACAACTATTACAATCAAAATCTAATCTAGGTTCAATCAGAAATACACAAAAGCCCTAATGTAATGTGTCCTCCTCTGTTCTTCACGACTCGTTTTAGCTTTCAGTAAAAGTGAAAGGCAGAAATAATGACTAGTCACTTCCTGGAAGGTTTTGTAAGAGGGTGGAGTTTCTGATGAACTTTTGGAGCTTCTGGGACTGGTTGCATAAACCACTGAAACTAGTAAGTTAGTCTTTTTTTTTTTCTTTAAAACGATTCATAACTTTTTTAAGTCAGTTATATAAAAATTTGATTCCAAAAAAAATAAGACTGATTGTCCCTTCTAGTGGGTCATATAAGACTGTCACATCCACCAGCTGGAGTGCCCATGATCTCCACTAGGGGGAAACACCTCCCGACTCTCGCCATCTTATCATGGACTACATTTCCCATAACCCACTGCCTGGACCCATTATGCTTGCTTACATTCTGCTGTCTCACAATACCTTGTTAATATTGCCTATATAACCCCTGTATGTGCTGTCATTCCTTGAAAAAGTTTTGGATGTTGTTACTCTGCATTTCTAAGTGTTATCCTGGTTTCATGTGTCTTGTTTTTTTATTTTTTATTCTCTGCCTGTTTTCTGGATTCCCTTTTTGCCTGTGTTTTCTGTAGTGAAGGTGAAGTGAAGCATTATGAACCAGCGAAGCTTTCAACACAATTGTATCAGAAAAAAGTTCATTACACAAAGCTTTTCAAACCAGAGCTTGACGAGGACCTCTGCTGGTGAAAGTGAGGCAAAATGTTTCACATCCAAACGCATTAATCTTGGAAGCAAACATGAATGAATGGATGGATGAATAAATTAATTAATCAATATATTAAATAGCCTACATGACAACAATCTGTTCCATTGCATACTCATAGTAACTCAAAACAATAAAGATAACATTTTGTATCCTGGATGTGGACATTTTTCCTGTTTGTAAACCAACAAAACTCATGAATAGAGGGAGTAAATAAATGCAGGTGCATGCACACAAAGACACACACTTTCACATCTTATACATCTTATAGGGGTTGTTTACACCTGGCCACTTCATGCGTTTTCTCAGATCGGATAGCTATCTGATTTATCAAAACGATTCCATTTACACATCACATAAATGTGTTTTTGCGAAACGGATTTAAATCCGATCTTCAATCCCCGCGCTATATGCAGATTTAATGGAGTGCACGTCACCGAAAGCAACAGATATGAGCTGCATTTTATTGATCATCAGCTAAAATTTCAAAATCAAAGACCGCAATAAGAGAGAGCGGCAACAGCCCTGGTAAGATCATTTCGTTTCTTTACTTTTAATGATGATGATTGTGTGTTAAGCTTCTCACTTTCACTTTGATTATAGTTTGCACGTTGGCTTAATGAATAGATGCTCAGCTTCTCATCTGCGGTCACGGTGTCATATCTGGCTATAATATTACATATAGCCTATTACACGCTCTCACACGTTTATTTTTTTTACCATTTTTGGGAGGAGTACAATTAACATATGTGGTTTCAACAACCAGATGCATTTACACTTGTCCAGTTTCGTCTGGAGTGCGTCTCAGACCTCCTCCTGAAGTGGTTTGAGCGATCGGATTCAAATCTGTCTCGAATGCGTTTCGGAGGGCATTTACACCTGGTCTCTTCACGATCGGCTAGATATCCCATCTGAGAAAACCATGCGAGTGGCCAGGTGTAAACAGCCCCCATACAGATGAGGCCATTAAGAATCCGCATCGCAAGGAAAGGGATTCAGTAGTATAGTGTAGTATAGTGTAGTGTAGTGTAGTGTAGTGAACTGTAGTGTAGTGTAGTATAGTGTAGTATAGTGTAGTATAGTGTAGTATAGTGTAGTATAGTGTAGTATAGTGTAGTATAGTGTAGTGTAGTGAACTGTAGTGTAGTGTAGTATAGTGTAGTATAGTGTAGTGTAGTGAACTGTAGTGTAGTGTAGTAAAGTAAAGTAGTGAAGTTCTCTGGCACATGACGTACATCACTAGTCAGACGGCTGACGGCTAGTCAGCACGATTTAGCTACAAGTACTTTGCCAGCGAGTAGCCTGCTCGGTTGCCCTTTTGTGCATCGTCTGAAGAAGCACTTATCTCCAGAGCCATTCCCTGCTTAGCTGTCGGACGACGTCTTTAACCACCAGCATTGCCAGCACGTCGCGAAAACGACCAGCACTACTACAGCAGTGAGTTTTTTGTTTTGTTTGATGAGCCACGGCGCGAAGCGTCCATTGTGTTTAAGGTCTCTCCGCTCCCAACTTAAGCCATGCTACAGGCCTGCAACGTGTATTTATTTTATTTCATTGAGTGGCCATTTAGTAATTTGCCGGCTTAGCTTTAATTTTGGGGAATTGAATGTATTTGTATAATTGGTCATTGGACTGAACTGTGTTTCATTTGAATTGCACTTTTGATATTTGAACTGTGTATATTGTTAAGTAAACATGCAATTTATTCTCTTATCCACGACTTTCCCGAACTCTGACCTTTCCCGTGATCGCTATGGCAACGTAGAACAAGCCGGTAACGAACTTTCGGTTTACGTTAGCCTGAACACACCGCTATTCAGAGAGCCTCAACAAGCCCAAACAATTTGCTTGGATAATGAGGAGTAGAGCTTAGATCGGGCCCAAAAAATCAAGCCTGACCCTACCTGAGCCCGTTAATTGTGTCCGAGCCCGGCCCAATTTAGACCCAATCATTTTTAATACGTGGGCCGTTATAACCAGGGGCGGCGCCAGAGAATTTTTTAACGTGCTGAGGGGGTGCTATATATATTATATATAAATACTTTTAATAAATGAGCAAAAATTGGCCACTTAATATTTAATATTCAATCATTTTAATGATCACAATTAAAGTATTAATTTTATTAAATTGAACAAGCACAACATTCGGCATTCAATCAAATATTATTAAAGATTTATTATTATTAATAATGTTATTTCAACACAATATCTCGTTATTTCGACATCATATGTGTGCCGAGTGTGCGTGCAATAAGCAAGATGTGCATTTGTAAATCCAGTGACACGCGTGCCGTGCATTGATTTTTATTAATAAACTATAGTGTTTTCTGCAGTGTCTGCTGCAAAGATGAAGTTGACGATCGCCATCTCCGTAGTGAACACGCCTATAGCCTGGAGAGAAATGCACATCTTGGATTACATAATCAGAGAGTAGCCTATTTCTTTTCATTTTTAATTGTTTCGTTTAAAGACATTTAAAGCTTTCTTTAGATAGGCTATATTTCTTATGTCTGAGTTTCGGTTAATTTATGATGAGATGCGCTCACGTGCAATGCCAAAGTGTGTCCACGGCGCACCGGTGCCTATGTCATGATTTATATTGTCTGCTATGCTTCTTATTTATTAAATCCAGGCAATTGGTTGATGAAAAATGTATTAAAATTAAATTACAATTTATTCAAAACGAAATTCACTTTAAAGAAAGGCTTTCTACAAAAAACTTAATGAAGAAAATTAAGTTTAATCATGTCTGACCCATTAACAAAATCATGTCTGACCCCACTCTATGTCTCATGATGCATCCTATCATGGTGTTCACTTTTCATAATCAACATACAGTACCAGTCAAAAGTTTGGAAACGTTACTATTTTTAATGTTTTTGAAATAAGTCTCTTATGCTCATCAAGCCTGCAGTTAAAAAAACAAAAAACAGTAATATTATGAAATATTATTACAATTTAAAATAATGGTTCTCTTTTTTAATATACTTTAAAATGTAATTTATTTTTGTGATGCAAAGCTGAATTTTCATCAGCAAGTACTCCAGTCTTTGGTGTCTTATGATCCTTCAGAAATCATTCTATAATTGTAGGATCGTCTTTTCACGATCAGATAGCTATCCCATCTGAGAAAACGCATGAAGTGGCCAGGTGTAAACAGCCCCATGACAAAAACATACGCACGAAAGCCTAAAACAAACGCTGGTTGGCCTCTCACGTCCAAATTTGACGAAGTGGTGGGGGAAGTGACGTATGCCGTAAAGCAGTCGAATTTTGTAGTTCTTTTTGTACTTGGGTTACTACCCGAACCCCGAAGTTACATAGTGCCAGTAAAAGCGATACAGACCCCGTCAGGCTATGGCAGACGTGTCATTCAACCTATTGTAAGTCGATGTAATATCACAAGGGTCTTGGAAATATATTATGAAGGTTGAAAAGTTTTACAGTGTGCCTTTAAATAACAGTTTAAAAAAGGTGGTCTGCTATTTTTCACAAAGGAAGCTCAGTCAGTCAGTCAGATAGATAGATAGATAGATAGATAGATGCACCTTTGTAAGATATGCGCTCGTCTTCACAAAAACTAGACTACATGCAGGGTTTTTAAACATCTCGTGTGGAGAAAATATAGTTTGTTCTGGGCAGTGTGGCAAAGCCATGGCAAAAAGCAGGATAACTTGTAGCTATAGACTACTTGAAAGGAAAACAAATTTGCCAAGTAAAAACAGAGTTTGTGTTGTTGAATCATTTTTTGTTGTTGTTTTTAGTAGGCTACATCTTAAAATATAGAGCTCATGACAAATAAAAGTTCCAGATGGACAAACATTAAATGCAAAAACCAGTGTGAATAACAATATGTTAAAATAAACTAGAGAGTGGATACACAGATATGGCCTATTTATGAATGAAATTCATGCATTTATTTGTCATTTAAACTGATGCAAACAGGGAAAGAGAGTAGAAAACACTTATTATCCTGTCGCCCCCTCTAGTGGACAGCATTGAGTATTACGGCCTTCGCTGCTCAGATAACGCAAGTCAAGGGGAAAGAAAGTCTGACCAGTTAGAAAATATATAAGCGAGTCAGACCAGTCTGAAGGTCTGAGCTGAATTTGGTGAAGCATTAAAGTTCTAGGCGGAGTCAATTTCTCATAATAATAATAAATAATAATAATAATGTTCAAATATGCTGGCTTTCTTAAGCCAACATAATAAAGAAAACTCAGTATGTAATAAAATTGTATTAGTTTTATAATAAAACTAATAACATTTTAAAGGTAGCCTATGCCGTGCTCTTCAACTTACATGATTTTAATTAATCCCAAACAGTATTAATGTACGTTCACTGATTCTAGCTTCTCTCTTTTCTGTCTCTTTCTTTTCATGTGAACTGTGAACACATGCTTACATTCATAAATATAAATTTTATTTCTATTCAATTTTCAAAATTATTTATAGCCTATATAAAAGACGAGAGTGGTAGGCTACATGTTACGGACATATTATCATGGTACAGTTCAGCCTATCATATAAAATGTATGACAAATAAGGGCGTGGTTAACTTTGATTGACAGCTGATAACGAGCATAGGCTGCGCCAAGGAGAATGACAACATAAGAAGCGCCATTTTTTAACACAGTTGAAATATAATACTACTGTTTTTGAATCATGAAATGTAGTTTTAAGAGTTTTTCAGGCGAGAATGTAGTTGTTTAAAGCTCAAATCTGTGGTTTATTTATAAAGATTTATGAAAATTTTATCCAGTTGTGAGATCCAGCGATGACCGGGCGCTCGGCGCTCATGTACCCCGCCTGGAGCAACCTTTCCTCGGCTAGTCGTTCTGGCGTTTGCCGCGGACTCTGGCGTCTCTGTAGTGGTTAAACATGAGATATGATTCGTCTTGTCTATGTCACGTGTCTGTTCTGTCTTGTGCTGCACATGGGTGTTTGTTGTTTTGTGCCATGTGCTCTCCTGTCTATTGTCTAGCCCCTCCCATCTTGTTATCTGATTATTGGTTAATTTGTCCCACCTGTTTGTCTCATTACCCTCCTTGTTGTTCCCCTATTTAGCCTCCTTGTGTTTGTAGTCTTGTGCTGGTTCGTTGTCCGAGTTACCTGTCTTTGATGTTCTTGTCTGTTGATTTTCTGAGTTCTGAGTTTTCTGTATTTTTGTCTGTGTTTGTTAATTAAATCTTCTCTGCACTTGAATCCTCGTCTCTCGCTCACTCGCCCCGTGACAGAACGAACCAGCCAAAATGTGGATTCAGCGGAGCGAGATTTTTTCTTCAGAGGAGGAGAAGGGAAATTCCATTTCCCTATTGGAATATTTCTCCAGATGTGTTCAGAGAACTTTGGAGGAGGAGAGCACCATGTCAGACGGTGATCAGATCGGAGGAGGTGGTCCGGTGGTCCGGAGACGGAGGAGGAGAAGGAAGACCTCCTCTGTGACTATTCCGGTGGTCCCAGTTCCGGTGGTCCCAGTTCCGGTGGTCCCGAGTCCGGTGGTCCCAATTCCGGTGGTCTCAAGACACAGGAGGAGGAGAAGGGTTCCCTCCATAATTGTTCCGGTGGTCCCAATTCCGGTGGTGCTTGCCGAGCCTGTGTCTTCGGACAAGATGGCCGCCGCCGAGTCTGTTCACGTCACGTCTGCCGGGCCTGTGTCTTCGGACAAGATGGCCGCTACAGAGACTGTTCACGTCACGCCTGCCGAGCCTGTGTCTTCGGACAAGATGGCCGCCGCCGAGCCTGTTCACGTCACGCCTGCCGAGCCTGTGTCTTCGGACAAGATGGCCGCCGCCGCGAGTGTTCACGTCACGTCTGCCGAGCCTGTGTCCCCTGATAAGATGGCCGCCGCCGAGAGTGTCCACGTCACACCTGTCGAGCCTGTGTCCTCTGACAAGATGGCCGCCGTCGAGCCTGTGTCTGTTCCTGAGCCTGAGCCGGTGGTGTCTGTTCCTGAGCCTGAGCCGGTGGTGTCTGTTCCTGAGCCTGAGCCGGTGGTGTCTGTTCCTGTTCCTGAGCCGGTGGTGTCTGTTCCTGTTCCTGAGCCGGTGGTGTCTGTTCCTGTTCCTGAGCCGGTGGTGTCTGTTCCTGTTCCTGAGCCTGAGCCAGTGTCTGTTCCTGAGCCGGAGCCAGTGTCTGTTCCTGTGTCTGTTCCTGTGTCTGTTCCTGTGTCTGTGTCTTTGTCTGTGTCTTTGTCTGTGTCTTTGTCTGTGTCTTTGTCTGTGTCTGTGTCTGTGTCTTTGTCTGTGTCTGTGTCTTTGTCTGTGTCTTTGTCTGTGTCTGTGTCTGTGTCTTTGTCTGTGTCTTTGTCTGTTCCAGTGCCTGAGCCTGTGGTGCCAGTTCCAGTGCCTGAGCCTGTGGTGCCAGTTCCAGTGCCTGAGCCTGTGGTGCCTGAGCCTGTGGTGCCAGTTCCAGTGCCTGAGCCTGTGGTGCCAGTTCCAGTGCCTGAGCCTGTGGTGCCAGTTCCAGTGCCTGAGCCTGTGGTGCCAGTTCCAGTGCCTGAGCCAGTGGTGCCAGTTCCAGTGCCTGAGCCTGTGGTGCCAGTTCCAGTGCCTGAGCCAGTGGTGCCAGTTCCTGAGCCGTTGGCGTCTGTTCCAGTTCCTGCGCCGTGGCCGCCCTGGCCGCCCGAGGGAAAGTCTCCGCCCTGGCCGCCCGAGGGAAAGTCTCCGCCCTGGCCGCCCGAGGGAAAGTCTCCGCCCTGGCCGCCCGAGGGAAAGTCTCCGCCCTGGCCGCCCGAGGGAAAGTCTCCGCCCTGGCCGCCCGAGGGAAAGTCTCCGCCCTGGCCACCAGATGGACTGTTTGCTTCGCCCTGTTCCCCCGATGTACTGTCTGTGTCACCCTGGCCCCTTTGAGTCTGTTACCCCCTGTTTCTGTTTCCCTTCTTGGACCTGGCCTCCCGTCCCTCCCGTCCCGCCCTGGTCTGTCCCTCCCGTCCCTAGTGGAGCGTCTGGTAGCCGCTCCTTTAGGAGGGGGTAATGTCACGTGTCTGTTCTGTCTTGTGCTGCACATGGGTGTTTGTTGTTTTGTGCCATGTGCTCTCCTGTCTATTGTCTAGCCCCTCCCATCTTGTTATCTGATTATTGGTTAATTTGTCCCACCTGTTTGTCTCATTACCCTCCTTGTTGTTCCCCTATTTAGCCTCCTTGTGTTTGTAGTCTTGTGCTGGTTCGTTGTCCGAGTTACCTGTCTTTGATGTTCTTGTCTGTTGATTTTCTGAGTTCTGAGTTTTCTGTATTTTTGTCTGTGTTTGTTAATTAAATCTTCTCTGCACTTGAATCCTCGTCTCTCGCTCACTCGCCCCGTGACAGTCTATATCTAATGGGCGATTTTTGGTCTCGTAAATCTATAATTTGTTCCCTGGCCAATCGTTTTGGCTGAGGGGAAGTTTCATAACTTTATAAGCTATTTAACTTTACCGTTGTATGGTTAGACTAGAGCGCTGACTTTGTATGTTTGACTGAATTGTTTGCTTTATTTGTATAGCTTCTTGTACCTTTTACTTATACTTTTATAATAGCTAATATTGATAAAACTGAAATTTAACAAAAAGAGACTGGGTTGAGTTTTGTCATTTTAAATTTTAATACGAAGATGATCTGTAATGTTGTTTACTGCAACATCTGTTGTTTAGTACAAATGCACATATTGCCTGGACCATATTAAAATGTTTAATATTTTTATATTATATTTAAACGAAAAGAGGCAGGTTTGTGTTTTATATTTCGTTTTGTTATAAATAGGCAAACGTTATATGCAGTGAATATAATCAACACGCGTTGCCTGAACCAAATTTGTGTGGCTATAATGTTTAAGATTTCTTTAAATGAAAACGAAAAGAGTTAGTGTGGTGTTTTATAACATATTTCATTGCCTAAAATATACACAGAGATAACCGGAGTAGCAGAGCGAGCTGAGTGACGTGCACTGCATCCTTTACCCATATATGGATTGGCCAGAAGGTGGGCGGGGTTAGGATTTCCCAAGATTTTCCAAGATGGCGCCGCCCATACCCCCATAAACGGCTTCAAAACCGTTCTTCAGAAAGTCTATGGGTGACGTCACAGACGCTTTGTCCATATTTTTTACAGTCTATGACATGAACTTGGTGAGCTCGCGCAAAAAATCTTCAGCACAGCGACTCATTTAAACCCCTCTGATTGGCCGATGTGTTCAACAGACATGTCTGTGATTGGCTACAATGCTCAACGCTGCAAAAGCACGTCGTAAGTACATTTAATGCAAAGGGAAGAAATATAAATAAAACTGTAATATGCACTTTTCATGATTAGGTAATCGCGGCCGCTGTAATATTATTCACATTTGTTTTTCTGATTAATTGTTTTGCTCTATGAGAAAGACAATTTAACAAAATATTCGGGGCTTTACTAAAAACATTCGGGGCTTAAGCCCCCTTAGCCCAGCCCTAGCGCCGCCCCTGGCAAGCATTACCCGTTTGATGAGGAGCATGAGGCGCAGGAGAAAGGCAGAGGGTCCAGCGCAGCAAGCAAAGGAGAACAAAGGAAAGAGCTTTATATATGGAGTTTAGAAGGGGGTTTCCAGAACTGTGGACAGTTCAAGACTTTGGATTGGACAGATTGTCTGTAAAAGACAGACAAGAATCTGTGCGGAGGGCGTGTGGACTATAAAAAGTATTGTAAGGAATGCCTAAAGTCTCTGTTTTACAAAAGATTGAGCTGGGCTGGGTTTCCCGAAACCTTCTTAACGCTACGTCGTTCTTAAAGGAACTGTATGTAGGATTGTGGCCAAAACTGGTACTGCAATCACTTTAAAAATACTATAGAGCGGTGTATCCCCTCCCCCTCCCCCTCCCCCTCCCCCCTGACTCGAGGTTGCCAGATAAGCTGAATTCAGCAGAAATGTAGGCTGCTTCAATGAGCTTCCGACGAGACGTACACAGTAAGTTTTTTTCTGTTAATTATGTTTATGCTTCATGAGAGATATTTTGATGAGTAATTATGTGTTTAAAAAATGTACCAATTGTCATTAGTTAAATATAATCGTAAAGATGTATGCTCGTATGTGACAGTATCGTAAAGATGTATGCTCGTATGTGACAGTATCGTAAAGATGTAAGTTATGCTCGTATGTGACAATATAATCGTAAAGATGTAACGTTATGCTCGTATGTGACAGACAGAACGGTAGCTGTAAGTCTAACTTGTAACGTTATGTATCTGTCATTAATGTAAGTAACTTACAAGCACAAGCCTATGTCACTATGTGTAATACAGCTATTCATTTAGCTGATGCTATAAGTGAAAGTGACCAGCTGTATTTTTTTTTACTTACCCTGCAGCACGTGTCCATAACACGCTAAAATATGTGATGTGAAATACAGGTCAACTTGCAGCAAGTGTAACTTAGTCCACGATATATGTGAAGAACGAATGTCGAATCATTTTTTCTGAGGTAAAGTTAAGCTTCTGTCTCAATTACGTTTCAAATTGCCATAATGGGCGTGCTAATGTTGTTTTCCTCAGCGTCTCAGCATAATGACAGAGAAACGGGCTCCTATGCATTGCTAATGTTAGCATACGTCCATGTGAGCTAACGTTAATACTTTGCACGAACATGCATAACTTTGTTCGACTGTCATGAATATATGATATGTGCATTGATATCAAGTACAAGTTAGCCAAGCATAAGTTAGATGAATCTTAACTTTACCTGTCCAGGAGAAAATTAGCTACGTTGGCGTCTGTGTTCAAATTCTTCTCCGTTTTCAGCTGTCTCCATCTTTCAAAAGCATCTCCTATACAAATTCTGGTTTTATTTCGGACTTTGTCACGACGAATTTCTGAATTATAACGAGGTCTTTTTGATTTAGTAACGTTAGACATTATTATTCCAACTAGAGTTAGGGTAGGTTAGAGCAAAGCTGGCAACCCGGATCCCGAAACACTACTGACTTCGTGATTGGTAGATAGGTGGAGGGAGGCGCGTCAGCCCAAAACACAAAATGACAACATCAACATCAGTTGAGGGCTGCAAGTCCACTTTTTAAATGACAATATCCTAGCCATACTACTGTTGTCAGTGATATAAGTATTTGAAATTAACATGATTTCTTAATGTCTAGTGACACATCAGGGCCATTTTATGATTAATTGAAATAGATTTCTTACATACAGCTCCTTTAAGTTACACCTTAAGCTGTACCTTTTCGTTAATACGTGTTTCCCGAAACGTTCTTAGTTAAGTACACCTTCTGTAAGTCACACGTTCGTAAGGTTGGTCTGGACCACTCTTAGCTTTACCTTATCACTGTTGCAGGTCTATATGAATATAATTCTGAAGTTTTAATACACCCAGACAGTGTTCAATTAGGCTAATTCAAGTGTTTTCATGCAAAGAATAAAACTGTCATTACAGTGATTGTTGTTAGATTTTTAATTATATTATTATACAATATTATTAATTGAATTAAAAAGCGCTTTCAAAGGCCAGTGAAAGCATAGGCTACTGTCAGTTAAGTCCTATTCGGACGCTAATATTGTTTCTCATGGGCTCGTCCGGTATTTTAAACATTTACTGGGGTAAGTCGGTGATTTTAGTGCCGTCCGAATCCATAATATCAGTGTTTTTTCTCACCCAACCCGCGTAAAAATCCCTGGCCAAATTAGTACCTACTGTACTTGTACCTGAACAGGTCGTACGTTAATTTAATTGCCGTCTGAATCCACATCTCCGAGTTTACAAGAAGAGTTAGTTAAGTTATACCTTAAGAGTCTTCGTAGCGCGCTAAGAGACAGCGTTATCGGGAAACTCAGCCCTGAACTAAACCACGGAGCAGTCTTTCGACTGAATTGTAAGTAGGCTATGGAAATTTATATACATACTTATTGTTTAGAACGAATTCGACTGACTTTACCTAACCTGAGAATAAACGAAATAAGGTAGAAGGTGTCTATATTTAAGACCAAACAAGGAGTTAAATTAAGCACCATAAAACAATATGTAAATACTATATTTTTCAGTAAATAGATTCAATGTATTTCTGTTGAAGATTTGCATTACATTGGGTTTATAATATTGATAATTTTGATACTTAAGGCAAGATAATATTATTGAGTTTACAGTAGCCTGGTTTAAAGTGAAAGTGTTTATTAACGCTGATTAAGATAAATGACCTTTCAATTGATGCACTTATAGTATTGATAGCCATTTAAAAAGGGTAGAATATTAATGTAACTTTAAAAGTTCATGCTTATTTAACCAAGCACTTGAGATAGCTGCATACAATTAGTGTTTTACTGTCATTTAGTTATAAAGACACTGTATTGCCATTTTGCATTAAGTTAAAAGCTACCATTAAGGTAAATGCTAACAAATAAGTAATAATTAGGGAATTACATTAGAGCATTAATTAATATTAGAGGGAGATATCTCTCGCTACATAGGAATTCGGGGCACGCACTCCACACTAATAGCTAGACACGCTAGGGGGCGCTACATGTTTATGTACAGCTCAAATAGAAATAAAATATTAATGATTCAGTTATTAATGGGTTTTACATGCTTGTCATGGGCGTTTGAACATTACTGTAGTGCTTATATTGTGTTAAGTTAATAGGATTATTTAACATTTAGTCTGGTCAACACTACTATGAACATAAAACAGTGTGACAATAACTTTTTTTGGTGAACTTATAAGTGCAAATATCCCGTCCCATTTTAACAACCTTAATTAACATAAAATTATATTTAGCCACCAAAGACAAAATTAGCTTAAAAAGCTCATCAAAAGCTCCAAGTGAAGTAGTTGCTTGACAGGGTATGAGATTCCTGTCGACCACAATGTAGAACTGAAGCACTTTTGCTTTGGTTTGTCCAGTGGCCAGAAGATTGGACTGCCTGTCTTCTATAGGCACTTGGACTGATTAATAACAATATAACAATTACTTAAATGCCATAAATTCTAGCATACATTTAACATCGGAACATAAATTTACCACAAATTAAGACTCTTAAGAGCAAATTACATCTTTGAAACAAAGAAAACCCCTACGTGCTTTAGAGTTATAACAGTTCACTGTTCTTATGGTTTGGTTTACAGTTAGGATATTTACTATGCTCAAGAAAAACTTCAGAACATAAGCTAAGCTTTTCAGGAGGCGATCAGCAGCATCTCTCACACTGATCTTGCTCTCTTCCTTCCAGAGGAATTTTTCTAGAGAACTGTCAAGATCTTTTACCTTAATTACTGTTGTCTCCTTAATCACATTATCCTTGAAGGAGGTATTCCACTTCTCTAAAATATCGGGATGCTGTTTCCAGGCCAAACATCAAAGCACAGTATTTTTGGATCTGAAGAAAAAAACACTGTGTTTACAGTACTAAATAATGACATCAGAAATTAGCACTGGTAACATTTGAGCACATAAAGTGTCAGAAGAAAACAAAACCAAATCAAATATGTTCATTAATTATGTTTCAAGTTTACTTCAAGTTTACTTTCAAGTTTCAAATGCTTTTTTTTTTTTGCTGTAAAACAATAACTTTACTACTACCCAAAAATCATAAAGACATCAAAGTACTTTGTGCATTTACTTTATAATATAGCTTCATTTCCAGACTTGCCTTTAGTGACAAACTCCAAAAGGCCTGGCTCTGGTTATTTTCTAGTGTCCATTGTGTTCTTGCCTTTACTGTCCAACCTGTAAAAGGTAAGCAAACTTGAATGACATTTTATACAAACAAAAATTACACATAAATACAAATAGGCCTACATAAGATACAAATTCAAACAGAAAACTAATACAAATTTATTTTGTCACCAAATGCATGACAACATTCCAGTGTGGGCACAGGCGTCGGTTTATGTTTTTGCCAGTGGGTGCTTATCCTCCATAGGAAAACACACAGACTCAATATAATCAGGTAATTTTGTGTTTTACCTCAGATTCTGTTTAATACCAACACACATATTACAGCAAGAACAACCATGTGCCTATGTCAATTGTCAAAACAATTAAAACTTTATATTCACACATAAGCACTAAATATTGTTACAGATTTACAATAATAACTATAAAGCTAGAACTAAGTTGTACAGAAATAATCTCTCACGTCAGGTCACTCACTAATGCACGTCTGCTCAACTAATACTAATACAAAATAAGACAAAAAATGCCACGGCGGGAGAAGCAAAACCTGTTTACTCGTTCTTGAGTTGCTATCTGTCTGCTGATACAGCGCTTCCCTCCAGCACTTATTGCTAGAGCACGTATTTGCGTGTCTCACGAAGAGATGCACGATTGGAGCGCTGTACAGACTGATCGGTGCATGTTATCAAAGTGCCACGAGAACGCTGCTAGAATATTTGTTTATTACTTTATTTATTTATTTATTTTTTCCCAAATGGGTAACACTTTATAATAACGTTCAGTTGTAAGTCATTTATAAGTGGTTAGTTAATGATGAACTTATCATTTACAAAACATTCATAAATGATTAGCAAGTGATGTATTAACATTTTATGTATGTTTTGTAAATTCCGTTACAAGTCATTTACAAGTGATTAGTAAATGATTAACTAATTATTTACAAAACATGACTATACGTTCATAAATGTTTAATACATTATGGGGTTTTTTTTGTATGTATGTAGCAATTAGAGGGTGCTGAAAGTGTTGTAAATGCCTTGTATACACGTACAGATCATTTGTAACAGGTAAGTAACAGTGTTTAACACAATGATTTGTAAACGCATGAATAAATCATTTACAACACTTTCTGCATCCCCTAATCTAAAGTGTAAACTATTCATCACTTGTAAATGTGTTACACTTCATTCATAGATTACCACTTCAAGAATCAGTAAGGCATAAGATCAACAAATCGTATCTACGAATGATGTGTAACACATTTACAAGTGAAGAATAGTTTACACTTTAGATTAGGGGATGCAGAAAGTGTTGTAAATGATTTATTCATGCGTTTACACATCATCTATAACAGGTGTTGAACACCATAGTGTGTACTGCAGTGTAAGTGCTGACTGGTGAGGGTATAGACAGCTGTCTTCTCTGAAACACATGGAGTCTTTAACCACTGTGCACCTGATGTGAGCAAAACATACAAAAAAAATGTATTAAACAGTTATGAAACGCATAGTCATGTTTTGTAAATTATTAGTTAATCATTAACTAATCAAATGTAAATGACTTATAACTGAATCTACAAAACATACATAAAATAATGAACATATCACTTATTAATCATTTATGAATGCATAGTCATGTTTCGTAAATGATTAGTTAATCATTTACTAATCACTTGTAAATGACTTGTAACGGAATTTACAAAACATACATAAAATGTTAATACATCACTTGCTAATCATTTATGAATGTTTTGTAAATGATTAGTTCATCATTAACAAACCACTTATAAATGACTTACAACTGAACGTTATTATAAAGTGTTACCAAGCAAGGATTTCAGTTTTATTACTATTTAAGAAATCCAAGTCCATCCAGCATTTAAAGTTTTGGAGACATGCAATCAGATTAGACACAGAACAGTTGTTGTTTTTAACAGGAAGATAAAGCTGAGTGTCGTCTGCATAGAAATCGTGGGTTTCTGAATAATACAAGCATATACAGTGAGGAAAATAAGTATTTGAACACCCTGCTATTTTGCAAGTTCTCCCACTTGGAAATCATGGAGGGGTCTGAAACTGTCATCGTAGGTGCATGTCCACTGTGAGAGACATAATCTAAAAAACAAAATCCAGAAATCACAATGTATGATTTTTTAACTATTTATTTGTATGATACAGCTGCAAATAAGTATTTGAACACCTGTCTATCAGCTAGAATTCTGACCCTCAAAGACCTGTTAGTCTGCCTTTAAAATGTCCACCTCCACTCCATTTATTATCCTAAATTAGATGCACCTGTTTGAGGTCGTTAGCTGCATAAAGACACCTGTCCACCCCATACAATCAGTAAGAATCCAACTACTAACATGGCCAAGACCAAAGAGCTGTCCAAAGACACTAGATACAAAATTGTACACCTCCACAAGGCTGGAAAGGGCTACGGGGAAATTGCCAAGCAGCTTGGTGAAAAAAGGTCCACTGTTGGAGCAATCATTAGAAAATGGAAGAAGCTAAACATGACTGTCAATCTCCCTCGGACTGGGGCTCCATGCAAGATCTCACCTCGTGGGGTCTCAATGATCCTAAGAAAGGTGAGAAATCAGCCCAGAACTACACGGGAGGAGCTGGTCAATGACCTGAAAAGAGCTGGGACCACCGTTTCCAAGGTTACTGTTGGCAATACACTAAGACGTCATGGTTTGAAATCATGCATGGCACGGAAGGTTCCCCTGCTTAAACCAGCACATGTCAAGGCCCATCTTAAGTTTGCCAATGACCATTTGGATGATCCAGAGGAGTCATGGGAGAAAGTCATGTGATCAGATGAGACCAAAATAGAACTTTTTGGTCATAATTCCACTAAACGTGTTTGGAGGAAGAAGAATGATGAGTACCATCCCAAGAACACCATCCCTACTGTGAAGCATGGGGGTGGTAGCATCATGCTTTGGGGGTGTTTTTCTGCACATGGGACAGGGCGACTGCACTGTATTAAGGAGAGGATGACCGGGGCCATGTATTGCGAGATTTTGGGGAACAACCTCCTTCCCTCAGTTAGAGCATTGAAGATGGGTCGAGGCTGGGTCTAACAACATGACAATGACCCGAAGCACACAGCCAGGATACCCAAGGAGTGGCTCTGTAAGAAGCATATCAAGGTTCTGGCATGGCCTAGCCAGTCTCCAGACCTAAACCCAATAGAGAATCTTTGGAGGGAGCTCAAACTCCGTGTTTCTCAGTGACAGCCCAGAAACCTGACTGATCTAGAGAAGATCTGTGTGGAGGAGTGGGCCAAAATCCCTCCTGCAGTGTGTGCAAACCTGGTGAAAAACTACAGGAAACGTTTGACCTCTGTAATTGCAAACAAAGGCTACTGTACCAAATACTAACATTGATTTTCTCAGGTGTTCAAATACTTATTTGCAGCTGTATCATACAAATAAATAGTTAAAAAATCATACATTGTGATTTCTGGATTTTTTTTTTTAGATTATGTCTCTCACAGTGGACATGCACCTACGATGACAATTTCAGACCCCTCCATGATTTCCAAGTGGGAGAACTTGCAAAATAGCAGGGTGTTCAAATACTTATTTTCCTCACTGTATAAGGCAAAAAGAAGAGGACCCAGAATAGAGACTTGTGGGACACCATTGGAGATTTGAGAATGAGGTGAGAAACATTTCCCCAAAATTAACAGAAAAAGTTCTGTCCTTAAGGTAAGATGCAAACCAAATTCAGCACAGATCCCTGAAACCCAGCTACATGATCAAGTCTTTGCAAAAGGATGTCATGATCTACTGTGTCAAATGAGACACAAATCAGTGGAGATCTCTAATGGGGATTTAAAAATACATTAATTGTACTAAAAAGGACATTCGGCCTTTGTGCATTTTGTGCAAGACAAAACAAAAGTTTGATAATATGTGTAACATTTTTGTACTTTGTACAGAACACCTTTTTTGAAGAATCTCCAAACTCAGAAAATAGTTCCCCAGTTGAGTAGTTTAACTGGAACTGAATGATTTGGTGGAATCAGAGAGAATAAACTGTATTTGTTATCCATGATTGACTTTGTATCAAGTGATTATTCATTTGACATTACACACATCCACCAGCCAAAGTAAATAAACTATTAAACTAAAGGTGCTTAGTGTGTGTGATGTGGTGAATCGGTGGGATGGACGTCCGCTCCCACGTTAAGAGGCGGATACAGTATTGATATAAATAGGCGGATCATTATATCTCTGATCATATCGTCAGTGAGTTGACTCTCAGATTGTGAATAATGTTTGCACGAGGAATCATCGTCCTTCTCTGCGTCCTAGGTGAGTAATATAATGATTTCATTTACAAAACAACTGATGTTAGGATGTTGGTAATTTGCCACATGAGGACCTGCGATACACACTGACACTCAGCAACAGTCTTAGTTAATATTAAAGAGTTCATTTAAAAATAATTAGTTAATTTAGTTAATAATGAAGAGTTTGATTGTTTAAATAAAGTATGCACGTTCTTTAGAGTCTTAATTCATCTATGCCAAGTAGGACAAATGAAAAATGCTTAAGATAAGTCACATTCAGACATTTTTAAGTGTTATTTAAGGGATAGTTCACAAAACAAAAAGTCTAAAGTTCTGTTTTTGTTCAATGGGCAAAACTAGAAGTTAGCATGTATGTTATTTCCTCTTGTCATATCATGATAAACTTTAATCCTTGTTTTTCCTTCTTGACTCAAACAGTGGCCATATCTGATGGAGCAAGAGAGGTGAGCAAATAAAGGCTGTAGAATTGCTTCTTTCCACATGAAAATAACTCAATAAATTAACTTTTTTTTTCTTTTTATGTGACCAGCCTAATTGCAGGCACTCGTCTAACATATGCACAAAGGAGTATTCACCCGTGTGTGGATCCAATGGAATAACATACGGCAATGAATGCATGCTGTGTGGTGCCATCAAGTGAGTTTAAAAATACATGTATTTTAAAATAAAGTACTGTAGGTTTAAAAATAGTTTAGAGTCTGTATCTTTCAAACTATAATCTTCAATTTAATCTCTCTCTTTTTAGGGCATCAAACACTAAAATCTTGATCCAGAAGCAAGGCCCATGTTAAATGAACATCTGGAGGAGTGACAGAGGATGGCACCATGATTCAGCTTGACAGACCTTTAGTCAGCTACTCATGTCTCATTCATTATGACCTGAATGTGTAATGGTTTAATCCATAAATAAATGTTGCATATTGAAGCTGTTCTGTTTGGCTCTGTTTTCTTCCTCAAGTCAAATTTGAAAGACAAGATGATAAAATAGGGGGAAATAGGTGAAGGTTTACTTTGAAAGAGGCACCCAAACCATATCTAGAGAGCAGAATATTATAAAGGTATCACAAATACCATAATTTGTCTTAAATACGCTGTAATGTGTTGTTTTTAAAGTCCCCATGTGGTAAAAAATCAAGTTTTTAATGTTGTTTATATGTCTATGTGGTGTTTTTAAAGTGTCATGAAACACATTAGTCAGGTCGTTTACACCTCAGAGTTGCAAAAAGTCTCAAGAAATGGGAGTGTAAAGCTATGGAAAATTGGGAGTGTGGAAGGTGGGAAAAGGGGAGACAACAACCAATAAAACACAGACCTGCAACACACTCATTATACAGACACATGGATATTGAAATATGACCGCAGAGAAAAATAAAATAAAACAATGAACCATTTAAAAAATCTAACCCTTCATAACAACAAACTCCCAAAACGAGGCAGAAACGCAGAAGAACATTTATTAAATTTAAGAGCACTAAACTAAGCTCTGTCTACATCATCTTCTGTGTATCAGAATAATCCATTGTGTCATTGCGTTCATGATCAGTACAGCTGTATCAGTGTTCTTATTTGCACATTTTCATTTGAAGAAGACGTGATTCATTTTGTGCGCATACACGGTGCTGGTTCATGTTTAGAGCACTAGACTAGAGTATATGAGATACATTATATTGCCAAAAGTATTGGGACACCCCTCCAAATCATTGAATCCTGGTGTTCCAATCACTTCCATGGCCACAGTTACATAAAATCAAGCACTAGGCATGTAGACGCTTCTACAAACATTTGTGAAAGAATGGGTCAGGAGCTCAGTGAATTCAAGCGTGGTACCATGATAGGTTGACACCTGTGCAATAAGTCCATTCGTGAAATTTTCTCATGACTACATATTCCACGGTCACCTGTTAGTAGTATTATAACAAAATGCAAGCAATTGGGAACAACAGCAACTCAGCCACGAAGTGTTAGGCCACGTAAAATCCCTGAGCGGTTCAATGCATGCTGAGGCTCACAGTGCGCAGAAGTCGCCAACTTTCTGCAGAGTCAATAGCTACAGACATCCAAACTTTGTGTGGCCTTCAGATTAGCTCAAGAACAGTGCGAGAGCTTCATGTAATGGGTTTCCATGGTTGAGCATCTGCATCCAAACCTTACATCTCCAAGTGCAATGCAAAGCGAGTGGTGTAAAGCGTGGGATGCAGTGGTGTAAAGTGTCGGATGCAGCGGTGTAAAGCGTGGGATGCAGTGGTGTAAAGTGTCGGATGCAGCGGTATAAAGCGTGGGATGCAGTGGTGTAAAGTGTGGGATGCAGTGTTGTAAAGCGTGGGATTGCAGAGGTGTAAAGTGTCAGATGCAGTGGTGTAAAGCGTAGGATGCAGTGGTGTAAAGCGTGGGATGCAGTGGTGTAAAGCGTGGGATGCAGCGGTGTAAAGCGTGGGATGCAGTGGTGTAAAGTGTGGGATGCAGTGGTGTAAAGCGTGGGATTGCAGAGGTGTAAAGTGTCAGATGCAGTGGTGTAAAGCATAGGATGCAGTGGTGTAAAGCGTGGGATGCAGTGGTGTAAAGCGTGGGATGCAGTGGTGTAAAGCGTGGGATGCAGTAGTGTAAAGCATGGGATGCAGTGGTGTAAAGCGTGGGATGCAGTGGTGTAAAGCGTGGGATGCAGTGGTGTAAAGCGTGGGATGCAGTGTTGTAAAGCACGGGATGCAGTGGTGTAAAGCGTGGGATTGCAGAGGTGTAAAGTGTCAGATGCAGTGGTGTAAGGCGTGGGATGCAGTGGTGTAAAGCGTGGGATGCAGTGGTGTAAAGCGTGAGTAGTGTAAAGCTTGGGATGCAGTGGTGTAAAGCTTGGGATGCAGTGGTGTAAGGCGTGGGATGCAGTGGTGTAAAGCGTGGGATGCAGTGGTGTAAAGCGTGAGTAGTGTAAAGCTTGGGATGCAGTGGTGTAAAGCGTGGGATGCAGTGGTGTAAAGCGTGGGATGCAGTGGTGTAAAGCGTGGGATGCAGTGGTGTAAAGCTTGGGATGCAGTGGTGTAAAGCGTGGGATGCAGTGGTGTAAAGCGTGGGATGCAGTGGTGTAAAGCGTGGGATGCAGTGGTGTAAAGCGTGGGATGCAGTGGTGTAAGGCGTGGGATGCAGTGGTGTAAGGCGTGGGATGCAGTGGTGTAAAGCATGGGATGCAGTGGTGTAAAGCTTGGGATGCAGTGGTGTAAAGCGTGGGATGTGATTGTGAATAATGTTTGCACGAGGAATCATCGTCCTTCTCTGCGTCCTAGGTGAGTAATATAATGATTTCATTTACAAAACAACTGATGTTAGGATGTTGGTAATTTGCCACATGAGGACCTGCGATACACACTGACACTCAGCAACAGTCTTAGTTAATATTAAAGAGTTCATTTAAAAATAATTAGTTAATTTAGTTAATAATGAAGAGTTTGATTGTTTAAATAAAGTATGCACGTTCTTTAGAGTCTTAATTCATCTATGCCAAGTAGGACAAATGAAAAATGCTTAAGATAAGTCACATTCAGACATTTTTAAGTGTTATTTAAGGGATAGTTCACAAAACAAAAAGTCTAAAGTTCTGTTTTTGTTCAATGGGCAAAACTAGAAGTTAGCATGTATGTTATTTCCTCTTGTCATATCATGATCAACTTTAATCCTTGTTTTTTCTTCTTGACTCAAACAGTGGCCATATCTGATGGAGCAAGAGAGGTGAGCAAATAAAGGCTGTAGAATTGCTTCTTTCCACATATAATAACTCAATAAATTAACTTTTTTTTTCTTTTTATGTGACCAGCCTAATTGCAGGCACTCGTCTAACATATGCACAAAGGAGTATTCACCCGTGTGTGGATCCAATGGAATAACATACGGCAAGTTTTGTCATTTTAAATTTTAATACAACGAAGATGATCTGTAATGTTGTTTACTGCAAAATCTGTTGTTTAGTACAAATGCACATATTGCCTGGACCATAAAATGTTTAATATTTTTATATTATATTTAAAATGAAAAGAGGCAGGTTTGTGTTTTATATTTCGTTTTGTTATAAATAGGCAAACGTTATGTGCAGTGAATATAATCAATACGCGTTGCCTGAAACACATTTGTGTGGCTATAATGTTTAAGATTTATTTAAATGAAAACGAAAAGAGTTAGTATGGTGTTTTATAACATATTTCATTGCCTAAAATATACACAGAGATAACCGGAATAGCAGAGCGAGCTGAGTGACGTGCACTGCATCCTTTACCCATATATGGATTGGCCAGAAGGTGGGCGGGGTTAGGATTTCCCAAGATTTTCCAAGATGGCGCCGCCCATACCCCCATAAACGGCTTCAAACCCGTTCTTCAGAAAGTCTATGGGTGACGTCACAGACGCTTTGTCCATATTTTTTACAGTCTATGCTCCCACCTCGTAAAAATAAAGCTTCTTTGTTTGCATCAATGTTTCCATGAGGAACCTTCAACATTCCCACTGCACGTTTCTTTATGGTTGAAAAAGGTTCTTTAGATTATTAAAATGTTCTTCACACTAAGAAAAAAAAAAGTTATTTTAAGAACTGATCTCTGGAAGGTTCTTTGAGGCTATTTTCAAGATGAATATGATTTTAAAGAGTAATTTAGTCGCAATCGAGTTCTGGTTGACTCTTAAAGGTTTGTTTGTCATGATCATGAATCAGAAGATGAAGAAGGAGGAATATTTCTAGGTTCCTTTATTGGTCATTTTTATGCTCCACAGAAAAACTAAATTGTGTCTTAAACATCCTCCACTCAGTAATTCAGTGCAAAACAATTGGTTAAAACAACAACAATAAAAAACTATAAAGTAAATAAAATAAATAGTCATAATTTTTAAAGGATTTATACACTCTTCGCGTGTCAGTCAAAAATGGCAGAAATTATTTTTTTTATATCAATGAAATTAACTATACTATATTTTAGTTTGCTAATGCTTTTTTTATTTAATCTTTTGTAATTTTTTGTGGATTTTATGGTACTAAATTATATTTACACTGTATTTATAATCCATTTATTCACCTGAACATTAAATTTCCAACTTAAACTGTGGTAAATCTTGAACACTGTAGAGCACAGACTGAAGTTTGATCTCTTTTCAAAGACAACACTTGAAAAATTATTGCTGAAGTGAAACAAAGTTTTTAAAAAGTGAACTTAAAAAAAGTTACAGAAATTTAAGTTTATTGTCATGAAAAATGTGCAAAAATACTATTCAAAATTTTATGTATAGAATATATATTTTCAAAAACATGTTTTAAGCAACGTACGAAGAACGAGCCCCTGGAGTCATGCAGACATGATTCTCAAACTGGGTAAAGTGTCTTTTATTACATTATAGAAGAGAATTGTATACCTCTATCAATTCGAAGTGATCATTCATGACTCATAATCACTAAAGAACATCAAATACTGCTGTTGATTTAATGAAATGAAATAGTGAGTCAGTGAGTTGAACTTGAGGTCTTGCTGCACTGTTTCATTCAACTGCATTTCTTCTTATGCAAAATATCTTTTAATTTAAAACTGCGGTTGCCTAAATATCATGTAACAATGGGTATGTAAAGTCTTCTAATATAAATACTAATTGATCAAGTTGCAAGATGCAAAACTACTGTCCAAGGCTAAAGTTTATTTTCACATTGTTATGAAGAAATCCCTCAGTAATGATTGTACGGGTATCACAGGATTACTGCGGATCCTTAAAAAGGATTCAATTAGTTTTTATTTTGTTTTTAATTTAAGGTAATAAAAAGTCTTACAAAGTCTTATTTTTACTAATGAGAGGTCTTAAATTTTACATGATACTTTGACTTAGACATATCTAAATAATGGGGTCTTTCCCATGGATGAATTAACTTAACCCTTTCATGCATAGAGGTCACTACAGTGGACAGCTCTTAAAAAAGCATTTTCTTGAATTTGCACGGGTTTTGATGGCATAGTTGCACATCAACCTCTACAGTGGACCCTGGTGCATCATCCTATACATTGCAACCAAGTGGCAAGCCTTTGTGTTTCGATATTTATTTTTTATTTTTTTCTCCAAACCAAGATGGCCAATGGTCAGTCAGAAATGCCAAGTTGCTCCGGAATATCCACCCATTCCTACTATCCTCTTGTAGGTAAAAAAAATATTACAGCATCAAGCAATATCTAATGAGTCCTATCACAGTTAAATTTTCCAAGTTTTGATTTTAGATTGGGAGAAAAATCTGATTAATCATCTGTCCACTATAGTGGACCTCATGCATCAATGGCTATATTTCAGCTACAGTTCATACTTATACTGTGAATATTGTTTTTGAAAATACTTAATCTGCAGTGATATTTTACTGTAAATAAATGTATTTGTATTATTAGAATGTTACTTTCATTGACATCAAAAAAGTTATGTGATTACATAATGTGACTTGTAATACATTACTTTACTCGTAACATCAAAAAAATCTGATTAGGTAATGCATGTTACTTGTAATGTGCAGGGGTGTAACAAATTTCTTAGTTTTTTTATGGATAAAATTTTAAGCATCCATAAGTCTATCAGTTTGGTACCTTGCTCTGCAATTCTTGAGACCTATCCAGTTAGTTTTCCTGAAACTGCATTCTCCAGTTTTAACGTAGTCACTACTGATTGTATTTCAAAATCCCTCGACCCAATCCCAACATCTGTTCTTAAGAGGTGTCTCTCTTCAATTAGTCCCCTCATTTGTAGCATTGTGAACACCTCTCTTACAACTGGTATTGTTCTAAAAGCCCTAAAGGTTGCAGCATCAAATATGCCCTTTCTGTCACGGTTCATGAATTCGCTTGTGTGTGATTGTGTGTAGTGTGTGTGGATAGTGTGGGTGTGTCCTCAGATTACCGCTGATCATCAGCACCAGCTGATTCCACTCTACTCTCCTATATATTCTCAGTGACTGGTGTCTTGTGTTGTCAGATCGTTGTGGTGTTTACCGGTGTTGGTTCCTGTCCTGTTTGGCGCTCTCTCTTGTGGTCTTCATTCCAGTTGGATTTGTCTCTTTGTGTCTTCGGTTCCTGACGTCATCATCGCACTTCTGGATTCATGGACTCCTCATTCATCTGCCGTCCACCATCAGCCCGGTTGCCCATCGAGGTCCCTGCGTCACTCTCCTGCCCTGTGTGTCGTGTTTGTGTGGACCTGACTGTCACTGTTTATTTATAATCAACATCTTTTACCTGCATCTTGCTTCCTCTCGCATTCATGACACTTTCTTGCTAAGGTTTTGGAGTGTGTTGTTGTGGCACAACTCCACTCACACTTGTCATCCAACAAGCTTTTCAAACCTTTTCAGTCTGGGTTTAGAAAGGGACACCGTGCAGAGACAGCCTTGGTTCGTGTTATGAATGACCTGCTTGTCTCAGCTGACTCTGGAGGCTCTACCATCTTAGTCTTGTTAGATCTCAGTGCAGCTTTTGACAGAGTGTGCCATTCTGTCCTGCTAAATAGACTGGAGAGCTGGACTGGTATCACTGGTGCTGTGCTTAACTGGTTCAAATCTTACCTCACTGATCGTTTCCAGTTTGTTGTCTTGGGAAACAACAAATCTGAAATTGGATAAGTCCGCCATGGTGTTCCTCGGGGATCTGTCCTGGGTCCCATATTGTTTAGTGTTTATATGCTTTCTTTGGGGAAAAAGTATAGGAAATATGGTTTGGGGCATCACTTTTATGCTGATGATACTCAAATTTACATCAGTTCAAATCTGATCCTACTGTCACCTCTAAAACTCCCTCGGAGTGTGTGCAGGAAATAAAAACGTGGATGCACCATCATTTTTTAAAATTGAATTCTTCCAAGACAGATATTCTACTCATTGGCACACCTGCGGCTACTCACAAAGTGAGACATTTTAATTTGATTATGGATGATAGTGTTTTGTTTCCATCTTCTTATGCTCGTAACCTTGGTGTGATCTTTGACGCTCACCTAACACTAGACTCACATATTAAGAGTATTACAAAATCTGCATTCCATCATCTCAGAAACATTGCAAGAATTAGGCCCTATCTTACTCTGCCTGACGCTGAAAGGCTTATTCATGCATTGGTTACTTTCAGGATTGATTACTGTAATGCACTCTTTGGTTTACCTGCTAAATCTATAAAACGGCTGCAGTACATCCAGAATTCAGCAGCACGTGTGCTTACACACACTTCACCACGTCAGCACATTACAGGTATGCTTTATAGCTTGCATTGGCTTTCTGTTCAGTCGTGTATTGCTTTTAAAACCCTCACACTAACATACAAAGCTAAGCCCTTTCTTATATCTGTGACTTAGTCACGCGCCTTCCCGTTCCCTTCGGTCTACTGATTCACTTGCTCTTCAGCAGCCTCCCTGCAGATTAAACTCTATGGGGGAGTTTATCTGTATACACAATACAACTCTTTCTCTGTTGCTGAACACAGGTTATGAATGCACTTCCTCTTATTGTTAGAGAGGCTCCCACATTAGCCAGTTTCAGGAAGTTGTTAAAAACTCATCTTTATAAAATTGCTTACCGTATTTTCCGGACTATAAGTCGCTCCGGAGTATAAGTCGCATCAGTCAAAAAATGCGTCATGAAGGGGAAAAAAACATATATAAGTCGCACTGGACTATAAGTCGCATTTATTTAGAAATTTATTTCACAAAATCCAAGACCAAGAACAGACATTTAATCTGGAAAGGCAAGTTATTCAACTACACAGTAGCACACAGAACAACAGGCTGAGTAGGTATCCGGTGTGTTAACACAACACATTAACAGTTATTCAGCTACACAATAGCATAAAGAACGTATACCTGGGAGGCTGAATAGGCTAAATTAACATAAGCCAGTGAGTCCAACAAGCAAGTTACCAGTAAACAAGTTCACCAAGCACCCGCAATCTCATTCCACATCACTGAATCCATTGAATTTTCTTCATCCTTGGTGTCGCTTCTGAACAACTCCGCCATAGAGCGCCCTCTCGTGGCTGTAGACGGTAATGTTTTCATCTCAGTCTGAATTAATTTTGATATATAAGTCGCACCTGACTATAAGTCGCAGGACCAGCCAAACTATGAAAAAAAGTGTGACTTATAGTCCGGAAAATACGGTATATGGACTGTCATGATTAGTATTTTACTGTGTTGTACTGTAATAATTATTTTTGTATTACTCTTGTACTTCTGTATTTTATTTGCTTTCATGGTCTGTAGCGCTTTGGGTTTTAGAAAAGCGCATCATAAATAAAATGTATTATTATTATTATTATTATCATCATCCATCATATCTACTTGTATTGTGTTGTCATACTTGATTTTGTTATTATAAAATTTTTCCCCTTTGTCTCAGGCAATGTTTGCTGTGTTGTAATGTTTTGAACTTTGTGTTGAAACATTATTTAAAAAAAGAAATATTTTGAGCATTGCATTGTGAATGTTATTTACTCTATAAGGTATTTCTATATTGTTAGTAAATTAATCGTTTTATTCTTTAAGAATTTGCTTGAAGATTGGGACATAATGTTCCTAGAACAAAAAGTCCCAAATTGTATAAAAAAATCCTGTAAAACATGTGATTATATGGATTCAAAACTGCTCATGAGACTTCATGGTGGCTGTTTTAAGTATCTCAGTATCTTTTTATCAGTATATTTTTCTAGGGAGTTGCATTTGCTGGTTGCAAAAAAAATTTTGCACAAATTTGGTGCTCAACAAGGGAAATAATAAAAAGTCGGCACACCACGGCTCACGCCTGGTGGATTTCTAACTGTTTCTGGTGAAACTTTACTGAAGCCCAGCACACACAAATTGCAAACGTGAAATATATGTGTCAACGCGTCTTTGTTTTGTTTTCCTGGAAAAATGAGAAAACCTGTGGATGAACTTCATGACCTAGTATTTATATAATTTAATGTATATTTGTATATCTATTACTAAATGGTGAATTATTTAGTAATATTATGGTATTACTAAATGGTAAATTATCAAAATCCTTGGTCCTAATCTCAAGGGATCTTTTTTTTTCCAGACTATTACAATTCCCTTTCGAGGGAACTCGCGCTGTCGAGAATCAAAAAATTGGGGAACACCTTCAGCATAACGCGTCTGACGCCTGTATGGAACTAGTCCAATCTCGATTGGTGTTCCGTCATTACGTCACTCGTGATGTTGCATGTGACGGTGATGCGGAAGCTATAAAGGGACGCCGGATCACAACAGCATCAGCTTTCTGGTCTTAAGCAAGCGTTCTGTGTGACTGTTTTCTAACATACTCACTCAAGCACATATTTAAAAGACAAATAATGGCGAGTAAGGAGAAACTATTCAGGCAGTGTGTGTCCCCTTGCCCGCGCTTTTTGAGTGAGGCCCGAGTATGGTTTTCGGACATTATAGCTCTTCTAGCGGGCCCTCCGTGGCAAATCCCGATCAGGAGGGACCTTCTTTCTCAGGCCAGGGGCACAATACATCAACCTCGGCCAGAGCTGTGGAAGCTGTGGGTCTGGCCCCTGAGGGGGACCAACTCATAAATGCTGGTCTCTCAAGTGAGGTTGTTGAGATCATCCTAAACTCTAGAGCCCCCTCCACGAGGAAACTCTATGCATTAAAATGGAATGTATTCAACTTATGGTGCAGAGAACATCAGTTGGACCCAGTTTACTGCCCAGTGGCTTCGGTGCTGGAGTTCCTCCAGAGTCGCTTCTCTGATGGGCTCTCCCCATCCACACTTGGTGGTAGCTTTTAGTAAAAAAAGTAGCTTTTCTGCTGGCTATTACGTCCCTAAAAAGAGTCGGGGACCTGCAGGCGCTATCCGCTGGGCCCTCTTGCCTCGAGTTCACTCCTGGCAGAGTGAGAGCTATTCTCCATCCTAGATCCGGCTTTGTGCCTAAGGTGTCGATAAATGTGGCACGGTCTATAATTCTACAGGCACTTCATCCTCCACCGCATGTGTCGGATGATCAAGCTAGATTACATCTGTTATGCCCGGTCAGAGCTCTGGAGGCCTATGTGCACAGGTCTTTGGGCTGGAGGAAGTCGGACCAGCTGCTCGTGTGTTTTGGGTCACCTAAGAAGGGTTCCCCTGCTTCCAAGCAAACTATCAGCAGGTGGATATAGAGGCTATTTCCTCAGCTTACGAGGCGTGCAACTTGCCTTCGCCTCTTCCCTGAGAAGGGAACGAGACGCTGCGTCCCTCGGCCACACTTCCTGCGCTCCTGAGAATGACTTGCTTCGACCAATCAGAAGCTGACGCTGTTGTGTTCCAGCGTCCCTTTGTAGCTTCTGCATCACCTTCACATGCGACGTCACGAGTAGGGTTGGGAATCGGAAAACACGGCAGACTGCTGATTGGTCAGAGAGAATCGTCACTATTCACTGCGTCATCATTGCACGCGCCAGACGGAGTATCCTGAATAAAAAACAGCAAAAACAAAAACATCCAAAAACAGCATACACTCGATTTCCTCCATTGTCCTGTGTGTGTGGGTAGCGGGTGTGTCTCGCGCGTCTCGCGTAAAAGATTAAGTCACGGCAGTTTCCTGCGGCGTCGCTATGATGACCAGGTACTATTGTGGAGGTACTATCTGTCAGAGGTGGGAGTAAGTCACACATGTTCAAGTCACAAGCAAGTCTCAAGTCCCTATACATCAAGTCTCAAGCAAGTCTAAGTCGCAGTACACACAAACCAAGTCAAGTCAAGTCAGTGGTTCACTTCAAGCAAGTCAAGTCGAGTCTTGCTAAGGGTCAAGTCAAGTCGAAGTCAAGTTACTATACCAAACAAAAAAAAGTAGTTTATATTGGCCTCAAACTTATTCATTTTTCCCTCAAAAATGATTACCTTTCTTATACATTTATATCGTAATATTCATAGAATTTATTAGCATGCATTTATGATTATCAAAATTTGGAATAATTATTATTATTATAATAACAATGATACAAAATGTTTTGAAGATAAAACATTTGAAGGTAAATTCACAAGTGTGATGCATTAATGGTTTCATAGTAAATGTCATAACAACTGATTTGTTTAAAATGGCAGATTCGTTCTGGAACTAAGCAAACGAATTTGTTCAGATGCTCATAACTCTTTCTGTGGCTTGTTTGGAACTATTGTCATTGGAGAAATAGAGCAAAAACAGAGAATATTTGGAATATTATGTCTAAAATGTCACATCAAAATATTCACTCTTTGTTTACTGAACTGTTTTATAAAATCCTTATCACATTTGCAATCGCGCCAATATTCTGGAAATATTTTGTTAATATCACATGCTATAATTATAAAAATAACTCATACTAGGGCATTTTTTATATTAATTCTGCTGGCATTTTGTCCCCAACCCCCTGATAACATCTGACCCTGCATTAAGAGAAACATAAAACACGACAAAACATTAACAGTTTTCTATGTTGTTTTTCGTCATTGGAAAGAACGACATATTTGGCTTTAAAGCATGATTTGAAAGAAATGTGGCAAATGTTATACAAAACATATGCCATCATTAATTATCATTTGAATATTGACAACATTAAGCTACATTTGAAAACATAATTGTGTATAACAGGGCTGCCAACTTTTGAGTTTAGCTTGGAGTGGAGTTTTTTTTTTAAAACAAATATTGCATCACAATAAGTGTATTTGTGATTGTCAAAACATTTGGTAAACTAAATAGAATTTTATGAAGTTTAGTGACAACATGTTACAATGTTTACATTGTACAATGACTGTAGGATACAGTTTTTATTATTGCTTGACAAAAATTTCAAGATTTTTAAATTCCATTCTTGTGATTTGATTCCGATTTTGATTCAATATTGACTAATTTGGATACATGTTTATTTTAAATTTGATAAAAAAAAAAAATCTCACCTAATGCTGTAAACATAGAGGGCCCAATCTGCTGGTATTATTAAAGGTTAAAAATAACAAATTAAATTAAATATAATGCAGTTTTTGTTATAATAACAATTATTTAATGTAATAATCAAAATATAATAAATGTGTAATATAGTGCTCAGCAAAATCTCCTCTCTAGCTATTTTTTCTATTCAATTAACATGCTATGGTCATTAAATGGCTTTCCTGAGGTAAATGTAACGTTATGTGACATAATTGTTCTCCTGCTGTTATACTGACCTCTTTCTGTGGTTGAAAAACACTAATTGGTCGATATTATGTATACTTTCGGTAAGTTGTACTGCATCTTTAAATAAAAAAGTAACAGATGATCGGTTCACGCGATCTGTCACGTCACATTTACAAGCGCCAAATCAGTATTTTTGTCTGAATTTCGTAATAAAATTGACGGAATCTAAGAGCTGAGAATTAGTTTAATATTAAAAGTACCTCTTTGCTCCACAATTTTTCTGTGCGTGAGAAAATGGATGTGTGGCGTGAGAGCGTGTGAAAAGTGTCAATTGCGTGAGTCTCACGCTCAATGCGTGAGAGTTGGCAGCCCTGGTATAAAGAGGCATGATGACCAGTCAAATTAACTATAACAAACAGGTTAAACAAGCCATAGGCTATCTCACTTTTAGACGTGGTGAATGAAGTTCGACTGTTCGAGGTTGTGATGGTCGTCCGATATCCCTTGCCAGTTATTATGCGTACAGCAAATCTTCTTGTATGAATATGGTCAATTTCTAGTGTTTATATCCAAAAAGAAACGATGCTGGGAGATGTTTTTGTATTTAGCGCGCTCACCGCGATGTATGGCTGAGTCCCAATTCGCATACTATCCGTCCTAAATAGTATGCGAAACTAGAATTAGTACGTCCCAAATCGTAGAATGTTGAAATGAGTATTCCAAAGATACCCGGATGGTCTACTATTTCCGGTTAGAATTCGAAGTGCAGATCAATGCACACTCTAACGGCTAATATTGCCCACAACCCATTGCGTGCGGGAGAGAGGAGCTTTGTGGTGATGGTGGTGATGTAAACATGGCAGCCGGTGTGGTGAACAATCGTGTCCGATTGAAGAGATGAATCCGAGCTGCGTCAATAGCAGAGGAGAAAGACCGCGAAATTTTAAAATATGACTATTTTTTACACACCGGATGCATGAGCGGAGATGCGCCACAGTTTTTAAGTGTAAGAATTCAAATGTTTAACCCTAAATAAAGTTATATTTTATTGTCTCGTAATATTAATGGGTTTATGTTGTGCCAAAAAAGTACCGTGTTTATCTTGTAGGGTAAATAAAAAGGCTCTAGTACAGTGTCATGCAAGTGTCTTTTTTTATGTATTTATTTTATTGTTTCTGTCTTAGATGTATACCTTAGCCTACTATAAACTCTTATGAAAATAAACACCTTTTACTACACTAACCATAGTTTAACCACACTGACTTATTTGTAGTAATACTGTGGCTGTACAAATGTTAACTTTATCAGTCCAACCAAAGAAACATGGTTACTACACTTTTACTATAGTAAAAGCATGGTTCATTTTCATCTGGGTATTTTTGAGTATTATACAGAAGTATAAAATACGTTAAACAATAGTTATACTATAAATTTTAAATATTTTAACTCAGAAAATAAGTAGCTTTCGTTAAGTTACACACATTGCACATGAACGTCAGAACCAGCCGCCTCACAAACGACCTGCGTTTGGTTGATCTACGACGACGACGCCCTGCTTCACTCCTCAATTTGGTAGAACACATTGTAAATGTATTGTGGAAAAAAAAGATGGGAATAGTAAATACAATTATATTGGACATATAATAATGAATGAAACGTAAAATGTTTTGTTAACAGTCGCGGTGTGTGTAACTAGGCAACCACGTTCTCGTTCACGTTGCATGACGTCATCGAAGTATGTCCCAGAACATGCATACTCTTTTGCTACACACTCAAAAGTATGTACTTTTTCCTCACAAAAAAAGTACATACTTTTAGGTCGTAGTATAAGTAGGCGAATTGGGACTCAGCCTATGTTTTTTCTGGGCTTGTGCAGCGTCACGCAATCGCGCAGAATCTGATGACTGGCGTCAATGGTTCCGTTGCTTTCATTTTGTTCAGCAATTGATGTTGCGATGATTTATATAAAAATGTATATTAAGTCATTCTCGAGTCATACATTTCAAGTCAAGTCTCGAGTCATTGGATCTCAAGTCAAAGTCAAGTCGAGTCATTTTATTAATTTAGTCAAGCAAGTCTCAAGTCCTTAAATTTGCGACTCGAGTCTGACTCGAGTCAAGTCATGTGACTCGAGTCCCCCATCTCTGCTATCTGCAATGGAAAACGGAGAGAAAAGTGAGTCGAGTCGAGTCGAGTCGAGCTGGTACTGGTAATGGAAAAGCGCCAATAGATGCACAAGACTCACTCTAAAGACTTACCCGAGCTACCTACCTGTGATCATCCTCTTCAGTCTCCTATTCCCGTCTACCATCTGCCATCTCTGCTGATCAACATCATCGTCCGTTCTCCGCTCTGGTTTTAATCTCTACCTGCAAAGACATTCATATTACTCATTCAGCTCAGTTCATTTATCATCTCAGTACTGCATTACCTACCTTAACATCAGCTGGTTCTGTGCTTCTGTTCTCAATAAATCATTGTTGATCTTACTCCCCTGCCTGAGTCTTCACTAAACCTGACAATCATGTTGTGTATATATAATGTGTAATGCTTATTGTTAAAAATACATAGAGCATAATGTTTTTATTTTATTTCTATGAATGCTGTGTGTGTTACCATCCATGATTCACACTGATAATACTGTGGCAGTTTGTTTAATTTTTACATTGATTATTTATGGTAACAACCAAGTCATCAGTGTGTAAACAATTTCTATAAAATGAAGTGCTGACATTGAAATGGAGCTATAAGGTCCAGTTTGTCTTTCCCGCACATCATTATGACGGTGAGACTCAAACACTTACAGATTTGAGAAGAGCTCTGCTTTTAAAACACTGTTTTACAGTAAAAACTTACTTTTCCCTGTTTAACTGTTTTCAACATTGATAATGTTTCTTGAGCATCAAATCATCATATTAGAGTGATTTCTGAAGGATCATGTGACCCTGAAGACTGGAGTAATGATGCTGAAAATTCAGCTTTGAATCACAGGAATAAATTACTTTTTACTTTATTCACATAGAAAACAGATAATATAAATTGTATTTTGGACACACACACACACACACACACACACACACGTATTCATTTAAGTAAGCAGTAGTTCTTTATCTCAGATTCTCTAAACTGTTAAACATTGCTCTGTATTTTGCCAACTAAATACAATAAGGAAAAACGTTATGGTTTTGTGGGTCCATTTTAAAGTGATAGTCATCAAAGAGTAAAAAACTGTATTAGCCTAAACTGGTGTAAAGACCAGCCATTGGGCGAAGGTATAATGCGTGTATGTCTGTTCAGTGCTCCGGTGAAGTTCACTTTATTTATTAGAATTTAGTTTCAATATTACTTTAGCTCTACGCTTAATCTGACTCCAATCTCAAATGATAATCAAATTTAGATCGTGTTTCTTATTAGAAAATAATCATACATTTTGATTGTCATTTAGATCTTTGATTATTCTGAATATCCCTATTTTCAAATATTTATTCATTAGGACCCGGTATTGCTTTGAGACGTCACGTCGTGAATGTGCGCTCACGATCACAAACTTAGACAGTTCTGAAATAGTCAGAGGATGCAGTGCGAACTATTTTACCCTTAAGCGGCCGCTTTCTGCTGACTCATAACAAAAGGTGTCATTTTTTTAATAGTCGCAAAATGCAGCGTGCTAAGTCAGTGATAGTCAGAAATCGGAAGGTCTCCTTAATGATGTGCCCCATGCTCCATTCATTAGTGCCTTCGGTTTGATCTATCCTGGAAGAGATTTGCGGGAACACCAGACTACACATTAATCTTCTTACAGTGGTGTGTGAGTGTGTAAGACTCGGGAAAACACTGACACAGTACAGGTTCACACAGACTGCTCTGCCACTTGCCATTATATACCCAGACCAGAACAAAAGGCTTGTACAATATTTTTTAGAGTTGTTTTGGGTCAATTCATGCACCCCAGGGGGTGACACCTGGTTTCGGGGGAGAGGAGAGAATCAACAGATATCTTGAAGAGACATCACTCAAAGAGGAGAACAGAAGTTTTCAATCTTTCTCATAATACCAATGACTGCAATGAAATTAAGACCATTTTACCAATCGCACTGAGACATTTAAAATGATACCAAACATGAAAAGGAAAAACAACAGATACATCATATGTGATATATAGACATACTCAGTGAACTTTTAGTGACTTGAATCAGGGGGAGAGGAAGGGAGGAGGGAGAGGGCGATGCAGAGATAAGGAAGGAGAAAAGTTTGGACAAGAAAATGTCCTGTGCTCTTTCTCTGCGATCTTCTGTCCAGGGTGTGTTTTATTGCTTTATTCCAGGGTGAGTTTTATCTCAGCTTTTGTCTTAGCAGGAAAATGAATTCTTACACTGGCATATGTTATTCACTCATTGTCTGCTCTGTTGTGTCCTTATTTATCTGTAATAAATCAGTTTTTTCACAGGAACTAAATATTACAACATCTCCCTAGTAAAACTCCCTTTGATGTGATTACATGGAATTACAATGACGACTGATGTCACGTGATTTTGGCAGCATAAATAGTGGAACAGAATCAATCTGTGAGACAAACTGCCTGATAATACAGTTTATTTCATCCGGGCTTTGATCCCCAGCACAATGACTACAGCAATGCCAGAACATGGAGAATGGAGCACAGAGGAGCTCGTCACTGAAGACGTGAAGAAGTTCTGCTTTGAGGTTGGACACAGAAAATCACTCATGCAGTTTTTGTTAAAACACAGTCTAGTAAAATGATCTATTTTGGTGCTATAAAATGTGTGGGGAAACTTATTTGTTGTCATATTTAAAAGAACTGTTTTACTTTTCACTCAAAGTCACATGATTTTTTACATGATTTTTCTGGTATCCGAAGGATAGGCGTCACATAACTCCATAGAGACTAATTAAATTAATCTTTTTGAAAAAATGATAATAATATAGATGAATATAAAATGTGATTTTTAAAATTTTTATTCAGATGAAGCCAGAAATAGAGAAGGAGGTTGGAGCCAACTTAGATTTTTTCACTCCTTTAACCTGTAGGCGTCTGAGTCTGATGGGAGGAACACACACTCTGGTCAAGGTAAGTCTGTGTTTTATTTTTTATGGATTTTGAGCTTATGATTTCATCACTGAAACTCCAAGGCACAATTTGTATGTTTCTATTATCATCACGCCAACTGTGGCAGTGTGTCCTAAACGGGTGTGAAGTGTCCAGTAATTTTTCCGTCCTCTCTGAAAGTCAAAATGCATCAAGTCACTGTATAAAGTTTCACTGCATTTGGAGCCTATAAGAGAAAACTGTTGTAGCGTTGATGGACACTCAAACCTCTGCAAGAGATCTCTGTCACTGTCGCAGAACCCGCAGAGATGTGCTTGCTGTCATGGAAAATAAATGTGTTCAGGTCGCTATCAATGTGAACAGAGTTTACATGGAAGAGATCATATAAATTCATCTCTCTCTCTCTCTCTCTCTCTCTCTCTCTCTCTCTCTCTCTCTCTCTCTCTCTCTCTCAGGTGTACGTCGGAGTAAATAAGTGCGTTCATGCAATTTTATCTGTAATTATCTACATAGATATGCCAAAGAGTGTGTCTGGAGTCCAGTGCCCTAAAACCGCCAGTGATCCTCTGATCCCTTTTGAATTTAAAAAGTAACAGCATGCAGAATATAGTCTGTCTGATCTAACAACAGACACACAATGAGCTGCCATACTGTATAGAGGAACTATTGAAAACTGTTTCATTCATCAATATTAAACTCAATATTCAAACCCTCCGGTGTCTGTGTCAGTTTATGAACAACACCAATTCACTTCACTTTACTAAAAATATTGCTGAAATAACTGAACATAAATATTTCTCTATCCCAAATTGTCAAAAATAGTAAAAGAAAAAAGCTGCTTTAAAGGGTAACTAAACCCTAAAACAACTTTTTTAGTTAATGATCTGTAAGACTGGGGCTTCTTTAGTGCTGTTCATTGATTTAAGTAAATTTTTTGACATTTGGGTATAAAGTGTTTTAATTCTAGAATATATGGTGTAAAAACGTCTGAGTGCTGCCCTCTTCAGGTTGAACGGTGGCTACTGCAGTTGAATTTTGTACATGGGTGCATTTTCAATTTCTGGGTGCGTCAGACAGAGTTACGGCACACACGGAGATGAAAAGGGTATGTATGGACTTATCTAACTCTGGGGGATACGGTGAATAAGCTAAAGTCCCAAAAAGTCGGCGTGTTCCTTTAAGAAATATGAAAAAAGAAACTGTAAAATGTCTACTTTTGTATGTGTCCACTTACAATCGAAACAAAACATTGTGCTTTTGTATAATAAAGAAAATAAACAGGGTGTGCTTTCTGCCTCTCCGTCTCAGTGAACTTTTTTTCTGAAGCACGTCTCTAAACTTAAACAAAACTCAGCGAATACCAGTCACACAGGCATAAGCAATATATCTGTCTAAACATTTAAGTCTCTGCTATTAAATTATCTCATTCAAAACGAAAACAAATATTCTCTGTTTATGTAATCTGTATGAAAAGATAGAGATGTCAGTCGTTCTCATGGCAACTCATTATCTGCTAATGTGAATACGCCTACAGAGAGCATGCGCTATTGAAACGCGGGTGTCAGGTGCTCGCCCCCCTCGGTTCGTCCCCTCTTATCTCCACTGGGCTCTGCCCACTTTTCCAGCATTTTTCAAATATTGCCAGTGGGTGGAGTCAGGCTCTGACCAGGGGTTGAGTTACCCTTTAAAATAAAGTGAAAAATTTGAAATCCATTTTCCAAGTCAAACCTATTGGTCCTCTTAAGATGGTGATGATCAGATGTGGGACATTTATTGTCTCGAAAGTTTGAGAACCAATGCTTTGGATTTTCTTGTAAATTTTTTTTATTGTAAATATTAATAATATTATTGTTTAGATTGATAAGAGCATTTCATTACTTATAATGGGAAAAGTTTGTTTAACAAAAATGGCAATTAAAGTCTTATCATATGGGACTCTATCTGCGTCAAAATAAAAAAATCAGCCCAACTAACGTCAAAGCTTCTTATCACGTTGCAACCAATTCTCACTCCCAAGGCGTCAAAAACTGAAGCATGGTCAAGCGCCCCCAGAGTCACAGTGAAGACCCTCTGCGTCTGTTTGCCCCTCTGCATCACTCTATGGACGATTTGGGAACTCCATTGGGAACTCCATTTCCCATTCAATGGGAAACCTGTGGCGTTAACAACAGACACAAATTTTATCAGTAGGAAATTGCGCTGAAGAAGTCTCATATTGAACACATCACGATATTTGGCATCAGTTCACGTGTGCCATATGTTGGTAAGTAGTCGTAAATACGCTGTCCAAAACACTTATTTTACCTGGTCAAAAACAGCTCTGTTTTCAGCATGCCGTTTAAGTGCATGTGTCTTTAAATGATAATGAGCTTTGCTGACCCCGCCCCTCTGTTCTGTGCGTACACCGTTTGTTATAACCATAACACAATAACCATAACGCGGTGTTCATTATTAACGTGGGATTATGAATTATATTGAGAACGTTGTACATAGAAAACATGCCGTAATGTACCCTGAGTGTAAACAGCCGCATTCATCGTGAAGCGTGCTAGCGATTTGCAAAGATTAATATAAAGGTTAATAAAACGTTACACTCACTTCTTCTTCTGGAGGTGCAGCAGGAACACGAATAGTTGGTACCGATCCTTTTTTCAGGAGCAGCTTCTTAGCAAAACCAGCTTTATAACGTTACTGACCCTCGTTTGTAAAGCAGTCTGGTGAAATGATTCGCGCAAACATGAAAGCATTGCTGTTGATCGTGGGGAATATTCCCTTCGAAAACAAACTCAGCCACTGCGTCTTCAGCGGTTCGGATTTAGGAACATCAAAATGATGCTGTGTTCCTTATTACACCCAAGAACAGATCACCACAATCGCTTAGACGCCATCAGACAGTGCTCCAGCATATCAACAATGACCGCGCCGGTCCGTGCTGACTTTGATTGACAGCTCGCTCAGGAGCGAGGGCGGGTCTGTGTTGAAATGCTGCTGTCAATCAACAATCGTGGGAGGGGCGTCCAACCAACGGCTTGATTTAGGAGATGGGAAAACATATAAGAAGATTATAAAAAAACACGGGAAGGATTTTTATCATTTTATGATGGTTGTGTACAGGCACTGCCAACACACATTTCAGTATAATCAACTTGTAAAAGTGCATGTACCATTATATGACCCCTTTAATAAATTGTTTTGCTCACATCAGGTGCACAGTGGTTAAAGACTCCATGTGTTTCAGAGAAGACAGCTGTCTATACCCTCACCAGTCAGCACTTACACTGCAGTACACACTACGGTGTTCAACACCTGTTATAGATGAGTAAACGCATGAATAAATCATTTACAACACTTTCTGCATCCCCTAATCTAAAGTGTAAACTATTCATCACTTGTAAATGTGTTACACTTACCTGTAAATTATCTGTACATGTATTTAAGGCATTTACAACACTTTTTGCACCCTCTAATTGCTACATACATACAACAACAAAAAAAAACATTTATTAAACATTTATGAAACGCATATTCATGTTTTGTAAATGATTAGTTAATCATTTACTAATCAATTGTAAATGACTTGTAACAGAATTTACAAAACACATAAAATGTTAGTATATCACTTGCTAATCATTTATGAATGTTTTGTAAATGATTAGTTCATCATTACCACTTATAAATGACTTACAACTGAACGTTATTATAAAGTGTTACCGAATAAGGAAGAAGGAAGGGTTGGTGCTAGACAGTCTTTTGACCGTGAAAAGGATCGAATTCATGTTATTGGACGTGAAAAAGTTTATAATCGTTTTTTTTTTTTGTGTGTGTGTGTTTTATTTCTCTTAAAATGTAACCTGACAAAGAAAAAGTAAAGTTTACAAGACAAATGATGGATTCACGCGTCAAATCCTTTGTGCTACACCCTTGTGGAAATGGTGAAGAACGAAAAACGTCTTAGATCGCCATTACAATAATATTACAGATGAATACATTTTTAACTTAAATTAATTATTTAATTAAGTTGATTTGTGGCCCATCTGTAAGATTATACAGCAGATTTGTTTATTTTGTTATCCTTTTTTGTGTTGTAGTGAAGAGTTTTGCTCCTCATGCTAATCAAACACACCTAACCGAGATGTTCAGGGTTACTTGTAAACTACAGGAATGAATGTGTGGATTTTGAAATAAACTGCTTCTTATGAGTGATTATAATCAAGGTATTAATCAATATTTTTCCTTCTAAATATCACATGAGTTGAATGACTTCTCTAAGCTTATGAGATTGTACTTTGTTATAGAAGTTACCAGTGTGATTACTGAAATGATCTTTTCATGTATTCTCTAAAGTCTGTATTAAAGGGACACCAGGCAAGTCTGAGTGTTTTTTCTCTACGAAGCCCCCCCTAGTGTCTGGTAGTAAATGCTTTCAAACACTCTGTCGTAAAAACGAACTGTTGTCCCTCGCCACGAGCAACCCAGCTGAGCAGAGGAACCGGCTATTTCAAAACCAGTTATGTCTACCGACGCAAGTAAAGCAATATTTTCTTTCCAACTGATGGCGATTTTTATTTGTATTTTTTTATTGTGTTGTCATGCATACTATTATTTTTACCGGGAACGAACGATATGAACGAGGCGAACTACTGCTTTGGTGTTTGTTTGTTTTTGGGAGAATGGGCATGAGCATAAATATATATATATATCTCGGAGGCTAATATTTGTCTAAAGTTATATTAGTAAGGTCTATAAGTTAATCTGGTACTGTAGAATGACGGTTTACCTTTGCTTGTCTAAGAAAACATCAGAACGTTTTTTCTAGCTCGATCATGATATGTGCAACATGTTTATTGCCTATTATCAGACGCGTTGACTTAGTGACATAAAATAAAAGTGTAAGTTACACAAATAAAACCGACAGAGGAACGGCCAAACAACTACAGAAATCAAACGTGTTTGCTAATGACAATGCTAACATCAAAGTTATAGTATCTAGCGTACTAGTAAGCCCGTAACAGACAGCGATCATAATAAAAACCTTTACAGACAATAGCAAACATCCTGAGGTCGCAATTACTTGAAATTTAAATATTAAACACAATTTATTCCAAAGATACTTACAAGTGCAACAGCAGGATCAGCATCTGTTTTGCAGGCTTCTGTTTCTCTCAGTTCTCCCCATTCTGAAAAAGCCGGTCCGATATTTACTCGAGTCCGACTTGCTCGGTCAGTCTCCCGTTTCCTCTTTCATTGGTCCTCCGACAAAGATTTCCTAGCTTTCTGCATCTTTTTTACAGCCTCAGCCATAACTCAATCTATCGTTGCCCTTTGCTTATAGCTAGCCGGTGCTTGAATGGGGGCGTGTACGTGTGCAGTGCCGTCAAGCAATTCGTTACATCGCGAGATCTGATATCACGCGATACTTCCTGACGCCGACCCGCCGGCCCAAAGTTGCAAGTGAGTTTTTTCCGCTCTCGGGCACCAGGGGGGTGCGAAACCACCACCATTCAACTCGAAATAAGTAATATAACCATTCCACTGACTCCGAAGCTGCTCAGTTAAGGTTAAAAAGTTACCTAGAGCACCTTTAAATATCTGAGCGGTGACTGAAGCTGATGTCAGGAATGCAGGAACAGTGCTTGCTCATTTAGCCCAGCTTCCCAAAAAGAAGTATGGACTTCTTTAACATGTGTCAATACATCCATCTGCTTTTCTAGGGTACCCTGACGACTATAAGTCACAGGGTCATTGAAGTCTAGGGTTTAAGGGACCATTTCTTTGTTAAAGCTTTACTAAACTGCGTTATATTAAAGTGTAGCTCTCCTTGAGAGAAAGAACGCATTATCTTGATGTCTTGAGATGACTCTCCTGTTTATAGTTAGAGCCTGGCCAAATCCAACCTTGGAAAAGCTGTGTGTCGGTGTGTGTGTTAGTCTTCTTGGTTACAGGTTAAGAAACCACTGGCATTATTGGAGATTGACTGAGTTGTTGTTCGGGACATGTTGACGCACAGAAACCCAAATCTGCGATCTGGGGGCTGTTCCATAAAAGCCGCTTAGAAAAGCGGGGATTAAACTCCAAAACCGGACTTGAATGAGCCTAACAAATAAGTTGGGGCTAAAGTGGTTCCATAAAAGGTAATTGAAGTTCACGCAATCTCACTAATTTGATCCAGGTTTATCTAGTCTAGATAATTGCGTGTGCACGCGTTTCTGAAGCAGCTCTAGAGGTCGATCGTGGATCAAATCGATCCACCATCAAACAGCGTATATTTTGTGCTGTTTTATGCGTTTGTGACATGTCTCCCTCCCCCCCCCCCCCCAGTGCAAAACTTACATTTAACAGTTATATTCTCCATCTGTAAATGTTAGAAAGTTGAGCAAATGTATCCATTTTACTGCTAATCTTCATATTGAACGAGCACTGCTGCGCGCATGCGCGCCAAATAGCAGCGCAATAATTCTGACTAAAATATACATTTTGCTTGGAAAATTAATATGCGATACTTTATAACACTAGAAATATCTTCTAATTATAATAATTTATCTTTAGGATGTTGGATAAGTTGCAGTGAACTTCTAGTGAACAGAAGTACTTCAGTGAACAGAAAAGTAGCCTAATTCAGGGAAGATTTTTTTTTTAAGAAACTAAATATATAAAGATACAAAATATAGTTTTGGGTATAGGACCTATGCTACTTTATAAAGATGACATATACTTATTTAGAATGCTGAGAATTACAGCTTTTAATGCAATAATTTTTTGGATAAAGCAAGAATCCCCAGTTTTAAATGAGTGGTTAGATTTAGTTTCTAGAATTATTTTTTATATATTATACATATAATATAATATATTCTTAATGTACTTTACATTATGGAGAGGATAACATGAAATTAAGAGCAAATGTATACATTTTGAAAAGATATGTGCAACTCTAAAATCAAAGAATATTCCATAAAAGAAAGGAATATATATTATTAGTCTACATTAACTACATTTTTATATAACCCTCCCTTTTATTTCTAGGCTAGTTATTTGTTATTTTATTTATTTGCTTATTTTATATTGAATATTTGATATTCAAATAATATTACTTGAATAACTATTAGGAATTATGTGTCATTATAAGAGTTTGATATAAATATGTGAATGTTAAATTTTTATTAATATTTATTTATTGTTTTTTGTCTTTTCCCTCTTAAATCATATGTAAAAGTGTCTAACTATGTTCTTCTTGGTTATTGTTCTAATCATGTGTGTTGGTGGGTATTATCACAAAAGAAAAAAGTAGAAGGAAAAATAAGGAATATTTATTGGGGGAAATATGTCTTTAAAGGAACTGTCAATTTGTATAATTGTGTTAAATGTGTTTGAATTGAAAGACATAATAAAGTACATAATATATATATATATATATATATATTTATATATATGTGTGTGTGTGTGTGTGTGTGTGCTAAAATATTTGTTATTTGGACATTAGATGTGCCTTATTTAGAGTTTTAAACCTACAAGTGTATTTTTATGATATATTCAAATGTAGGCTAATATACTGTCAATTACTAAGCTCAGATTCATCTTACCAGTTCAAATTCATACTGTGCTTTTGTAATTATTTATTTTTAATTTTGTGATTTTAACTTCTGCTTTACAAAGCTTTTTTTTTAGATTGTGTTCTAATGTTCTTCTAATAATCATAAACATGTACTACAGCTGTCAAACAAACCAGAGAGAAATGTATTCATAAGTCTATATTGTCTAATGTATCATTGTAGCCTTATTTAAGTTGATATTTAAGTTATTTAAGTTTCTGTATACTGTGTATTTATGTTTGGACTAATAATGGTTAATAAAGTCCAATAATGGTATGAGAGAGTGTCAGTGGTAATATCATTGTGTTCTTGTCAGTCAGAGTTAGAGGATCTGTGTAACAACTGAGGCTTAGCCTGACAGTTAGCCTGCCCTGGACCAGGCTAGTTTCCCAGCATAAGTTGCCAGGGTAACTGAGTTTGAACTTTTTTAAGTTTGATTTATGAAACCGAATCTACCAAAAATAAGCCTGACTAACCGAAATAAGCCTGGCTTATACTCTAATCTTGGTTTATGGAACAGCCCCCTGGATGGTCATGACGTGCCTAAAATTACTATGTTTATCTTTTTCTTAGCCAATGAGAATCATTCAACCTGAAGCAAGGACATAACTTAGACCTTGGTGAAGGGTAAAACTGCAGTGTGTGTGTGTTTTGTGTGTGTGTGTGTGTGGTATGATCATTGTAACTGTAAGCGGATTGGCCTACGAACTTGAGTCTTGAAGCTGACTTCTGCCTGATGAAACTACAAACCATCTTCAGTAAAACTTTTCTTTAATTTATTATAATTCTGACTCGGGGTCTTTATTCATCATATCTGGTTCTGTTCTTTGACTGTAAAACCCCTTACAGTGTGTTTGAGCTGAACTCTGCAGAAAGTTAGTTCTTCAGGAGTTGAACAACCCTGATTATTATTAGACTGTGTGTTGAATCATGGGTTTGACAAAATCACTTTTAACACTTAAATGTCCTCATATCAAGTTCCTTATCAGTTTTCCTTTGACTCAGGGCTGTTGATTTACAGTTGACTCTTGATATGAGAAGCGTATCATCATAACCAGTGAGCAACTGCACATCTGCATTACTAGTTTTTTTACTATTATTTTTAGTTTTTTTTAATATCGTCTCTAATATGCACAAGCAGAAAACACGAAAAAAGCGAGTATTAGCTTTATAGACCAAACCTGTAAAAAAAAAAAAAAAAACGCTATCTTGTAAAAAATAAATAAAAAATTAGTAAAAAAAAGTACATGTAAGCCTTGCCAACAGAACAAAAGTCTATTAACAAAGACTGCATCATTTTATAGTTAAATGGCCCTGAGATAAAAAGAAATGGACAGTTTTAATGGGTTTCAATGGGGACATTTTTGTCCTTAAGGTCCTGAGTGTAAATATTTTGTGTACCCAGTGATTTATGAAAGGAAATGAGGGTGAAATAAGAAAAATCCAATAAAAATACACACTTGTACCAAATTTGATGCAGTTGGCATTAACAATGAATGATTAAAAAAAAATTGAAACCTGAAAGAGACAAACATGTCCTTAAGGAAACACAAGGGTTAAAGGTTGACTTTAAATTTAGCATTTAATTGTGATTGATCAATGAGACCCTTTGATTACAGAGTTATTATTGAAACATAATTTGCAAAACTGTATTAATCTAGAAGCAGAATCAGATTTAACTGTGATTTTCTGCTGTAATAAACAGTTTAACTGGTAAGATCCTCAGAGGAGGAGTTGTGCAGAAATTACATAAGAATGGAAAGACAGTCTCTGTGAAGGATGTCCTGAATCTGCACAGACAGTCTTTAGTTACAGGATCAGAGAATGACACTGTTCCTCTGTCATAGTCCAGCTGAACTCTCACACGCTGAAGCTTCTGTTTAACAGTGAAGACAGTGTAGGGTTGCTCTGGGGATTTTGAGATGTATTTGCTGTCCATGTACCCCACACACCAGACATTAGACTTAGAGAAAGCCTCTCCCTTCCTTTGGTTTGATGCTGTTGTTATTCCAAGAACCCAGTATGTATTGTCTCCAACCTCCACATCCCAGCAGTGTGTTCCTGAGTTAAAGCCCTCAGATCCCAGGACACATGCACACCTGTCAAACCTCTCTGGATTATCAGGAAGTGTTTTATATACATCACTGAGCGACACACTGGTCAGATCAGCAGAGAGTGTGAGACGAGGACCTGCTGTGTTTGGATCCAGAGTCAACGGAGCTGCAAAGAGAATAACATCAGATTACAGGATGAAATATGATGTATTAGAAATGTAAAGGTAAAACATTTTTCTTTTGTTGAAAGAGATCATAAATCATAACAATGGTCTCTCAGTTACTGTCAGAATGGATTGAGGCTTCAGGTTTAATATCAGTATTCAATAAACACTATTGTCTCCTAATACATAAACATAAACCATGAGGAATAGACTTTTCATTATGAGTTCGCTGTACGATCTGATGATTTTCTGAAATACAGTTCAGATTCACTTTGTAGTGATTATTAAATATATGTCTATCAAATGTTGATGTTGTGTGTGTTTATATGTGAACTATCTTCTGCACTGGTGTCAAATCTGCTGAGACTCACTGTGTTGGACAGTTTCCAGCATCTTCTTCCAGACTCTGAACGGCAGGTTACCCAGATAACGCGACACATGAATCAAAGCTCCAGAACTCATCCGTGGATCCGGCTGTGAGATCTGGACTCTGAGGAACATTCAGGAGTCAGAACTGCAGTGAATTTGAGTTCAGATCCACTGAGAGAAGAGATACGAGCAGCTCACTCACCTTTCCATCGAGGCCTTAAAGTTCTGGAAAATATAGAGTTTGAAAACATTTTAATATCTTATCAAACACTCTCACTGTCAATGAGTCTCTCTATACAAGTTGTTTTCTGCACAAAGAATGAAGCCAGATTGATTTGTCACCTTTAGAAACGAGACGTCATTGTCTTTCATCATCTCCTCCATGTCTCTGATTGTGTGTGAAAGAGCTGAGATGTGTGTGTTCATCTCCTCCAGCTTCTCCTTCATCCTCTGCTTCTTCTGCTCCTCTTCCTCTCTCAGTGCAGTGATTGTAGCTTCTTCTTCGTCTCTGAGAAACTGATGAAGCTTCTCAAACTCTTCTTTAATCTGACGCTCTGTGTGCTCAACTTGAGACTGAAATCAAATCACATTCACTTCAGTCAGCGCTGTATGAACACACACTCCACTAATGTCAATAATAAACTCTGTGTGTGAATGTTGAGTATTTAACTCTTTATATCCTCACCTTGATGTGTTCAATAGTTTTATCACACTTTTTCTTCATTTCTTCTCCATGTTTGAGCTTGTCTTGTAAGGACGTCAGTGCTGTATTAAATTCCTCCTACAGGTTAAGATGAAAATCTGTGAAACTTGTGCAGCTCTAAGAGGTTTAAACATTGTATGTTTTTATTGTTATATTATTTATATGTTGAATGGGTCATTCTCATGGAAGCATTTGTGTCTGAATATTATGAGATTTAGTTTGAGTAAAAATAAATACTGGTCTATTGTATACACAAATAAACGCCTGAATTTATTTACAATTAAATAAAAAAATGTATTATGTGTGTTTCTGGCTCCAAACTGATGCTAAATTAAGTTGAGATTGTTAATTTGTCTATACCATATAGAATAGATATAAATTTAGGTATGTTGCAAATTAGCGACAACAGGCATTTAGGGTAATTTTTTTTACAAAATGGTAAAATTAATATAACACATTTTCCCATCTCAGGTATGTAGATTTTATTCATGGCACAAAGTTGTTAGAACTTATAAACTTGAATTGACAAATTAATGAATCTTGACAACAGCAAGAAACAAAACACTCTCCTACTCCCTAACATTGACAGTAGTTTTTATACATTCCATGTTACACTCTGTTTAACTCTTTCCTTGTTTCTCCAGTGCATACATTATATATTCTTATAGTGTTATATCATAACATGCTATTTTTTTTTATTTTTTGTTGCCTGAAACCATCTAAATACAGCATTATTATATGTAGCCATTATAGCACAATCCAGCCGTTATGGACCAATGTCGCGAATTTGCTACAAACAGAAATCTACAAAGTACGTAAAAAATATTCGTCACATGAAGTCTATATGAATAAAATAGCTATAGAAGCAATCAATAAGCTGGTACATATTTTTATCTTAGCACAACTTAACTCATTTTGGGCAATTTCTCCACATTTGCGCCCTTGATATGCAGATTTTGCAAACCAAAATATTAGCTTCCGTGAACCGGATGTAGTTCCCACTCCGACCGCTCCTACGAGAAACCAGTGCGTGCAAAAGGTTCCTAGGTATGTATCAAATGTGCACAAACAGGCATTGGGGGAAAACACACGCTATCTCGCCTGCAGTCTGAATGGAAGGGGTTTGTTGCAAATTCGCGACAGTGGGCGTTAAGGGGATAATACTGTTTCTATGTATATCACTGTATTTAACATTTGAAATGAGAGACATTTGTCTCACCTTGTAAGATGAAATCACTTCACTGATGGGTCTGAATGTGTGATTGGTGTGTTTCTCTGAGTCTCTGCACACTAAACACACAGGCTGTTTGTCCTCCAGACAGAAGAGTTTGAGTTTCTCACTGTGTAAACTGCAGATCTCCTCAGATCCTGATGAACGCTTCTCATTTCCCTCCTTTATCAATGAATCACACAAGTTTTTTAACGCTAGACTAACTGGAGGATCTTGTTTAGATGATCTTCTCCTGCAGACAGGACACTCCTGAGTTTCCTTAGTTTTCCAGAACTGTTGTAGACACTCTTTACAAATACTGTGACTACAGGACAGAAGAACAGGAGTCTTGAAGATTTCATAGCAAACAGGACAAGAAAGCTCTTCCACAGATTTTGGATCCATTTCCTCGTCTTGTAAAAGATCCAATAATCTACAATTTACTTTCACTTTCTGAACTTTGGTTTAAAGAGTAAACAACTATTACAATCAAAATCTAATCTAGGTTCATTCAGAAATACACAAAAGCCCTAATATAATGTGTCCTCCTCTGTTCTTCACGACTCGTTTTAGCTTTCAGTAAAAGTGAAAGGCAGAAATAATGACTAGTCACTTCCTGGAAGGTTTTGTAAGAGGGTGGAGTTTCTGACGACCTTTTGGAGCTTCTGGGACTGGTTGCATAAACCACTGAAACTAGTAAGTTAGTCTTTTTTTTTTCTTTAAAACGATTCATAACTTTTTTAAGTCAGTTATATAAAAATTTGATTCCAAAAAAAATAAGACTGATTGTCCCTTCTAGTGGGTCATATAAGACTGTCACATCCACCAGCTGGAGTGCCCATGATCTCCACTAGGGGGAAACACCTCCCGACTCTCGCCATCTTATCATGGACTACATTTCCCATAACCCACTGCCTGGACCCATTATGCTTGCTTACATTCTGCTGTCTCACAATACCTTGTTAATATTGCCTATATAAGCCCTGTGTGTGCTGTCATTCCTTGCAAAAGTTTTGGATGTTGTTACTCTGCATTTCTAAGTGTTATCCTGGTTTCATGTGTCTTGTTTTTTTTATTTTATTCTCTGCCTGTTTTCTGGATTCCCTTTTTGCCTGTGTTTTCTGTAGTGATGGTGAAGTGAAGCATTATGAACCAGCGAAGCTTTCAACACAATTGTATCAGAAAAAAGTTCATTACACAAAGCTTTTCAAATCAGAGCTTGACGAGGACCTCTGCTGGTGAAAGTGAGGCAAAATGTTTCACATCCAAACGCATTAATCTTGAAAGCAAACATGAATGAATGGATGGATGAATAAATTAATTAATCAATATATTAAATAGCCTACATGACAACAATCTGTTCCATTGCATACTCATAGTAACTCAAAACAATAAAGATAACATTTTGTATCCTGGATGTGGACATTTTTCCTGTTTGTAAACCAACAAAACTCATGAATAGAGGGAGTAAATAAATGCAGGTGCATGCACACAAAGACACACACTTTCACATCTTATACATCTTATAGGGGTTGTTTACACCTGGCCACTTCATGCGTTTTCTCAGATCGGATAGCTATCTGATTTATCAAAACGATTCCATTTACACATCACATAAATGTGTTTTTGCGAAACGGATTTAAATCCGATCTTCAATCCCCGCGCTATATGCAGATTTAATGGAGTGCACGTCACCGAAAGCAACAGATATGAGCTGCATTTTATTGATCATCAGCTAAAATTTCAAAATCAAAGACCGCAATAAGAGAGAGCGGCAACAGCCCTGGTAAGATCATTTCGTTTCTTTACTTTTAATGATGATGATTGTGTGTTAAGCTTCTCACTTTCACTTTGATTATAGTTTGCACGTTGGCTTAATGAATAGATGCTCAGCTTCTCATCTGCGGTCACGGTGTCATATCTGGCTATAATATTACATATAGCCTATAACACGCTCTCACACGTTTATTTTTTTTACCATTTTTGGGAGGAGTACAATTTACATATGTGGTTTCAACAACCAGATGCATTTACACTTGTCCAGTTTCGTCTGGAGTGCGTCTCAGACCTCCTCCTGAAGTGGTTTGAGCGATCGGATTCAAATCTGAGACTTCACAATTTCCCCCCAAAAATCTGAGATTTTCCATTTAACTTCATATGTGTTGTATTAAGGAGACATTAGGCTGTTAGAAATGCATATTGGTCAAGCTCCAGCACTTTTTATAAATTAACTGCAAGCTGACAATATACGAGCAAACCATAAAATATGTCCACCCTGTCATGGACAAATTCATAGTAGATTAAATACATTTTCATTGCATAGTGATTATAAAATGTAGATCTGTGGAAAGATAATGTGTCCCTTTCCCAACAAAACATTTTAGTTAATGTTAAAAGTATTTTGATAATAATGAAGTTACTGCTTAAATATGTATTGCCCAATAAAATATGCGATAGTTGCACATTCTATTCTAAATAAAATCTAACAACAAAGATATTTAGTCAAACTTTAAAACAATACTAACCTGCCCTCATTTGTTTATTAAGAAATCACACACAAGGTTTTGTTAACTTGTTAAAATAATTTATTTTCATCATAAAAGTTTTAAATGACAGGGTGGACAACAAAGTGACAGGGTGGAACTTGGCATGACAGGGTGGACAGATGCTTTAATGGGTGAACTAGAACGGGGGAACATTAGAAAAACAACAGGAACTTCAAGAAACCCTTAACCAATATAGAAGAAGGAGGGGCCTGGCTCAGGCTGATTTTCAGGAGTTGCAAATGTCCACCCTGTCATGAACCATGTCCACCCTGTCAAGGAACAGGGTGGACATTTTTTGGCTAAAGTTAGTATTTAATGAGCACATGGTGTACAGCAGTTAGCAAAGTGATTCACTGTTGAAGCTGACTGTGCACTGTTTAAAATACATATTTAGAATTTCTGAAAAGTTTTTATATTAATTAATATTTCACAATGACAGGGTGGACATGTTAAGCTTGACAACAGGCAACTACAAACACAATATGATGAAAATTAGGAAATATAAGTGTAGATACTTACTGTGTGTGTTACAGATATTTTAACCTCCACTGAAGAAAGAACAAATGGGGGAGATGATGTCACTGAGTACATCAGTTGGTTTCTTAAAGGGGCGTTTACCCCATAATGACAGGGTGGACAGCAATTTCAGGGACACATGCAAACTGCTTAATATTATTATGAAGATAAAATATAAATAACCAGAATGACTTGTTTTATTAAACAGCTTGCTGAGGACAATAAATACATTCAAAAAGTATTTTAATTTTATGTAATTTAACCACTTTTTACACTCACTGAATTTAGCTGAGCAGCGTGTGGGACATGCCAAAATCACATGCATCCAATCAAAGAAAATGGTATAAAATCAGAAAAACACATTTCAAGAGACGTATCATTGTTCTTGTATGTGTGTAAGTGCTTGGCCATTTATAATAAAACCTCAGAATTTCATTATTTTGCATTATGTTCATGATGACTGAGCGATTCTGATGAGGACACCAAAGGCACTTTATAGTGATATTGACCCATCAGAGAGCCTCAACAAGCCCAAACAATTTGCTTGGATAATGAGGAGTAGAGCTTAGATCGGGCCCAAAAAATCAAGCCTGACCCTACCTGAGCCCGTTAATTGTGTCCGAGCCCGGCCCAATTTAGACCCAATCATTTTTAATACGTGGGCCGTTATAACCAGGGGCGGCGCCAGAGAATTTTTTAACGTGCTGAGGGGGTGCTATATATATAATATATAAATACTTTTAATAAATGAGCAAAAATTGGCCACTTAATATTTAATATTCAATCATTTTAATGATCACAATTAAAGTATTAATTTTATTAAATTGAACAAGCACAACATTCGGCATTCAATCAAATATTATTAAAGATTTATTATTATTAATAATGTTATTTCAACACAATATCTCGTTATTTCGACATCATATGTGTGCCGAGTGTGCGTGCAATAAGCAAGATGTGCATTTGTAAATCCAGTGACACGCGTGCCGTGCATTGATTTTTATTAATAAACTATAGTGTTTTCTGCAGTGTCTGCTGCAAAGATGAAGTTGACGATCGCCATCTCCGTAGTGAACACGCCTATAGCCTGGAGAGAAATGCACATCTTGGATTACATAATCAGAGAGTAGCCTATTTCTTTTCATTTTTAATTGTTTCGTTTAAAGACATTTAAAGCTTTCTTTAGATAGGCTATATTTCTTATGTCTGAGCTTCGGTTAATTTATGATGAGATGCGCTCACGTGCAATGCCAAAGTGTGTCCACGGCGCACCGGTGCCTATGTCATGATTTATATTGTCTGCTATGCTTCTTATTTATTAAATCCAGGCAATTGGTTGATGAAAAATGTATTAAAATTAAATTACAATTTATTCAAAACGAAATTCACTTTAAAGAAAGGCTTTCTACAAAAAACTTAATGAAGAAAATTAAGTTTAATCATGTCTGACCCATTAACAAAATCATGTCTGACCCCACTCTATGTCTCCCGATGCATCCTATCATGGTGTTCACTTTTCATAATCAACATACAGTACCAGTCAAAAGTTTGGAAACGTTACTATTTTTAATGTTTTTGAAATAAGTCTCTTATGCTCATCAAGCCTGCAGTTAAAAAAACAAAAAACTGTAATATTATGAAATATTATTACAATTTAAAATAATGGTTCTCTTTTTTAATATATTTTAAAATGTAATTTATTTTTGTGATGCAAAGCTGAATTTTCATCAGCAAGTACTCCAGTCTTTGGTGTCTTATGATCCTTCAGAAATCAGTTCAACAATATGTAAATACTATATTTTTCAGTAAATAGATTCAACGTATTTCTGTTGAAGATTTGCATTACATTGGGTTTATAATATTGATAATTTTGATACTTAAGGCAAGATAATATTATTGAGTTTACAGTAGCCTGGTTTAAAGTGAAAGTGTTTATTAACGCTGATTAAGATAAATGACCTTTCAATTGATGCACTTATAGTATTGATAGCCATTTAAAAAGGGTAGAATATTAATGTAACTTTAAAAGTTCATGCTTATTTAACCAAGCACTTGAGATAGCTGCATACAATTAGTGTTTTACTGTCATTTAGTTATAAAGACACTGTATTGCCATTTTGCATTAAGTTAAAAGCTACCATTAAGGTAAATGCTAACAAATAAGTAATAATTAGGGAATTACATTAGAGCATTAATTAATATTAGAGGGAGATATCTCTCGCTACATAGGAATTCGGGGCACGCACTCCACACTAATAGCTAGACACGCTAGGGGGCGCTACATGTTTATGTACAGCTCAAATAGAAATAAAATATTAATGATTCAGTTATTAATGGGTTTTACATGCTTGTCATGGGCGTTTGAACATTACTGTAGTGCTAATATTGTGTTAAGTTAATAGGATTATTTAACATTTAGTCTGGTCAACACTACTATGAACATAAAACAGTGTGACAATAACTTTTTTTGGTGAACTTATAAGTGCAAATATCCCGTCCCATTTTAACAACCTTAATTAACATAAAATTATATTTAGCCACCAAAGACAAAATTAGCTTAAAAAGCTCATCAAAAGCTCCAAGTGAAGTAGTTGCTTGACAGGGTATGAGATTCCTGTCGACCACAATGTAGAACTGAAGCACTTTTGCTTTGGTTTGTCCAGTGGCCAGAAGATTGGACTGCCTGTCTTCTGTAGGCACTTGGACTGATTAATAACAATATAACAATTACTTAAATGCCATAAATTCTAGCATACATTTAACATCGGAACATAAATTTACCACAAATTAAGACTCTTAAGAGCAAATTACATCTTTGAAACAAAGAAAACCCCTACGTGCTTTAGAGTTATAACAGTTCACTATTCTTATGGTTTGGTTTACAGTTAGGATATTTACTATGCTCAAGAAAAACTCCAGAACATAAGCTAAGCTTTTCAGGAGGCGATCAGCAGCATCTCTCACACTGATCTTGCTCTCTTCCTTCCAGAGGAATTTTTCTAGAGAACTGTCAAGATCTTTTACCTTAATTACTGTTGTCTCCTTAATCACATTATCCTTGAAGGAGGTATTCCACTTCTCTAAAATATCGGGATGCTGTTTCCAGGCCAAACATCAAAGCACAGTATTTTTGGATCTGAAGAAAAAAACGTGTTTACAGTACCAAATAATGACATCAGAAATTAGCACTGGTAACATTTGAGCACATAAAGTGTCAGAAGAAAACAAAACCAAATCAAATATTTTACTTTCAAGTTTCAAATGCTTTTGCTGTAAAACAATAACTTTACTACTACCCAAAAATCATAAAGACATCAAAGTACTTTGTGCATTTACTTTATAATATAGCTTCATTTACAGACTTGCCTTCAGTGACAAACTCCAAAAGGCCTGGTTCTGGTTATTTTCTAGTGTCCATTGTGTTCTTGCCTTTACTGTCCAACCTGTAAAAGGTAAGCAAACTTGAATGACATTTTATACAAACAAAAATTACACATAAGTACAAATAGGCCTACATAAGATACAAATTCAAACAGAAAACTAATACAAATTTATTTTGTCACCAAATGCATGAGAACATTCCAGTGTGGGCACAGGCGTCGGTTTATGTTTTTGCCAGTGGGTGCTTATCCTCCATAGGAAAACACACAGACTCAATATAATCAGGTCATTTTGTGTTTTACCTCAGATTCTGTTTAATACCAACACACATATTACAGCAAGAACAACCATGTGCCTATGTCAATTGTCAAAACAATTAAAACTTTATATTCACACATAAGCACTAAATATTGTTACAGATTTACAATAATAACTATAAAGCTAGAACTAAGTTGTACAGAAATAATCTCTCACGTCAGGTCACTCACTAATGCACGTCTGCTCAACTAATACTAATACAAAATAAGACCAAAAATTGTCAAAAGCAAAACCTGTTTACCCGTTCTTGAGTTGCTATCTGTCGGCTGATACAGCGCTTCCCTCCAGCACTTATTGCTAGAGCACGTATTTGCGTGTCTCACGAAGAGATGCACGATTGGAGCGCTGTACAGACTGATCGGTGCATGTTATGAAAGTGCCACGAGAACGCTGCTAGAATATTTGTTTATTACTTTATTTATTTATTTATTTATTTATTTTTTCCCAAATGGGTAACACTTTATAATAACGTTCAGTTGTAAGTCATTTATAAGTGGTTAGTTAATGATGAACTTATCATTTACAAAACATTCATAAATGATTAGCAAGTGATGTATTAACATTTTATGTATGTTTTGTAAATTCCGTTACAAGTCATTTACAAGTGATTAGTAAATGATTAACTAATTATTTACAAAACATGACTATACGTTCATAAATGTTTAATACATTATGGGGTTTTTTTTGTATGTATGTAGCAATTAGAGGGTGCTGAAAGTGTTGTAAATGCCTTGTATACACGTACAGATCATTTGTAACAGGTAAGTAACAGTGTTTAACACAATGATTTGTAAACGCATGAATAAATCATTTACAACACTTTCTGCATCCCCTAATCTAAAGTGTAAACTATTCATCACTTGTAAATGTCTTACACTTCATTCATAGATTACCACTTCAAGAATCAGTAAGGCATAAGATCAACAAATCGTATCTACGAATGATGTGTAACACACTTACAAGTGAAGAATAGTTTACACTTTAGATTAGGGGATGCAGAAAGTGTTGTAAATGATTTATTCATGCGTTTACACATCATCTATAACAGAAGTTGAACACCGTAGTGTGTACTGCAGTGTAAGTGCTGACTGGTGAGGGTATAGACAGCTGTCTTCTCTGAAACACATGGAGTCTTCAACCACTGTGCACCTGATGTGAGCAAAACATACAAAAAAAATGTATTAAACAGTTATGAAACGCATAGTCATGTTTTGTAAATTATTAGTTAATCATTAACTAATCAAATGTAAATGACTTATAACTGAATCTACAAAACATACATAAAATAATGAACATATCACTTATTAATCATTTATGAATGCATAGTCATGTTTCGTAAATGATTAGTTAATCATTTACTAATCACTTGTAAATGACTTGTAACGGAATTTACAAAACATACATAAAATGTTAATACATCACTTGCTAATCATTTATGAATGTTTTGTAAATGATTAGTTCATCATTAACAAACCACTTATAAATGACTTACAACTGAACGTTATTATAAAGTGTTACCAAGCAAGGATTTCAGTTTTATTACTATTTAAGAAATCCAAGTCCATCCAGCATTTAAAGTTTTGGAGACATGCAATCAGATTAGACACAGAACAGTTGTTGTTTTTAACAGGAAGATAAAGCTGAGTGTCGTCTGCATAGAAATCGTGGGTTTCTGAATAATACAAGCATATACAGTGAGGAAAATAAGTATTTGAACACCCTGCTATTTTGCAAGTTCTCCCACTTGGAAATCATGGAGGGGTCTGAAACTGTCATCGTAGGTGCATGTCCACTGTGAGAGACATAATCTAAAAAACAAAATCCAGAAATCACAATGTATGATTTTTTAACTATTTATTTGTATGATACAGCTGCAAATAAGTATTTGAACACCTGTCTATCAGCTAGAATTCTGACCCTCAAAGACCTGTTAGTCTGCCTTTGAAATGTCCACCTCCACTCCATTTATTATCCTAAATTAGATGCACCTGTTTGAGGTCGTTAGCTGCATAAAGACACCTGTCCACCCTATACAATCAGTAAGAATCCAACTACTAACATGGCCAAGACCAAAGAGCCGTCCAAAGACACTAGAGACAAAATTGTACACCTCCACAAGGCTGGAAAGGGCTACGGGGAAATTGCCAAGCAGCTTGGTGAAAAAAGGTCCACTGTTGGAGCAATCATTAGAAAATGGAAGAAGCTAAACATGACTGTCAATCTCCCTCGGACTGGGGCTCCATGCAAGATCTCACCTCGTGGGGTCTCAATGATCCTAAGAAAGGTGAGAAATCAGCCCAGAACTACACGGGAGGAGCTGGTCAATGACCTGAAAAGAGCTGGGACCACCGTTTCCAAGGTTACTGTTGGTAATACACTAAGACGTCATGGTTTGAAATCATGCATGGCACGGAAGGTTCCCCTGCTTAAACCAGCACATGTCAAGGCCCATCTTAAGTTTGCCAATGACCATTTGGATGATCCAGAGGAGTCATGGGAGAAAGTCATGTGGTCAGATGAGACCAAAATAAAACTTTTTGGTCATAATTCCACTAAACGTGTTTGGAGGAAGAAGAATGATGAGTACCATCCCAAGAACACCATCCCTACTGTGAAGCATGGGGGTGGTAGCATCATGCTTTGGGGGTGTTTTTCTGCACATGGGACAGGGCGACTGCACTGTATTAAGGAGAGGATGACCGGGGTCATGTATTGCGAGATTTTGGGGAACAACCTCCTTCCCTCAGTTAGAGCATTGAAGATGGGTCGAGGCTGGGTCTTCCAACATGACAATGACCCGAAGCACACAGCCAGGATACCCAAGGAGTGGCTCTGTAAGAAGCATATCAAGGTTCTGGCATGGCCTAGCCAGTCTCCAGACCTAAACCCAATAGAGAATCTTTGGAGGGAGCTCAAACTCCGTGTTTCTCAGCGACAGCCCAGAAACCTGACTGATCTAGAGAAGATCTGTGTGGAGGAGTGGGCCAAAATCCCTCCTGCAGTGTGTGCAAACCTGGTGAAAAACTACAGGAAACGTTTGACCTCTGTAATTGCAAACAAAGGCTACTGTACCAAATACTAACATTGATTTTCTCAGGTGTTCAAATACTTATTTGCAGCTGTATCATACAAATAAATAGTTAAAAAATCATACATTGTGATTTCTGGATTTTTTTTTTTAGATTATGTCTCTCACAGTGGACATGCACCTACGATGACAATTTCAGACCCCTCCATGATTTCCAAGTGGGAGAACTTGCAAAATAGCAGGGTGTTCAAATACTTATTTTCCTCACTGTATAAGGCAAAAAGAAGAGGACCCAGAATAGAGACTTGTGGGACACCATTGGAGATTTGAGAATGAGGTGAGAAACATTTCCCCAAAATTAACAGAAAAAGTTCTGTCCTTAAAGTAAGATGCAAACCAAATTCAGCACAGATCCCTGAAACCCAGCTACATGATCAAGTCTTTGCAAAAGGATGTCATGATCTACTGTGTCAAATGAGACACAAATCAGTGGAGATCTCTAATGGGGATTTAAAAATACATTAATTGTACTAAAAAGGACATTCGGCCTTTGTGCATTTTGTGCAAGACAAAACAAAAGTTTGATAATATGTGTAACATTTTTGTACTTTGTACAGAACACCTTTTTTGAAGAATCTCCAAACTCAGAAAATAGTTCCCCAGTTGAGTAGTTTTACTGGAACTGAATGATTTGGTGGAATCAGAGAGATTAAACTGTATTTGTTATCCATGATTGACTTTGTATCAAGTGATTATTCATTTGACATTACACACATCCACCAGCCAAAGTAAATAAACTATTAAACTAAAGGTGCTTAGTGTGTGTGATGTGATGAATCGGTGGGATGGACGTCCGCTCCCACGTTAAGAGGCGGATACAGTATTGATATAAATAGGCGGATCATTATATCTCTGATCATATCATTTTAGTGAGTTGACTCTCAGATTGTGAATAATGTTTGCACGAGGAATCATCGTCCTTCTCTGCGTCCTAGGTGAGTAATATAATGATTTCATTTACAAAACAACTGATGTTAGGATGTTGGTAATTTGCCACATGAGGACCTGCGATACACACTGACACTCAGCAACAGTCTTAGTTAATATTAAAGAGTTCATTTAAAAATAATTAGTTAATTTAGTTAATAATGAAGAGTTTGATTGTTTAAATAAAGTATGCACGTTCTTTAGAGTCTTAATTCATCTATGCCAAGTAGGACAAATGAAAAATGCTTAAGATAAGTCACATTCAGACATTTTTAAGTGTTATTTAAGGGATAGTTCACAAAACAAAAAGTCTAAAGTTCTGTTTTTGTTCAATGGGCAAAACTAGAAGTTAGCATGTATGTTATTTCCTCTTGTCATATCATGATTAACTTTAATCCTTGTTTTTCCTTCTTGACTCAAACAGTGGCCATATCTGATGGAGCAAGAGAGGTGAGTAAATAAAGGCTGTAGAATTGCTTCTTTCCACATGAAAATAACTCAATAAATTAACTTTTTTTTTCTTTTTATGTGACCAGCCTAATTGCAGGCACTCGTCTAACATATGCACAAAGGAGTATTCACCTGTGTGTGGATCCAATGGAATAACATACGGCAATGAATGCATGCTGTGTGGTGCCATCAAGTGAGTTTAAAAATACATGTATTTTAAAATAAAGTACTGTAGGTTTAAAAATAGTTTGGAGTCTGTAACTTTCAAACTATAATCTTCAATTTAATCTCTCTCTTTTTAGGGCATCAAACACTAAAATCTTGATCCAGAAGCAAGGCCCATGTTAAATGAACATCTGGAGGAGTGACAGAGGATGGCACCATGATTCAGCTTGACAGACCTTTAGTCAGCTACTCATGTCTCATTCATTATGACCTGAATGTGTAATGGTTTAATCCGTAAATAAATGTTGCATATTGAAGCTGTTCTGTTTGGTTCTGTTTTCTCCCTCAAGTCAAATTTGAAAGACAAGATGATAAAATAGGGGGAAATAGGTGAAGGTTTACTTTGAAAGAGGCACCCAAACCATATCTAGAGAGCAGAATATTATAAAGGTATCACAAATACCATAATTTGTCTTAAATACGCTGTAATGTGTTGTTTTTAAAGTCCCCATGTGGTAAAAAATCAAGTTTTTAATGTTGTTTATATGTCTATGTGGTGTTTTTAAAGTGTCATGAAACACATTAGTCAGGTCGTTTACACCTCAGAGTTGCAAAAAGTCTCAAGAAATGGGAGTGTAAAGCTATGGAAAATTGGGAGTGTGGAAGGTGGGAAAAGGGGAGACAACAACCAATAAAACACAGACCTGCAACACACTCATTATACAGACACATGGATATTGAAATATGACCGCAGAGAAAAATAAAATAAAACAATGAACCATTTAAAAAATCTAACCCTTCATAACAACAAACTCCCAAAACGAGGCAGAAACGCAGAAGAACATTTATTAAATTTAAGAGCACTAAACTAAGCTCTGTCTACATCGTCTTCTGTGTATCAGAATAATCCATTGTGTCATTGCGTTCATGATCAGTACAGCTGTATCAGTGTTCTTATTTGCACATTTTCATTTGAAGACGTGATTCATTTTGTGCGCGTACACAGTGCTGGTTCATGTTTAGAGCACTAGACTAGAGTATATGAGATACATTATATTGCCAAAAGTATTGGGACACCCATCCAAATCATTGAATCCTGGTGTTCCAATCACTTCCATGGCCACAGTTATATAAAATCAAGCACTAGGCATGTATACGCTTCTACAAACATTTGTGAAAGAATGGGTCAGGAGCTCAGTGAATTCAAGCGTGGTACCATGATAGGTTGACACCTGTGCAATAAGTCCATTCGTGAAATTTTCTCATGACTACATATTCCACGGTCACCTGTTAGTAGTATTATAACAAAATGCAAGCAATTGGGAACAACAGCAACTCAGCCACGAAGTGTTAGGCCACGTAAAATCCCTGAGCGGTTCAATGCATGCTGAGGCTCACAGTGCGCAGAAGTCGCCAACTTTCTGCAGAGTCAATAGCTACAGACATCCAAACTTTGTGTGGCCTTCAGATTAGCTCAAGAACAGTGCGAGAGCTTCATGTAATGGGTTTCCATGGTTGAGCATCTGCATCCAAGCCTTACATCTCCAAGTGCAATGCAAAGCGAGTGGTGTAAAGCGTGGGATGCAGTGGTGTAAAGTGTCGGATGCAGCGGTGTAAAGCGTGGGATGCAGTGGTGTAAAGTGTCGGATGCAGCGGTATAAAGCGTGGGATGCAATGGTGTAAAGTGTGGGATGCAGTGTTGTAAAGCGTGGGATTGCAGAGGTGTAAAGTGTCAGATGCAGTGGTGTAAAGCGTAGGATGCAGTGGTGTAAAGCGTGGGATGCAGTGGTGTAAAGCGTGGGATGCAGTGGTGTAAAGTGTGGGATGCAGTGGTGTAAAGCGTGGGATTGCAGAGGTGTAAAGTGTCAGATGCAGTGGTGTAAAGCATAGGATGCAGTGGTGTAAAGCGTGGGATGCAGTGGTGTAAAGCGTGGGATGCAGCGTGGGATGCAGTGGTGTAAAGCGTGGGATGCAGTGGTGTAAAGTGTGGGATGCAGTGGTGTAAAGCATGGGATGCAGTGGTGTAAAGTGTCAGATGCAGTGGTGTAAAGCGTGGGATGCAGTGGTGTAAAGCATGGGATGCAGTGGTGTAAAGCATGGGATGCAGTGGTGTAAAGTGTCAGATGCAGTTGTGTAAAGCGTGGGATGCAGTGGCATAAAGCGTGGGATGCAGTGGCGTAAAACGTGGGATGCAGTGGTGTAAAGTGTCAGATGCAGCGGTGTAAAGCGTGGGATGCAGTGGTGTAAAGCGTGGGATGCAGTGTTGTAAAGCACGGGATGCAGTGGTGTAAAGCGTGGGATTGCAGAGGTGTAAAGTGTCAGATGCAGTGTTGTAAAGCGTGGGATGCAGTGGTGTAAAGCGTGGGATGCAGTGGTGTGAAGCGTGGGATGCAGTGGTTTAACGCGTGGGATGCAGTGGTGTAAAGCGTGGGATGCAGTAGTGTAAAGCTTGGGATGCAGTGGTGTAAAGCGTGGGATGCAGTGGTGTAAAGCGTGGGATGCAGTGGTGTAAAGCGTGGAATGCAATGGTGTAAAGCGTGGGATGCAGTGGTGTAAAGCATGGGATGCAGTGGTGTAAAGCGTGGGATGCAGTGGTGTAAAGCGTGGAATGCAATGGTGTAAAGCGTGGGATGCAGTGGTGTAAAGCATGTCGTCACTGGACTCTAGAGCAGTGGAGACATGTTCTGTGGAGTGACGAACCACACTTCTCTTTCTGGCAATCTGATGGACGAGTCTGGGTTTGGCGGTTGCCAGATGAACTGTACTTGCCTGACTACATTGTGCCAAGTGTAAAATTAGGTGGAGGGGGGATTATGGTGTGGCGTTGTTTTTCAGGGGTTGGGCTTGGCCCCTTAGTTCCAGTGAAAGGAATTCCCAATGCTTCAGCATACCAAGACATTTTGGACAATTTCATGCTCCCAACTTTGTGGGAACAGTTTGGGTTTGGCCTCTTCCTGTTCTAACATGACTGTGCACCAGTCCTGACCTCAATCCCATAGAACACCTTTGGGATGAATTAGAGCGGAGACTGTGAGCCATCTATCACTCTGTCTCTTCTCCACCAATAAGTTTACTTTTTCAAAAAGAAAAACTAATTTTGTGAACATACAAAATAAAATAAAAAAACCTTCATGAAAAGTTCATGAAATTTTATATAAGATTACTAAAGCAAATAATCTTGCCTTCTTCTCACACCATGTGCTCCTGTGACCATTTGTCAGAAAAGGACATCCCACCTTCAAGTGGTACTTGATAGTGACTCCCAAACTTTATTGGACTGTTCTTTGATACTTTTTCAAACATTCAAACTGGTTGCAATCATTTCACGAGTTCACACTTACAAATAAGTTAGATAGAATAAATGGTATGGCGTGCTGTCCGGGGAGAGGGCTCCGAGCTCGGATATTGGGCCCGAACCCAGAGTACTCCCCCCGTGTTGCTGGTTAGGAAGTAACCAGGCGAGTGTGAGGAGACGGGGTGGTGGAGGGATGCTGAAAAACTGTCGAGGAACATTGGTGAGTCAAATGAGTATATGGGTCTCCACTCATGCTGATTGGATAGACATGTTGATTACTGATTGTTGACAGCTGGTTGGAATGATGTGATAATTGGATCAATTATTTGAACGTGCTCCTCCCGAACTTTGTTAATAAAACATCATTTAAAGAAACATGTACCGAACATAGGGCTTAATAAAACGCTGTGCTGTAGAGGGTTAACATGATATTAAACAGCTGCCTGACTTTTCCATTTGTTGACATGATATGGTTAGACTCAGATGGTAAATAAATATATATTAAGCTTGGTGTCCACCCTAGAGATTACTATATTTATTATGAAACCATCATATTTAAAAATATGATATTAATTTTATCATATAATAAAATATATTTTATTGTTGCTACTGTAAATCTATATTATATTATTATGGGATCACATATGATTCCAGAATCTTTACTTTTCAAAATAATTTTGTTTCTGTATTTTTTTTTATATATATATATATATATATTTCTATATTAACATTATTAATGACAGTATATTTATTGAACAAAGATGAATACATATGTGTGTGTGTGTGTGTGTGTGTGTGGATTCGAGGAGTTTTTTGTATATATATATATATATATATATATATATATGTGTGTGTGTGTGTGTGTGTGTATTCGAGGGTTTTTTTGTATATATATATATATGTGTGTGTGTGTGTGTGTGTGTGTGTGTGTATTCGAGGAGGTTTTTTTATTTATTCTTTTTTAAGCTTTTTGAACATAGAGGTAGGCCTGTCACGATTATGAAATTTGGCTGACGATTAATTGTCTGTGTTAGGGCTTTGGTAATTATGCCGATTAATTGTCTGTTTTAGGGCTTTGTGCTTCATTCATTAAATAATTGTGATGAATTTAATCATTTGTAAGTTATCATTTTGCAGTGTAAGATTACAGTTAACACCTTCAAATAAATATATTCAATAGCTATGACAATTTGTTTATTAAACTTAGTGAGTGTATAAATCAGCAGCAAAAAGTAATTTTTGAAAACATCTGCACAGTAATTTAATAAAATCTAAACATGTTAATAAAAACAAATGTGCACAAACCATGATAATATGATATGCTTCAAAACAGAGCGGAACAAAGCGCGTATGCGCATCGCGGGTGCAGAATGATGTGCTTAATGCAACATGGAGTCACAGTGCGCAGCGCTGCACAAGTGCGCATTTAAAAGTTCACGGCACAAAGCAAAGAAATGTCGAGGGCACAAATCCTAGTGTATATCAGTCCAACAGTTTATTGATCATTTGTTTCTTCACAGTTTTAAACTCCAGTTATTGTGCGTCTGATGCCAATTCATAGTCCTTGTGCTGTGTAGCGAGCGAGTCATTTAGAAATAGCAAAAAACTCAATAATGATCAAACATTATAACGTCAATGTCACATTGGAGAAAGCTTTACCGTGTATCCTGTCGTAACCGGATGACGTGCGCTGTTTGAATGCTGAACGGAATGATTGACAGCTGCAGACGAGTTTGTGAACTTTAATTTAACAATGTAAATATACTACTGTCCCTCACATTAAGCTATGGAATGGCTTCAGATGACTTTAAATATTTCTGGAAAACGTAATTAGTGCTTGTCTATTTATTTTGGTCCATGACTCCCCCTTGTGCCGTAGGCCTATAAAAGAGCGCAATAATTGCGGTTGTCTGAAACAATCGCGGTTAGATCAAATAATCGCGATCAGACGGTTATTTAATTATCGCGACAGGCCTACATAGAGGTACGATAAAGGCATGATAGGCTATACAAATTTTATGTGGATAAAGACATATTTTGTACATGACGACACATGTCCTTATATAAGGCCTAGAAAATATGTTGTTTTAACAACATAACATCTCGTTACTATGAGAAAAATATGACGTTTTAACGACATATCTCATTTTTACATAAAAATAATAATAAAAATAAAAAAAAACGACATGACATCTCGTTATTACGACATAATTGAGTGGAAAAAATAATGTATGTGTATGTGGCAACAATATATCTGAAATATCTGAATGCATACTTTAGGACCCAGAGGAACAGCTCATTTGCTCCATATAGAGCTATAAGGCCATCTAGTGTCAAGAGTCATGAAATATCATGTTATATTATTTATTTCCACAAGAGGTCGGCAAAGACACCCATTGTAAGATATTTTGAGCTGAATAGGCTATGTGCACAAGCGCCGCGACGAACTTCCGCTATTGTCAGTTGTCGGCATATCAGTTTCCGGTTTACGGCCGCTTCATCGGCATCCGCTGTAAACAAACAAGATGAGTGCTGCTGTTGTACGAAATAAAGAGATACTATGTGCGTGACACATCTAAGTTTCTAAGAACTGTAGGTGGATCTTACGGCCGTTTCCCACATACTCCGTGTGCAGTGTGTGTGTGTGTGTGTGTGTGTGTGAGTGCGGTGCAGGAGCAGCACGCGCTATAGTGCTTCACATATGCGTTCGCAGTGAATAACTGATTCACGGCTGTACCACAAACACTTACTATTTTTATTTAAAATCCAGAAGTTACGCTGCAACTTTTATTTAATAAAATGTTTTTTCAGCATTGCGATTCTCTTTGTAGCCTACACATATAACCTACACTCTTTAATGGACACACGTTTAAACACAATTTAAACAACGTAGGGCTATTATTCCATGCATTACTTATATTAAGTTGCTCAAGCAAGTGGTCAAATATTTAACTGTAAATTGACAAAAACAGCCGACTCTCATGCCTTTTCTTTTCCATTTAAATTTTAATAAAATAAATCTTGCATGTCACAAAGAACTTGTTTTTCCACCTCCACGAATGAGAGTGTTGATCATTATGTCGCCTTGTTTAAGTAAATTGTAGTTTACCTTGCTTTACCCCGGTCTTCTAAAAGTAAAAAGATGACTGTGAAAAATAGTAGTAGGCCTATAGAATTAAATGCATTTATGGTGAGATTACTACAATTTATTGACAAATTAAAATTTATCTAGATCGTTTCCGTACCGAGTCTATTTCTGCTGTGCTGCAAACGCTGAATTGAAGTGACAGCGCATGTTTCGTGGTCAAAATTAACAAAGATTGACATGAAAATGTAGTAATTTCACCATAAATGCGTTTAATTAAATAAATTGTAGTCTCATTCGTGGAGGTGGAAAAACAAGTTCTTTGTGACATGCAAGATTTATTTTATTAAAATTTAAATGGAAAAGAAAAGGCATGTGAGTCGGCTGTTTTTGTCAATTTACAGTTAAATATTTGACCACTTGCTTGAGCAACTTAATATAAGTAATGCATGGAATAATAGCCCTACGTTGTTTAAATTGTGTTTAAACGTGCATGCGTCCATTAAAGAGTGTAGGTTATATGTGTAGGCTACAAAGAGAATCGCAATGCTGAAAAAACATTTTATTAAATAAAAGTTGCAGCGTAACTTCTGGATTTTAAATAAAAATAGTAAGTGTTTGTGGTACAGCCGTGAATCAGTCATTCACTGCGAACGCATATGTGAAGCACTATAGCGCGTGCTGCTCCTGCACCGCACTCACACACACACTGCACACGGAGTATGTGGGAAACGGCCGTAAGATCCACCTACAGTTCTTAGAAACTTAGATGTGTCACGCACATAGTATCTCTTTATTTCGTACAACAGCAGCACTCATCTTGTTTGTTTACAGCGGATGCCGATGAAGCGGCCGTAAACCGGAAACTGATATGCCGACAACTGACAATAGCGGAAGTTCGTCGCGGCGCTTGTGCAAATAGCCTATTAAAAGGGTTATGCATGAAATAGTGAGTTATTTTGAATGTAAGTTGAAAGAATGTGAGGAATGTGCTTAAATTAGTAAATTACTATTTATTTATTAAATCTAGTAATTTAAAGGTGAATAAAATAAAATATAACAAAACAATCTCCAAAAAAAAAAAAAAAAAACATTAAAAAAAAAGAAAAAATATTATCAAAATGAAATAAAATAAGCTTTCTGGACCAAAAAAAAAAAAAAAAAAATTAGCATTTTGCCCCGTGCTGGTTTTGCCCCGTGTGTCTGTGGGGTAAAAGTAAAAGGCCCTCCTGGCCACATCATATATATAAGATCTTTAAACAAAACAAAACACTTTTGTGATTTATTTTCACACAAAATATTTTGCTCCATCAATGTTCAGCACAAACACATTTTTTTATGCAATCATACACTATGTTAGTAGTGAAAAGCACATTTTTCTTAAGGTGTGGCTTTAGCCCTGTTGAACCCTATATAGAATAGTAGTGTAGTGGTTTTTATTCTGCGGTTTATGGCACAGCAAAATATAAATGAAAGATTAATCTTCAACTTTTACAAAAAGCCAAATGTTTTTGGCTTTATCGATCTGATTACTGTTAACATTATCAGCTTTCAAGGATTAGATGTGAATCTGTGAAACTGTTTAAAATAAGTTAAATTGTACAATGTAAATATCATATATTATTGTGATGTAAATATCATATGATCTATGAAAATATGAATACATTTATGTCTTAAGTGTCTGTTTATGTAAGATAAAGAGAGTTGTTGATCATTTACTATTATATTAGCAGGGGATGTTTTAGTTTTAATTTATTGATTAATGTTTTTATGTTATGCATTTGGCTGTTGCATAAAGTTGTTCAGTAAAATCATTCTTTAATCAAAATATTTGTACATATTTTATTAACCTCAGTATAAGTTTAGGAAAAGGAGACAGATGTTTCAGAGAAAGTGAAGAGGCTGTGGATGAACAAGTGTGTGTGTGTTTCCAGCAGAGGGAGACAACATTACACAACTGATGTCACAAACATTAATTTCTCCCTCCCACCAAGCGGCAACATTCTGATCTGAAAAATGAAGCCTACCCGGAAGTGCGAAAAACTGCAGTTCATCGAAAATCCGCTAGAGGGAGGTCCCAAAAGGGAGCAAATGTCCATAGCCCCCATGTTAAAATGTCCGTTTTCACAGCATAAATTCATGTTTTTACAGGTTGGTCCCATGGACTTTTATTGTATTTTTCGATAGCTTCCGAGTGCCAGACAACTGTGAGGGGGGTGAATTTTTTTCTAACTCGTTAGTTTAGATCGTATTTAGATATAAAATGTATGACAATAAGGGCGTGGTTAACTTTGATTGACAGCTTGATTGACAGCTGACAAGGCAGCGCCACGGAGAATGACAACATAAGTAGCGCCATTTTTTAATACAGTTGACATATAATACTACTGTTTCTGTATCATGAAATGTAGTTTTAAGAGTTTTTCAGGCGAGAATGTAGTTGTTTAAAGCTCAGATCTGTGGTTTATTTAAAGATTTATGAAAATTTTATCCAGTTGATCCAGCGATGACCGGGCGCTCGGCGCTCATGTACCCCGCCTGGAACAGCTTTTCCTCGGCAGTCGTTCTGAGGTTTGCCGCCAATGCCGCTGACTCTGGCGTCTCTGTAGTGGTTAAACATGAGATATAATTCGTCTTGTCTATATCTAATGGGCGATTTTTGGTCTCGTGAATCTATAATTTTTTTCCTGGGCAATCGTTTTGGCTGAGGGTAAGTTTCATAACTTTATAAGCTATTTAACTTTACCGTTGTATGGTTAGACTAGAGCGCTGACTTGGTATGTTTGACTGAATTGTTTGCTTTATTTGTATAGCTTCTTATACCTTTTACTTATACTTTTATAATGGCTAATATTGATAAAACTGAAATTTAACAAAAAGAGACTGGGTTGAGTTTTGTCATTTTAAATTTTAATACAACGAAGATGATCTGTAGCCTAATGTTGTTTACTGCAAAATCTGTTGTTTAGTACAAATGCACATATTGCCTGGACCATAAAATGTTTAATATTTTTATATTATATTTAAAATGAAAAGAGGCAGGTTTGTGTTTTATATTTCGTTTTGTTATAAATAGGCAAACGTTATGTGCAGTGAATATAATCAATATGCGTTGCCTGAACCACATTTGTGTGGCTATAATGTTTAAGATTTATTTAAATGAAAACGAAAAGAGTTAGTATGGTGTTTTATAACATATTTCGTTGCCTAAAATATACACAAAGATAACCGGAGTAGCAGAGCGAGCTGAGTGACGCGCGCTGCGTCAGAAGGTGGGCGGGGTTAGGATTTCCCAAGATTTTCCAAGATGGCGCCGCCAATACCCCCCATAAACGGATTCAAACCCGTTCTTCAGAAAGTCTATGGGTGACGTCACAGACGCTTTGTCCATATTTTTTACAGTCTATGCTCCCACCTCGTAAAAATAAAGCTTCTTTGTTTGCATCAATGTTTCCATGAGGAACCTTCAACATTCCCACTGCACGTTTCTTTATGGTTGAAAAAGGTTCTTTAGATTATTAAAATGTTCTTCACACTAAGAAAAAAAAAAGTTATTTTAAGAACTGATCTCTGGAAGGTTCTTTGAGGCTATTTTCAAGATGAATATGATTTTAAAGAGTAATTTAGTCGCAGTCGAGTTCTGGTTGACTCTTAAAGGTTTGTTTGTCATGATCATGAATCAGAAGATGAAGAAGGAGGAATATTTCTAGGTTCCTTTATTGGTCATTTTTATGCTCCACAGAAAAACAAAATTGTGTCTTAAACATCCTCCACTCAGTAATTCAGTGCAAAACAATTGGTTAAAACAACAACAATAAAAAACTATAAAGTAAATAAAATAAATAGTCATAATTTTTAAAGGATTTATACACTCTTCGCGTGTCAGTCAAAAATGGCAGAAATTATTTTTTTTATATCAATGAAATTAACTATACTATATTTTAGTTTGCTAATGCTTTTTTTATTTAATCTTTTGTAATTTTTTGTGGATTTTATGGTACTAAATTATATTTACACTGTATTTATAATCCATTTATTCACCTGAAAATTAAATTTCCAACTTAAACTGTGGTAAATCTTGAACACTGTAGAGCACAGACTGAAGTTTGATCTCTTTTCAAAGACGACACTTGAAAAATTATTGCTGAAGTGAAACAAAGTTTTTAAAAAGTGAACTTAAAAAAAGTTACAGAAATTGAAGTTTATTGTCATGAAAAATGTGCAAAAATACTATTCAAAATTTTATGTATAGAATATATATTTTCAAAAACGTACGAAGAACGAGCCCCTGGAGTCATGCAGACATGATTCTCAAACTGGGTAAAGTGTCTTTTATTACATTATAGAAGAGAATTGTATACTTCTATCAATTCGAAGTGATCATTCATGACTCATAATCACTAAAGAACATCAAATACTGCTGTTGATTTAATGAAATGAAATAGTGAGTCAGTGAGTTGAACTTGAGGTCTTGCTGCACTGTTTCATTCAACTGCATTTCTTCTTATGCAAAATATCATTTAATTTAAAACTGCGGTTGCCTAAATATCATGTAACAATGGGTATGTAAAGTCTTCTAATATAAATACTAATTGATCAAGTTGCAAGATGCAAAACTACTGTCCAAGGCTAAAGTTTATTTTCACATTGTCATGAAGAAATCCCTCAGTAATGATTGTACGGGTATCACAGGATTACTGCGGATCCTTAAAAAGGATTCAATTAGTTTTTATTTTGTTTTTAATTTAAGGTAATAAAAAGTCTTACAAAGTCTTATTTTTACTAATGAGAGGTCTTAAATTTTACATGATACTTTGACTTAGACATATCTAAATAATGGGGTCTTTCCCATGGATGAATTAACTTAACCCTTTCATGCATAGAGGTCACTACAGTGGACAGCTCTTAAAAAAGCATTTTCTTGAATTTGCACGGGTTTTGATGGCATAGTTGCACATCAACCTCTACAGTGGACCCTGGTGCATCATCCTATACATTGCAACCAAGTGGCAAGCCTTTGTGTTTCGATATTTATTTTTATTTTTTTTCTCCAAACCAAGATGGCCAATGGTCAGTCAGAAATGCCAAGTTGCTCCGGAATATCCACCCATTCCTACTATCCTCTTGTAGGTAAAAAAAATATTACAGCATCAAGCAATATCTAATGAGTCCTATCACAGTTACATTTTCCAAGTTTTGATTTTAGATTGGGAGAAAAATCTGATTAATCATCTGTCCACTATAGTGGACCTCATGCATCAATGGCTATATTTCAGCTACAGTTCATACTTATACTGTGAATATTGTTTTTGAAAATACTTAATCTGCAGTGATATTTTACTGTAAATAAATGTATTTGTATTATTAGAATGTTACTTTCATTGACATCAAAAAAGTTATGTGATTACATAATGTGACTTGTAATACATTACTTTACTTGTGAGATCAAAAAGTAATCTGATTATGTAATGCATGTTACTTGTAATACATTACTTTACTCGTAACATCAAAAAAATCTGATTAGGTAATGCATGTTACTTGTAATGTGCAGGGGTGTAACAAATTTCTTAGTTTTTTTATGGATCAAATTTTAAGCATCCATAAGTCTATCAGTTTGGTACCTTGCTCTGCAATTCTTGAGACCTATCCAGTTAGTTTTCCTGAAACTGCATTCTCCAGTTTTAACATAGTCACTACTGATTGTATTTCAAAATCCCTCGACCCAATCCCAACATCTGTTCTTAAGAGGTGTCTCTCTTCAATTAGTCCCCTCATTTGTAGCATTGTGAACACCTCTCTTACAACTGGTATTGTTCTAAAAGCCCTAAAGGTTGCAGCATCAAATATGCCCTTTCTATCACGGTTCATGAATTCGCTTGTGTGTGATTGTGTGTAGTGTGTGTGGATAGTGTGGGTGTGTCTTCAGATTACCGCTGATCATCAGCACCAGCTGATTCCACTCTACTCTCCTATATATTCTCAGTGACTGGTGTCTTGTGTTGTCAGATCGTTGTGGTGTTTACCGGTGTTGGTTCCTGTCCTGTTTGGCGCTCTCTCTCGTGGTCTTCGTTCCAGTTGGATTTGTCTCTTTGTGTCTTCGGTTCCTGACGTCATCATCGCACTTCTGGATTCACAGACTCCTCATTCATCTACCGTCCACCATCAGCCCGGTTGCCCATCGAGGTCCCTGCGTCACTCTCCTGCCCTGTGTGTCGTGTTTGTGTGGATCTGACCATCACTGTTTATTTCTAATAAACATCTTTTACCTGCATCTTGCTTCCTCTCGCATTCATGACACTTCTTGCTAAGGTTTTGGAGTGTGTTGTTGTGGCACAACTCCACTCACACTTGTCATCCAACAAGCTTTTCAAACCTTTTCAGTCTGGGTTTAGAAAGGGACACCGTGCAGAGACAGCCTTGGTTCGTGTTATGAATGACCTGCTTGTCTCAGCTGACTCTGGAGGCTCTACCATCTTAGTCTTGTTAGATCTCAGTGCAGCTTTTGACACAGTGTGCCATTCTGTCCTGCTAAATAGGCTGGAGAGCTGGACTGGTATCACTGGTACTGTGCTTAACTGGTTCAAATCTTACCTCACTGATCGTTTCCAGTTTGTTGTCTTGGGAAACAACAAATCTGAAATTGGATAAGTCCGCCATGGTGTTCCTCGGGGATCTGTCCTGGGTCCCATATTGTTTAGTGTTTATATGCTTTCTTTGGGGCAAATAATTAGGAAATATGGTTTGGGGTATCACTTTTATACTGACGATACTCAAATTTACATCAGTTCAAATCTGATCCTACTGTCACCTCTAAAACTCCCTCGGAGTGTGTGCAGGAAATAAAAACGTGGATGCACCATAATTTTTTTAAATTGAATTCTTCCAAGACAGATATTCTACTCATTGGCACACCTGCGGCTACTCACAAAGTAAGACATTTTAATTTGATTATGGATGATAGTGTTTTGTTTCCATCTTCTTATGCTCGTAACCTTGGTGTGATCTTTGACGCTCACCTAACACTAGACTCACATATTAAGAGTATTACAAAATCTGCATTCCATCATCTCAGAAACATTGCAAGAATTAGGCCCTATCTTACTCTGCCTGACGCTGAAAGGCTTATTCATGCATTGGTTACTTTCAGGATTGATTACTGTAATGCACTCTTTGGTTTACCTGCTAAATCTATAAAACGGCTGCAGTACATCCAGAATTCAGCAGCACGTGTGCTTACACACACTTCACCACATCAGCACATTACAGGCATGCTTTATAGCTTGCATTGGCTTTCTGTTCAGTCGTGTATTGCTTTTAAAACTCTCACACTAACATACAAAGCTAAGCCCCTTCTTATATCTGTGACTTAGTCACGCGCCTTCCCGTTCCCTTCAGTCTACTGATTCACTTGCTCTTCAGCCTCCCTGCAGATTAAACTCTATGGGGGAGTTTATCTGTATACACAATACAACTCTTTATCTGTTGCTGAACACAGGTTATGAATGCACTTCCTCTTATTGTTAGAGAGGCTCCCACATTAGCCAGTTTCAGGAAGTTGTTAAAAACTCATCTTTATAAAATTGCTTACCGTATTTTCCGGACTATAAGTCGCTCCGGAGTATAAGTCGCATCAGTCAAAAAATGCGTCATGAAGGGGAAAAAAACATATATAAGTCGCACTGGACTATAAGTCACATTTATTTAGAAATTTATTTCACAAAATCCAAGACCAAGAACAGACATTTAATCTGGAAAGGCAAGTTATTCAACTACACAGTAGCACACAGAACAACAGGCTGAGTAGGTATCCGGTGTGTTAACACAACACATTAACAGTTATTCAGCTACACAATAGCATAAAGAACGTATACCTGGGAGGCTGAATAGGCTAAATTAACATAAGCCAGTGAGTCCAACAAGCAAGTTACCAGTAAACAAGTTCACCAAGCACCCGACTTATAGTCCGGAAAATACGGTATATAGACTGTCATGATTAGTATTTTACTGTGTTGTACTGTAATAATTATTTTTGTATTACTCTTGTACTTCTGTATTTTATTTGCTTTCATGGTCTGTAGCGCTTTGGGTTTTAGAAAAGCGCATCATAACTAAAATGTATTATTATTATTATTATTATTATTATTATCATCATCATCCATCATATCTACTTGTATTGTGTTGTCATACTTGATTTTGTTATTATTAAATTTTTCCCCTTTGTCTCAGGCAATGTTTGCTGTGTTGTAATGTTTTGAACTTTGTGTTGAAACATTATTTAAAAAAAGAAATATTTTGAGCGTTGCATTGTGAATGTTATTTACTCTATAAGGTATTTCTATATTGTTAGTAAATTAATCAAGTTTTATTCTTTAAACTTTTAAGAATTTGCTTGAAGATTGTTCCTAGAACAAAAAGTCAAAATAATTCATAATCATAATAAGTCATAATTCTACAGGTATTTCATCCTCCACCGCATGTGTCGGATGATCAAGCTAGATTACATCTGTTATGCCCGGTCAGAGCTCTGGAGGCCTACGTGCACAGGTCTTTGGGCTTGAGGAAGTCGGACCAGCTGCTCGTGTGTTTTGGGTCACCTAAGAAGGGTTCCCCTGCTTCCAAGCAAACTATCAGCAGGTGGATAGTAGAGGCTATTTCCTCAGGTTACGAGGCGTGCAACTTGCCTTCTTCTATTCCCTGAGAAGGGAACGAGACGCTGCGTCCCTCGGCCACACTTCCTGCGCTCCTGAGAATGACTTGCTTCGACCAATCAGAAGCTGACGCTGTTGTGTTCCAGCATCCCTTTGTAGCTTCTGCATTACCTTCACATGCGACGTCACGAGTGACGTAATGACACAACACCAGTCGAGATTGGACTAGTTCCATAAAGGCTTCAGACGCGTCACGCTGAAGGCGTTCCCCAATGTGTCGACTCTCGACGCAGCGTCTCGTTCCCTGTTACAGTCTGTAATGTATTGTCATTATGGAAATGTTTCTTTAAGGGGTGCCTCAGCCTCCGTATTTGTTGTTATGACTCCTACTTTGTATGCGCACGTCAGTTCTCAGTAAAAAGAACAGCGAGTATGGCTCGGTACTGAAGCTCTGTGTCAGTCACATTATTCTACACAGTCGTGACCCGAGACGTTTTTCTCAGTTGCTTTGGCACATTTTTCTTCTTATTCTCTGAAGTGTAAGTTCGATTGTCACAACTGTTTGCTGGAACATCAGAACTCTATTGCACTTCTGCACAACGTAGTAACTTACCCAAAAGTTGTCATTACAGGTTACAGTACTGCAGTGTGTGAGGCCACGTAAGGGCCAGAATATACTACTAATAGACTGGAAATAAAACGAAACTGCAATAGAATCATATCATTGTCAGTGTTCCACCAGCTCTGCACACTCCACCCACTCGTTCTCTCTCCCGGAATACCGATTCACCACACCTGCACCTCATCATCACCTCATCACCCACTCCCTTTATAAACCCACTGCACCGTCAGTTCACTGTCTATCTGTTTGTTTTTGTTTGTTTGTTTATTTGTTTGTTTGTTTGTTTGTTTGTTTTGTTTGTTTAAAACAGTACAGAATAGCCAGTAACTCCCGTTCCTTACTCCAGTCCAGTGGTGGCGGTAATGCACAAGAAATAGTTGCTAACAGCCAATAAAAAAGAAGAAGAAGAAGTTGTTCACTATCTGGTCTTGTCTCAACATATATATGGCGCTTTTCCACTACACAGTACTGGCTCGCCTCGGCTCACCTCGACTCGCCTCGGCTCGGCTCTGTTTGGTTTTCCACAAACTTAGCCAGTTCTGAAATAGTCAGAGGATGCAGTGCGAACTATTTTACCCTTAAGCGGCCGCTTTCTGCTGACTCATAACAAAAGGTGTAATTTTTTTAATAGTCGCAAAATGCAGCGTGCTAAGTCAGTGAGAGTCAGAAATCGGAAGGTCTCCTTAATGATGTGCTCCATGCTCCATTCATAGTGCCTTCGGTTTGATCTATCCTGGAAGAGATTTGCGGGAACACCAGACTACACATCGATCTTCTAGTAATGATTTCAGAATAATGCAGAATAATTCAAATATCACATTTTATTTGTCAGGTAAAAATGTATCATGCCAATTACACAAGTAAATGATTAAAAGCCAATTCAGAAATAATAAATACATGACATCAAATACTCAAAGATGACTCTAAGCGTAAGCAATGCATTCCTGACAGAGACACACAGTGGTGTGTGAGTGTGTAAGACTCGGGAAAACACTGACACAGTACAGGTTCACACAGACTGCTCTGCCACTTGCCATTATATACCCAGACCAGAACAAAAGGCTTGTACAATATTTTTTAGAGTTGTTTTGGGTCAATTCATGCACCCCAGGGGGTGACACCTGGTTTCGGGGGAGAGGAGAGAATCAACAGATATCTTGAAGAGACATCACTCAAAGAGGAGAACAGAAGTTTTCAATCTTTCTCATAATACCAATGACTGCAATGAAATTAAGACCATTTTACCAATCGCACTGAGACATTTAAAATGATACCAAACATGAAAAGGAAAAACAAATAGATTCACAAGATACATCATATGTGATATATAGACATTCTCAGTGAACTTTTAGTGACTTGAATCAGGAGGAAAGGAAGGGAGGAGGGAGAGGGAGATGCAGAGATAAGGAAGGAGAAAAGTTTGGACAAGAAAATGTCCTGTGCTCTTTCTCTGCGATCTTCTGTCCAGGGTGCGTTTTATTGCTTTATTCCAGGGTGAGTTTTATCTCAGCTTTTGTCTTAGCAGGAAAATCAATTCTTACACTGGCATATGTTATTCACTCATTGTCTGCTCTGTTGTGTCCCTATTTATCTGTAATAAATCATTTTTTTCACAGGAACTAAATATTACACAACATCCCAAAGTAAAACTCCCTTTGATGTGATTACATGGAATTACAATGACGACTGATGTCACGTGATTTTGACAACATAAATAGTGGACCAGAATCAATCTGTGAGACAAACTGCCTGATAATACAGTTTATTTCATCCGGGCTTTGATCACCAGCACAATGACTACAGCAATGCCAGAACATGGAGAATGGAGCACAGAGGAGCTCGTCACTGAAGACGTGAAGAAGTTCTGCTTTGAGGTAGGAGACAGAAAATCACTCATGCATTTTTAGTTAAAACACAGTCTAGTAAAATTATCTATTTTGGTGCTATAAAATGTGTGGGGAAACTTATTTGTTGTCATTTTTAAAAGAACTGTTTTACTTTTCACTCAAAGTCACAATATTTTTTACATGATTTTTCTGGTATCCGAAGGATAGGCGTCACATAACTCCATAGAGACTAATTAAATCAATCTTTTTGAAAAAATGATAATAATATAGATGAATATAAAATGATTCTTCAGAAATCATAAAAAATTAAGTTTTAAGGGATGATTTAAAAACACTAAGGGATTCTGCATTCCTAATCTCAGAGGGCAGGGAATTCCACAATTTAGGAGCCAAAGAAGAAAAAGCCCGATCACCCATAGTTTTTAGTTGTGTTGTTTGGACAGTTAGTAGACCAGCTTCAGAGGAGCGTAAAGCACGTGTAGGAGTGTAGGGGGTTAGAAGCTCACACAAATATTGAGGGGCCAGATTATTCAAGGCCTTATAAGTGAGCATGAGAATTTTAAAATCGATACGAAAACTAACAGGAAGCCAGTGCAATTTTTCCAGGACAGGTGTGATGTGCTCCCTTGCACTGGTCCTTGTAAGAATTCTAGCAGCTGAATTTTGTACCAACTGTAATTTGCTTAAGGTAGCTTTAGATACTCCAGCCAGCAAAGCATTACAGTAATCAATACGTGAAAAAACAAAGGTGTTGATTAATTTTTCAGCTACAGAGAAAGTCAACATAGGACGCAATTTAGCAATGTTTCTGAGATGAAAAAATGATGTTTTGACTGTGTTACGAACATGATGGTCAAATGTTAAATTGGCATCAAATATCACCCCCAGATTTTTTAGTTTAGTTTTGAATTGCAAAGCAGAGCCATCCACACTTAGTTATGGACTCTGCTTTACGCAACTGATGAGGTGAACCAATAAGCATCACTTCAGTCTTGTCACTGTTTAGACAGAGAAAATTTTCAGACATCCATTTCTTAATCTCAGTAAAACATTGAGAAAGGAAAGACACAGGCATATTGACATCAGGTTTTGAATGTATATATATGTCATCGGCATAAAAGTGAAAGTTAAGACCAAGTGTTCTTAAAAGTTGGCCAAATGGAAAAATGTAAATACTAAAAAGTAAAGGGCCCAAAACTGATCCCTGGGGAACACCAGAGTGCACCACACCGACCTCAGACTTGCAATCACCCATCACAACAAACTGCTTACGATCAGAGAGGTAGGACTTAAACCACTTTAATGCAGAATCAGAAACTCCAAAGATAGTCTCTAAGCGGGTGATTAAAATGGAGTGATCTATAGTGTCAAAAGCGGCACTAAGATCAAGAAGAATCAGTATAGATAAGCGGCCAGAATCAGAAGCCATTAACAAGTCATTTGTGACTCTAACTAGTGCAGTTTCAGTGCTGTGGAGTTTACGGACTCCAGACTGAAGTGGCTCAAAAAGATCATTAGATGAAAGATGAGAAAGCAGTTGAGAAGCCACTGTTTGTTCTAAAATTTTGTCAAGGAATGGAAGATTAGCGATGGGACGAAAATTATTCAGATTATCAAAGTTCATGTTGTTAGTTTTTGGTACAGGGGTGACAGCAGCAATTTTAAATGCTGCTGGTACAGTACCGGTGCACAGAGAGTTATTGATAATTCTCAGAACAACAGGAGAGAGGGAATCAAAACAGGATTTAAAAAGACAAGATGGTATGGGATCAACTCTGGAAGTTGAGGCTTTCAGTTTTGAAACCATATTACATAGAGACTGGGGGTCATGAATTGCAAAATTAGAGAGAGAGATACCAGAAAATGCAGAAATATTTAAGGAGGCAGCAGCAATAGTATGAGTAGTAACAATGTGGTTACGTATATTATCAATTTTGGTGCTAAAAAACTCCAAAAACATATTACAAAGGTGAGTTGAAGCAGGAACATTAGAGAGGCTGGGATTTTTGTGAAGTGTCCAGTAATTTTTCCGTCCTCTCTGAAAGTCAAAATGCATCAAGTCACTGTATAAAGTTTCACTGCATTTGGAGCCTATAAGAGAAAACTGTTGTAGCGTTGATGGACACTCAAACCTCTGCAAGAGATCTCTGTCACTGTAGCAGAACCCGCAGAGATGTGCTTGCTGTCATGGAAAATAAATGTGTTCAGGTCGCTATCAATGTGAACAGAGTTTACATGGAAGAGATCATATAAATTCATCTCTCTCTCTCTCTCTCTCTCTCTCTCTCTCTCTCTCTCTCTCTCTCTCTCTCTCAGGTGTACGTCGGAGTAAATAAGTGCGTTCATGCGATTTTATCTGTAATTATCTACATAGATATGCCAAAGAGTGTGTCTGGAGTCCAGTACCCTAAAACCGCCAGTGATCCTCTGATCCCTTTTGAATTTAAAAAGTAACAGCATGCAGAATATAGTCTGTCTGATCTAACAACAGACACACAATGAGCTGCCATACTGTACAGAGGAACTATTGAAAACTGTTTCATTCATCAATATTAAACTCAATATTCAAACCCTCCGGTGTCTGTGTCAGTTTACGAACAACACCAAATCCACTTCACTTTACTAAAAATATTGCTGAAATAACTGAACATAAATATTTCTCTATCCCAAATTGTCAAAAATAGTAAAAGAAAAAAGCTGCTTTTTAAAGGGTAACTAAACCCTAAAACAACTTTTTTAGTTAATGATCTGTAAGACTGGGGCTTCTTTAGTGCTGTTCATTGATTTAAGTAAATTTTTTGACATTTGGGTATAAAGTGTTTTAATTCTAGAATATATGGTGTAAAAACGTCTGAGTGCTGCCCTCTTCAGGTTGAACAGTGGCTACTGCAGTTGAATTTTGTACATGGGTGCATTTTCAATTTCTGGGTGCGTCAGGCAGAGTTACGGCACGCACGGAGATGAAAAGGGTATGTATGGACTTATCTAACTCTGGGGGATACGGTGAATAAGCTAAAGTCCCAAAAAGTCGGCGTGTTCCTTTAAGAAATATGAAAAAAGAAACTGTAAAATGTCTACTTTTGTATGTGTCCACTTACAATCGAAACAAAACATTGTGCTTTTGTATAATAAAGAAAATAAACAGGGTGTGCTTTCTGCCTCTCCGTCTCAGTGAACTTTTTTTCTGAAGCACGTCTCTAAACTTAAACAAAACTCAGGGAATACTAGTCACACAGGCATAAGCAATATACTGTATATGCTTGTATTATTCAGAAACCCATGATTTCTATGCAGACGACACTCAGCTTTATCTTCCTGTTAAAAACAACAACTGTTCTGTGTCTAATCTGATTGCATGTCTCCAAAACTTTAAATGCTGGATGGACTTGGATTTCTTAAATAGTAATAAAACTGAAATCCTTGCTTGGTAACACTTTATAATAATGTTTAGTTGTAAGTCATTTATAAGTGGTTTGTTAATGATGAACTAATCATTTACAAAACATTCATAAATGATTAGCAAGTGATATACTAACATTTTATGTATGTTTTGTAAATTCCATTACAAGTCATTTACTAGTGATTAGTAAATGATTAACTAATCATTTACGAAACATGACTATGCATTCATAAATGATTAATAAGTGATATGTTCTTTATTTTATGTATGTTTTGTAGATTCAGTTATAAGTCATTTACATTTGATTAGTTAATGATTAACTAATAATTTACAAAACATGACTATGCGTTTCATAAATGTTTAATACATTTTTTTTGTATGTTTTGCTCACATCAGGTGCACAGTGGTTAAAGACTCCATGTGTTTCAGAGAAGACAGCTGTCTATACCCTCACCAGTCAGCACTTACACTGCAGTACACACTACGGTGTTCAACACCTGTTATAGATGAGTAAACGCATGAATAAATCATTTACAACACTTTCTGCATCCCCTAATCTAAAGTGTAAACTATTCTTCACTTGTAAGTGTGTTACACATCATTCGTAGATACGATTTGTTGATCTTATGCCTTACTGATTCTTGAAGTGGTAATCTATGAATGAAGTGTAACACATTTACAAGTGATGAATAGTTTACACTTTAGATTAGCTGTCTACGATGCCCTGCCAAGCCCAGCGAACCTCCATGTCTGGGGGAAGAGTGAAACACCTTTCTGCCTTCTTTGCTCTGGAAGAGGCTCCCTAGAACATCTCCTCAGCAGCTGCCCAAAGGCTCTGGCAGATGGTCGATATCGCTGGCGCCACGACCAGGTGCTTAAGGCAATTGCTGAGAGTGTAGCCTCAGCCATTAGCACCAGCAAACACCATCATGCTCCAAAGAAGGTAGTCCTCTTCATCAAAGCTGGAGAGAAACCCCTGGCACGTCCACAATTAACAACAGGCCTCCTCCACAAAGCCTCTGACTGGCAGCTGCAGGTTGACCTTGGAAGACAGCTGAGGTTCCCTCAGCATATTGCAACCACAAGTCTCCGCCCAGACATGATAATTACCTCCGAGGCTTCAAAACATCTGATCATGCTGGAACTTACGGTGCCATGGGAAGAGCGTATTGAGGAAGCCAATGAGAGGAAACGCGCTAAGTACCAGGAACTGGTGGAGGAGTGCAGGGAGAGAGGATGGAAAACCTTCTATGAGCCTATAGAAGTCGGCTGTAGAGGCTTTGCAGGGCGTTCACTTTGCAAAGTCCTTAGTCGTTTGGGTCTGACAGGGGCGGCCAAGAAGAGGGCCATTCAATCTGCAAGCGAAGCCGCAGAAAAAGCTACAAGGTGGCTTTGGATTAAGAGGGCTGATCCGTGGGTTGCTACTGGGACGCAAGTCGGGGCTTGATCAACCCCGGCTGGGTCGCCTGGGCGAGGGTGTATGATGTTGCGAGACCCGAAACACCCAATGATCCCAGGATACATCACTGAAGATGTGTCCCAGTGCATCCATGAGATGTTTCTTGCATAGTTAATGTCTGGCTCAGCCAGTGACCCCTAGGAATAGACTAGGTGACAACCAAGAATAGTTTGGTCGACGACTGGAGAGACAGTTGACGGCACGGAAAGACGGCACCTGGGACAGTATGGGTTAGCACCCCAGCCTGTGTCTTTCGCGAGAAAGAACCCAAACAAGCTACGGAAAGCCCTACAGAGAGATACCCCCAGGAGATCCCGAGAGGGGGGGAGGATGAGATCTCCAATCGGACGGACCAAAGGTTAACAACCCATGCAAACGGACAGACGACGAATGTGACATGCATTTGCGGAAAGCTGTGCAAGAATCATCGTGGCCTAAGAATCCACCAGGCCAGAATGAAATGTTTGGAGCGGGAGAGTGAGGTGCAACGCACAGGTCCTGAACCTGGTGAGACGCAGGAGGAGCCCGGCCAGGAGGCAACCCACAGAGCCCAGTCCCTCCACGTACCAGAGCCTCCCAATCCCAGCAGAGTAGTTCCGCAGCAGCGGATTAAATGGCCCCCAGCCAGCAAACGGAGTGAGTGGCTGCAGTTCGACGAGGATGTGTCCAATATCATCCAAGCCACAGCCAAAGGAGATGCTGACAGCCGACTCCAAACAATGACTATCATCATCTTCAGTTACGCCTCAGAAAGATTTGGGCAGGTAGAGAAGGGAAAAACCAAGCCCCCCTCCTACACCATGAACCGCAGGGCCACCAAGATACATCACCTGCGTCAGGAACTTCGTACTCTCAAGAAACAGTACAAGAAAGCTACTGCTGAGGAGAAGCGACCATTAGCAGAGCTGCAAAACATCCTGCGGAAGAAGCTGATGATCCTCCGCAGAGCAGAGTGGCACCGGAGACGGGGAAGAGAGAGAGCCAGGAAGCGAGCGGCCTTCATCGCCAATCCCTTTGGCTTCACAAAACAACTGCTCGGGGACAAGCGCAGCGGCCGGCTTGAGTGCTCTACAGAGGAAGTGAATCGTTTCCTCCAGGATACAGTGAGCGATCCACTTAGAGAGCAAGAGCTGGAGCTCAACAAAGCTCTTATCAGACCCGGCCCCCCAACGACAGAGTTCAACCTAAGGGAGCCAAGTTTGAAGGATGTTGAGGAGATCATCAAGGCAGCTCGCTCAGCATCTACTCCAGGCCCCAGTGGAGTACCTTATTTGGTCTACAAGCGCTGCCCAGAGCTCCTACGGCACCTGTGGAAGATCTTGAAGGTGATTTGGCGAAGAGGAAGAGTTGCTGACCAGTGGAGGTGGGCTGAGGGAGTGTGGATCCCCAAAGAGGAGAACTCAAAAAACATCAACCAGTTTCGAACCATCTCATTACTAAGTGTTGAAGGGAAGGTGTTTTTCAGCATCGTATCACGAAGACTGACAGAGTTCCTCCTCAAGAACAACTACATTGATCCCTCAGTGCAGAAGGGGGGGATTCCTGGAGCTCCTGGCTGCATGGAACACACTGGTGTAGTTACACAGCTCATCAGAGAGGCCCATGAGAACAGAGGCGACCTAGCTGTCTTGTGGTTGGACCTGGCCAACGCCTATGGGTCCATACCGCACAAACTGGTCGAGCTCGCTCTACACCTCCATCATGTTCCCAGTAAGATCAAGGATCTGATCCTGGATTACTACAATAATTTCAGGATGCGGGTCACTTCTGGGTCAGAAACATCAGACTGGCATCGCATTGGAAAAGGAATAATAACAGGCTGCACCATCTCTGTTATTCTTTTCACTCTTGCCATGAACATGTTGGTGAAGTCAGCCGAGGTGGAATGTAGGGGACCCCTAACCAAGTCAGGTATACGACAGCCCCCTATAAGAGCCTATATGGATGACCTGACCATTACAACAACATCAGTCCCAGGAAGCAGGTGGATCCTACAAGGACTTGAGAGACTCATCACCTGGGCAAGGATGAGTTTTAAGCCCTCCAAGTCAAGGTCCATGGTGCTGAAGAGGGGGAAAGTGATTGACAAGTTCCGTTTTTCCATCTCAGGAGCTGTCATCCCAACCATCACAGAGCAACCCGTCAAGAGTTTGGGGAAGCTTTTTGACTCCAGCCTGAAAGACTCTGCCGCCATCCAGAAGTTCAACAAAGAACTTGGAGCTTGGCTCACCAAGGTTGATAAGTCCGGTCTGCCTGGTAGATTTAAAGCGTGGATCTACCAGCATTCCGTCCTGCCCCGAGTTCTGTGGCCCCTGCTGGTCTATGCAGTCCCGATGACAACAGTTGAGTCCCTAGAAAGGAAGATCAGTGGCTTTCTTCGGAAATGGCTAGGGCTTCCACGCAGTCTTACCAGCGCTGCACTGTATGGGACAAGTAACATCCTGCAGCTGCCCTTTAGTGGCCTCACTGAAGAATTTATGGTGGCACGCACCAGAGAAGTCCTACAGTACAGGGATTCCAGAGACTGCAAAGTGTCATCAGCCGGCATTGAGGTGAGGACAGGAAGGAAGTGGAAGGCTGGGAAAGCAGTGGAGGTGGCAGAGTCACGCCTAAGACAAAAGGCATTGGTGGGCACCGTGGCAACAGGCAGAGTGGGCTTGGGCTACATCCCGAAGATTTTGGTCAGCCAGGCCCGTGGCAAGGAAAGACACCATCTACTCCAGGAAGAGGTCCGAGCATGCGTAGAGGAAGAGCGAGTGAGCAGGGTTGTGGGACTCCGGCAGCAGGGAGCATGGACAAGGTGGGAGAGTACACTGCAGCGCAGGATTACCTGGGCAAACATCTTGCAGGCAGATTTCCATCGGGTCCGTTTCCTGGTACAAGCTGTCTACGATGCCCTGCCAAGCCCAGCGAACCTCCATGTCTGGGGGAAGAGTGAAACACCTTTCTGCCTTCTTTGCTCTGGAAGAGGCTCCCTAGAACATCTCCTCAGCAGCTGCCCAAAGGCTCTGGCAGATGGTCGATATCGCTGGCGCCACGACCAGGTGCTTAAGGCAATTGCTGAGAGTGTAGCCTCAGCCATTAGCACCAGCAAACACCATCATGCTCCAAAGAAGGTAGTCCTCTTCATCAAAGCTGGAGAGAAACCCCTGGCACGTCCACAATTAACAACAGGCCTCCTCCACAAAGCCTCTGACTGGCAGCTGCAGGTTGACCTTGGAAGACAGCTGAGGTTCCCTCAGCATATTGCAACCACAAGTCTCCGCCCAGACATGATAATTACCTCCGAGGCTTCAAAACATCTGATCATGCTGGAACTTACGGTGCCATGGGAAGAGCGTATTGAGGAAGCCAATGAGAGGAAACGCGCTAAGTACCAGGAACTGGTGGAGGAGTGCAGGGAGAGAGGATGGAAAACCTTCTATGAGCCTATAGAAGTCGGCTGTAGAGGCTTTGCAGGGCGTTCACTTTGCAAAGTCCTTAGTCGTTTGGGTCTGACAGGGGCGGCCAAGAAGAGGGCCATTCAATCTGCAAGCGAAGCCGCAGAAAAAGCTACAAGGTGGCTTTGGATTAAGAGGGCTGATCCGTGGGTTGCTACTGGGACGCAAGTCGGGGCTTGATCAACCCCGGCTGGGTCGCCTGGGCGAGGGTGTATGATGTTGCGAGACCCGAAACACCCAATGATCCCAGGATACATCACTGAAGATGTGTCCCAGTGCATCCATGAGATGTTTCTTGCATAGGGGATGCAGAAAGTGTTGTAAATGATTTATTCATGCGTTTACAAATCATTGTGTTAAACACTGTTACTTACCTGTTACAAATGATCTGTACGTGTATACAAGGCATTTACAACACTTTCAGCACCCTCTAATTGCTACATACATACAAAAAAAACCCCATAATTTATTAAACATTTATGAACTGCATATTCATGTTTTGTAAATGATATGTTAATCATTAACTAATCCATTGTAAATGACTTACAACTGAATATACAAAACATACATACAATAATAAACATATATCACTTATTAATCATTTATGAACGTATAGTCATGTTTTGTAAATAATTAGTTAATCATTTACTAATCACTAATCATTTACAAATTTACAAAACATACATAAAATGTTAGTAAATCACTTGCTAATCATTTATGAATGTTTTGTAAATGATAAGTTCATCATTAACTAACCACTTATAAATGACTTACAACTGAACGTTATTATAAAGTGTTACCCATTTGGGAAAAAATAAATAAATAAATAAAGTAATAAACAAATATTCTAGCAGCGTTCTCGTGGCACTTTGATAACATGCACCGATCAGTCTGTACAGCGCTCCAATCGTGCATCTCTTCATGAGACACGCAAATACGTGCTCTAGCAATAAGTGCTGGAGGGAAGCGCTGTATCAGCCGACAGATAGCAACTCAAGAACGGGTAAACAGGTTTTGCTTCTCCCGCCGTGGCATTTTTTGTCTTATTTTGTATTAGTATTAGTTGAGCAGACGTGCATTAGTGAGTGACCTGACGTGAGAGATTATTTCTGTACAACTTAGTTCTAGCTTTATAGTTATTATTGTAAATCTGTAACAATATTTAGTGCTTATGTGTGAATATAAAGTTTTAATTGTTTTGACAATTGACATAGGCACATGGTTGTTCTTGCTGTAATATGTGTGTTGGTATTAAACAGAATCTGAGGTAAAACACAAAATGACCTGATTATATTGAGTCTGTGTGTTTTCCTATGGAGGATAAGCACCCACTGGCAAAAACATAAACCGACGCCTGTGCCCACACTGGAATGTTGTCATGCATTTGGTGACAAAATAAATTTGTATTAGTTTTCTGTTTGAATTTGTATCTTATGTAGGCCTATTTGTATTTATGTGTAATTTTTGTTTGTATAAAATGTCATTCAAGTTTGCTTACCTTTTACAGGTTGGACAGTAAAGGCAAGAACACAATGGACACTAGAAAATAACCAGAGCCAGGCCTTTTGGAGTTTGTCACTGAAGGCAAGTCTGTAAATGAAGCTATATTATAAAGTAAATGCACAAAGTACTTTGATGTCTTTATGATTTTTGGGTAGTAGTAAAGTTATTGTTTTACAGCAAAAAAAAAAAAAAAGCATTTGAAACTTGAAAGTAAACTTGAAGTAAACTTGAAACATAATTAATGAACATATTTGATTTGGTTTTGTTTTCTTCTGACACTTTATGTGCTCAAATGTTACCAGTGCTAATTTCTGATGTCATTATTTGGTACTGTAAACACAATGTTTTTTTCTTCAGATCCAAAAATACTGTGCTTTGATGTTTGGCCTGGAAACAGCATCCCGATATTTTAGAGAAGTGGAATACCTCCTTCAAGGATAATGTGATTAAGGCAAAAACTCTAAATCCATCTGCATTTCTGCTACAGCTACTGAAATCTGCTGAGAAACACGGCGGAGACAACAGTAATGAAGGTAAAAGATCTTGACAGTTCTCTAGAAAAATTCCTCTGGAAGGAAGAGAGCAAGATCAGTGTGAGAGATGCTGTTGATCGCCTCCTGAAATTTGAAAAGGTTAGCTTATGTTCTGGAGTTTTTCTTCAGCATAGTAAATATCCTAACTGTAAACCAAACCATAAGAACAGTGAACTGTTATAACTCTAAAGCACGTAGGGGTTTTCTTTGTTTCAAAGATGTAATTTGCTCTTAAGAGTCTTAATTTGTGGTAAATTTATGTTCCGATGTTAAATGTATGCTAGAATTTATGGCATTTAAGTAATTGTTATATTGTTATTAATCAGTCCAAGTGCCTACAGAAGACAGGCAGTCCAATCTTCTGGCCACTGGACAAACCAAAGCAGAAGTGCTTCAGTTCTACATTGTGGTCGACAGGAATCTCATACCCTGTCAAGCAAGTACTTCATTCTGAGCTTTTGATGAGCTTTTTAAGCTAATTTTGTCTTTGGTGGCTAAATATAATTTTATGTTAATTAAGGTTGTTAAAATGGGACGGGATATTTGCACTTATAAGTTCACCAAAAAAAGTTATTGTCACACTGTTTTATGTTCATAGTAGTGTTGACCAGACTAAATGTTAAATAATCCTATTAACTTAACACAATATTAGCACTACAGTAATGTTCAAACGCCCATGACAAGCATGTAAAACCCATTAATAACTGAATCATTAATATTTTATTTCTATTTGAGCTGTACATAAACATGTAGCGCCCCCTAGCGTGTCTAGCTATTAGTGTGGAGTGCGTGCCCCGAATTCCTATGTAGCGAGAGATATCTCCCTCTAATATTAATTAATGCTCTAATGTAATTCCCTAATTATTACTTATTTGTTAGCATTTACCTTAATGGTAGCTTTTTAACTTTTAACTAATATTCTACCCTTTTTAAATGGCTATCAATACTATAAGTGCAATAAGCATCAATTGAAAGGTCATTTATCTTAATCAGCGTTAATAAACACTTTCACTTTAAACCAGGCTACTGTAAACTCAATAATATTATCTTGCCTTAAGTATCAAAATTATCAATATTATAAACCCAATGTAATGCAAATCTTCAACAGAAATACGTTGAATCTATTTACTGAAAAATATAGTATTTACATATTGTTTTATGGTGCTTAATTTAACCCCTTGTTTGGTCTTAAATATAGACACCTTCTACCTTATTTCGTTTATTCTCAGGTTAGGTAAAGTCAGTCGAATTCGTTCTAAACAATAAGTATGTATATAAATTTCCATAGCCTACTTACAATTCAGTGGAAAGACTGCTCCGTGGTTTAGTTCAGGGCTGAGTTTCCCGATAACGCTGTCTCTTAGCGCGCTACGAAGACTCTTAAGGTTTAACTTAACTGAAGGTATACAATTTCTAGGTGTGTTCCCCGATCTATACCTTAGGAAGCTGCTTAAGATATACCTTCTTACGTGCGACGTGACCCGGTGCTGTCTGTGGCGATGCTGCTGAATTGGTTGATATCGATGGCTCGAGAATCAATTATTCTCTCGTGCAGGGGCTGTTTATGTGAGAAAGCGGTGATCTTTATAAAAGAAGCACTTCAGAAATAGTTGAAATTGCATTTATTAGGACTCATGGGATATTATAAAAAATAACCCAAACTATAATAGCCTATAATAGCCTTGCCTACATATTTTAAAATTGTATCATATATTGCTGCCATAATAACCATTTCAATTATTTATGTGCTTTCTTCTCTTTCCTATTTTTGTTCGCTGAGATGGAGCTGCCATGAAATATTGTTCTTGTAAATACTTTTCAGCGTTTCAGTAATAAATGTGTACATCTTACGTACGGTGCTCGGCAGTGATCAAAAAGGATTTAAACCGTGAATTTTGAATCTCTTCTTGTAAACTCGGAGATGTGGATTCAAACGGCAATTAAATTAACGTACGACCTGTTCAGGTACAAGTACAGTAGGTACTAATTTGGCCAGGGATTTTTACGCGGGTTGGGTGAGAAAAAACACTGATATTATGGATTCGGACGGCACTAAAATCACCGACTTACCCCAGTAAATGTTTAAAATACCGGACGAGCCCATGAGAAACAATATTAGTGTCCGAATAGGACTTAACTGACAGTAGCCTATGCTTTCACTGGCCTTTGAAAGCGCTTTTTAATTCAATTAATAATATTGTATAATAATATAATTAAAAATCTAACAACAATCACTGTAATGACAATTTTATTCTTTGCATGAAAACACTTGAATTAGCCTAATTGAACACTGTCTGGGTGTATTAAAACTTCAGAATTATATTCATATAGACCTGCAACAGTGATAAGGTAAAGCTAAGAGTGGTCCAGACCAACCTTACGAACGTGTGACTTACAGAAGGTGTACTTAACTAAGAACGTTTCGGGAAACACGTATTAACGAAAAGGTACAGCTTAAGGTGTAACTTAAGAATGACGTAGCGTTAAGAAGGTTTCGGGAAACCCAGCCCAGCTCAATCTTTTGTAAAACAGAGACTTTAGGCAGGCAAGCTTCTTAATTTCAATTATATATATTTTTTTATTAAATACAGGTTAACTAGTTTACATAAATGGTACTAATATATAGCCTAGAAATCTAGACGCACCCTAGCGGCAGCAAAATGTATTTTGCAGCCAGGTGGGTCTAGGCACTCTCAATAGACCTTCTAGCTGCAACAACCTAAATTGGGTCAGGCCAATCACGTCGCTTATAGAGTAGGCGGGGCGGGCTTAACATATGACGACAGAGTTGCGACGGTTACCTGCCTGCGACTTGAAAACAAAGAATGACGGCTGCTGGAGAACAGTCTTTCGAATCGGCTTTGTCCGCGACTCTGGAGGACATGGAGTTAAGTTTTTCTTTGAGAAAAGAGCAAAGAACGGCACTTAAGTCATTCTTTAAAAAAGGAAGATGTGTTCGTCGTTTTGCCGGCCAGATATGGCAAAAGTTGAATGAATCTATCAACTAGCTCCGCTGTTGGGAAAACGCTCTGGTTGGTTGAAGCGCTGTCCTATTGCGTGCAGAGGGAATTTGAAAGACAGCCGTTTATCCCGCCCCTCGGAGTGAGCGTGAGCATGGTGAGTTGCCAGACTAAACATCTTGATGTAGTCTGGCTTGCCAGGCTAACTAATATATAAAATAAAAATAAAAGTAAATCAAAACCAAATAATTTGCAAGCTTTCATCTTCATGAGGCGCAATGGCAAGGCATCTAACACCGGAGAGGCCGTCCTGGGTGAATCAGCGTCTGACTTTGACATTCCTTACAATACTTTTTATAGTCCACACGCCCTCCGCACAGATTCTTGTCTGTCTTTTACAGACAATCTGTCCAATCCAAAGTCTTGAACTGTCCACAGTTCTGGAAACCCCCTTCTAAACTCCATATATAAAGCTCTTTCCTTTGTTCTCCTTTGCTTGCTGCGCTGGACCCTCTGCCTTTCTCCTGCGCCTCATGCTCCTCATCAAACGGGTAATGCTTGCCAGGGGCGGCGCTAGGGCTGGGCTAAGGGGGCTTAAGCCCCGAATGTTTTTAGTAAAGCCCCGAATATTTTGTTAAATTGTCTTTCTCATAGAGCAAAACAATTAATCAGAAAAACAAATGTGAATAATATTACAGCGGCCGCGATTACCTAATCATGAAAAGTGCATATTACAGTTTTATTTATATTTCTTCCCTTTGCATTAAATGTACTTACGACGTGCTTTTGCAGCGTTGAGCATTGTAGCCAATCACAGACATGTCTGTTGAACACATCGGCCAATCAGAGGGGTTTAAAGATTTTTTGCGCGAGCTCACCAAGTTCATGTCATAGACTGTAAAAAATATGGACAAAGCGTCTGTGACGTCACCCATAGACTTTCTGAAGAACGGTTTTGAAGCCGTTTATGGGGGTATAGGCGGCGCCATCTTGGAAAATCTTGGGAAATCCTAACCCCGCCCACCTTCTGGCCAATCCATATATGGGTAAAGGATGCAGCGCACGTCACTCAGCTCGCTCTGCTACTCCGGTTATCCCACTCTAAACTCATTTAAACTTAAACTCTAAACTCATTTAAACTTGTAAACTCAAAACTCGTAAACTACTTTAAACTTCAAACCACTTTAAACTTCTTACGTATAAAGCTCCCAGCTCCCAAGCAACTCCATAGCAACCAAACTTGAGTACCCTAGCAACCGTTTTGCAAGACCTATATCTCTGTATCAGAACATCGTATAGAGATGAGGTTTGGCTCTTTTGACTCATGCTAGCAAACAGCACTTCCAACATGCTACACATGCTAGCAGTGAATAGCTACATGCTAATAGCAATTAGTTAAATGCTAAATCATGCCAAGATCATGCTAAGAACTATAAAAACTCCATAGTAACCATCTGTGACAACTACCAACCACATAGTAACACCATAGCAACCACCCAGAACACCCTAGCAACACCCTAGCAACCACCCAGAATACCCTAGCAACACCATAGCAACCACCAAAACACCCTAGCAACCACCTAGCAACAGCATAGCAACCACCCAGAACAACCTAGCAACCGCCTAGCAACATCCTAGCAACCACCAAAACACCCTAGCAACATCCTAGCAACCACCTAGAATACCCTAGCAACCGCCTAGCAACATCATAGCAACCACCCAGAACACCCTAGGGACCGCCTAGCAACACCATAGCAACCATCAAAACACCCTAGCAACCGCCTAGCAACATCATAGCAACCACCCAGAACACCCTAACAACCACCTAGCAACACCCTAGCAACCACCCAGAACACCCTAGCAACCGCCTAGCAACACCATAGCAACCACCCAGAACACCCTAGCAACCGCCTAGCAACCATCAAAACACCCTAGCAACCACCTAGTAACATCATAGCAACCACCCAGAACACCCTAGCAACTGCCTAGCAACCACCCAAAACACCCTAGCAACCGCCTAGCAACCACCCAGAATACCCTGGCAACCGCCTAGCAACAGCATAGCAACCGCCCAGAACACCCTAGCAACCGCCTAGCAACCACCCAGAATACCCTAGCAACCGCCTAGCAACACCATAGCAACCACCCAGAACACCCTAGCAACCGCCTAGCAACCGCCTAGCAACACCAAAATATTAAGCAGCAAACTGTTTTCATATTTCTGAAGGATCATGTGACACTGAAGTAATGATTTTGAAAATTCAGCTTTGACATCACAGGAATAAACTACATTTTGAAATATATTCAAATAAGATTTTAAATTGTAATACTATTTCACAATATTACAAGTTTTACTGTATTTTTTATTAAAAAAATAAAGAGAATGAGCTCTTTATAAAACATTTTTTGTTCCTTTGTGCACTGGCTAAGGAGCATGAGTCAAACTGAAAAAATAAAACCAACATTTTCTGAGGTAATGTGTTATGTAATCTTGTTAAAATGGATTTTATAAAATTGGTATCGAAAAAAGTATCGTTAGGAACCGGTATCGAAACTGAGGTATCGAAAATGGCACCGGATCGAAAGATTTTGAACGATACCCAGCCCTAATCAGGATGGCAGCTGTCCTCTCGCACCGGTGCTTGGCGCCAGGAGTGGTGATCGGGAACACCTGGCTGCGCAATTAGGAAATCCTACGAAGGCTTATTGTATTGATATAAATAGGCGGATCATTTTATCACTGATCATATCGTCAGTGAGTTGACTCTCAGGTTTTGAATAATGTTTGCACGAGGAATCATCGTCCTTCTCTGTGTCCTAGGTGAGTAATATAAATATAATTTACAAAACAACTGATGTTAGGATGTTGGTAATTTGCCACATGAGGACCTGCGATACACACTGACACTCAGCAACAGTCTAATGTGGCTCATAATGAATCAATGTGATTGTTTTAATAAAGTATGCACATTCTTTAGAGACTTAATTCACCATTGCTGAAGTAAGACAATCACACTTAAAATGTCTGAATGTCACTTTTTCAATTTAAGTATAGTTCACAAAAACAAGACTAAAGTTCAGTTTTTGTATAAAAAAAAACACATTAGACCATATTGACTTTCATTGTATGGGCCAAACAAGAAGTTAGCATGTATGTTATTTGATTTCCTCTTGCCATATCATGATAAACTTTAATCCTTGTTTTTCCTTCTTGACTCAAACAGTGGCCATATCTGATGGAGCAAGAGTGGTGAGTAAATAAAGGCTGTAGAATTGCTTTCCTTCAGGTGCAAATGACAATAATAATGTTGTTTTCTTTTTATGTGACCAGCCTAATTGCAGGCACTCGTCTGACATATGCACAAAGGAGTTTAAACCCGTGTGTGGAACCAATGGAATAACATACAGCAATGAATGCGCACTGTGTGTTGCCATCAAGTGAGTTTAAAAATGCATGCATTTTAAAATAAAGTACTGTAGGTGTAAAAACAGTTTAGAGTCTGTCACTTTAAAACTTTAATTTTTCAATTTAATCTTTTTTTTTTTTTTTTTTTTTTTAAGGCGCTCATGCACTCAAATCTTAATCCAGAATGAAGGCCCGTGTGAGAATGCAAAAACCGTGGCCATATCTGATGGAGCAAGAGAGGTGAGTAAATAAAGACTGTAGAATTGCTTTTCTCCAGGTGCAAATAACACTTTTTATTTTTTATTTTTATTTTTTAAATGTGACAAGCCTGATTGCTGCAAGTACCCGTCTGACGGATGCCCAGAGATATATAAACCCGTGTGTGGATCTGATGGAATAACATACGGCAATGAATGCGAACTGTGTGCTGCCATCAAGTGAGTTTAAAAATGCATGCATTTTAAAATAAAGTACTGTAGGTTTAAAAACCGTTTAGAGTGGGTCACTTTCAAACTTTAATCTCCCTTTTCTTTTTAGGGCATCAGGCACTCAAATCTTAATCCAGAAGCAAGGCCCATGTTAAATGAACATCTGGAGGAGTGACAGAGGATGGCACCATGATTCAGCTTGACAGACCTTTAGTCAGCTACTCGTGTCTCATTCATTATGACCTGAATGTGTAATGGTTTAATCCATTAATAAATGTTGCCTATTAAAGCAGTTCTGTTTTCTCCCTCAAATCTTGGAAAGACACAATAAAACAGGTGAATATTGGAAGGAGGTCCCCAAACCATATCAAGGGCAGAATATCATAAATGTTTTTTTTTTATTTTTATTTTTTTATTTTTTTACTCATGTTAGATTATTTGTCAGGTGGACTATCTGCAGCCTCGAAGCTTTCAGTTAGAAACCGAGACCGTGTAATACCATAACAATCAATTTTATTAAAGAAGGGTCATATTTATACACAAGATAAAGCAGATTCATCCACAATGGCCAGGCCATCCAGTTATATACTCAAGATCAACCTCTGCCTTATAGGGCATATTAAGAAATATAACAAGAGTTGTCAGATGTTCAAATGTGTGTTAAGTGTATAATAAGGCTTTGTTCTTGTTTTGTTTGAGTCTATGATGTGCAGATAACATAACGGAAAAAAGTTAATATTAACACTCCCTGTGCAGAAAACTCCACTGAAAACCTCAAGTGCGTTCCATTCGACCATAAAGTGTACAAATTATAGTATTAATATATTATTTAATGAAAATACAAATTACTCAAAAGTAATTAAATGCATATTTCAAATACATGTAATTAAAATACAGCCTATTACCATCTAAACTTTAAAGTGATGTTTCAATCTGAAGGGAGCGATCAAGACCCGTGTGAAGGCCCTGCAAACAGCTCAGGGAATACGGGAACATCAACACATCACTTCACAGGAACTGGAGAGGAAAACTTACCCACCAATCATTGCACATCTCTCCAATACTTTCATAAGTTTTAATATAATAAAGGTGGTGAAAATGACGAGGCTTAGATGTTATTATTGATTTTTATTAGTTTATTTAAAAAGCATTTTTCAATACTGAAGCCACATTTTCAAAACTCACAGTCTGCATTAGCAACATGAATCTTGGCCAAACAGTTCATCTCACCTCCAAAACTCAGACCAACAAAACACTTCATATATGTCTCAAAATAAGCTCGTTCCACCATAACACTGGCAACAATCTCATTCAGAAAACACACATGTCATTCATAACACACTGATCTAGAAAAACGCTAACAACAGGCAGAAATGCAGAAATGATGAACTTATCTTTAAAGTTTGAATGGTTTCTCCCATAAATCAGTATTTCTCTGTAACGTCCGTGACAGAATGCAGCTGTGTTGGTTCTGTTGCTGTTTCTGCGGTCTCCTCTTCCTCCTTTAGGATTGGTCCTGGACGTAATGCAAGGCTGTTGGTTGTTGGACTAGAGAAGAGACCCGGACTGTAAATTCCTCTGGATGAAGCTCTCTGTCTCTGTCATTGCTCTTGACTGACTGTTGCTGTGCTGTGTGATAGATGGGGATTTCTGTGCTCTTCTTTGTGTTTAACTGAGTGCTGTTACACACTTTTGACACAGTTTGCCCATTATGTGAAAACATCAGTGTCCCGTTGATCATATCTGTTCCTTCTTAATTATTTGAGAAGCCGAGGGGGGAGAAGCTTTTGTAGGCCAAAAGTCCATCACTTTTTCTCCTGTTTATTGGTTAAATAAGGAGATATGTCATTGTATGTTGTTTCTTGTATTTGGTTTGCAGGGAAAGTTAGTTCTACCAAAAAGACTCAGGAGGATTCTCGAATAAAATAGATTTTATTTTGTGAAAGGATTTTACAAAAAAAAAAAAAAAAAGTAGATGCTCGACAAGCTGCTTCACAGAGTTCTTTGGCGTAGGCTTCGTCCTCCGTCCGGGTCTGAAAGTTAGCTGGTACACCCTGTGCAGGAAACACACAGTAATCACCACTAAACCAGAGTTGGCGGCTACTAGTCAATGGCTATCGCCAACTGTTTGATTACAGACGTTCTTCAAAATATCTTCTTTTGTGTTCAGCAGAAGAAAGAAACTTGGTATAACTTTATTTTAAGGTGACATAGTTACATGTTTACATTTACAAATAACTAACCCCAAAAGCAAACCCTACTGTAAAGGTGATGATACATCTGGTTGCCCGTTGACAGCAACATTGCCCAAAAAGTTTCCCTGTGTATCATCACCTGTAACTCTATAGTAAGTAAGTACAGGTTAATTCATTAAAACCTTTTAAATATGGAAATGAGATATGTGACAGCAGAGGGAGAGAATAGTACGGAGCGTATTGAATTTGGAGGCAAGGAGCCACAGGATATTTAACCCCTGTCAGACGGGCATAAGTACCCGGTACATTTGGCGTTCGCGAATAGGATTAATTTTTGCCTGTTATATAAGTAAGTGGGGTACTTTGAAAAATGGAAGATTTACAGAAAGAAGTGGATTTACTTAACAAAAAATGGCAAGAACAAGGTGAAGCTTTGCTACTAGCCGGAAAAGGTCAACGTGAGGCCTTGGCATTAGCAAAAGCTGCCACAGAAAAGTAACCCCAGCCATTTATATCCCTCGAGAGAGAAAGCTTTCTGATTTCAGTTGTATATCAGGGGAACAAGATGTGGAGGAATGGATTGAACAAGTGAGATCCACCTTCCTCTTGTCCCGCATACCCGAGGATGATCAAGTTGAACTTCTTAAACAGCACCTTAAAGGGGAAGCTAACTGTAGATTTGATACTGGGTGAAGCGGAAAATGATCCAGACATTATATTTGAGGTGCTCCTTGACACGTACGGCGACAGAACACCAGTTGGTACTCTACTGAGGGAGTTTTACAAAACCACTCAGAGACCAGGAGAGACGGTTAAGGCATATACTTATGCTCTTCTGGAAAAGTTGGAGAGGGTTTTGAAAAGGGACTGCAGTTGTGTACCTCAACCAGAAGTTTTGTTTGAAAAGGACCATTAAGGAACAGTGGGGTATATCTTTCAAGGATGTGATAGAAGCGGCGATTACCTGGTCAGAGGAAGGTGAAAAGAATGTGCCAGCTTAGCTTCAAGTAGTGGGGCTATTCAAAAACCAGCGGCCCATCAAGAACAGTTGATTAACCCTCTCTAAGGGTATTTTGGGGCCCCGAAGAAGTTTTGACATACCCTGACATTTGTGCTTTTTCAGTTGCTTAAAAACATATTAATGGCTGAAGTCTGATTAGACTGCACAAACAGGGCTACAGTAATGTATGAGCAACAGATACATCTAAATTTGTAGCTTTGAGAAAATAACTTTTATGCATGGTTTAAGTCACTGAAATTAGGCCATATAACACATAGTAGCCTAAACATTTGGTCACAAGGCTTTTCAAAACTGGATTTTGTTGCCTAGAGTTTTTTCTTCAAAACAATGTGAAAACCATCCCGACACCGTTTCCTAACCAGACGCGATGCGATAAGATTCATGAATAATTCTGTGATTCACACCTGAAGAGACAAAGACCCTCCCCTGGGAATATCATCTTAATGATTGAATGTATTGTTTTCACAAAATCAAGTTTAATTTAAAAGTCTGACTATATATTTTCTTTACACAAAGACTTTATTTAAAAACTTTATACCTACACTACCATTCAAAAGTTCAAAAGAAGTCTCTTCTGCTCACCAATGCTGAAATAATTTGATCCAAAATACAGCCAAAACAGTGATGTTGTGAAATAGAAAACATTTATCTTAAATGTAATATTTATTTTAAAATGCAATTTATTCCTGTGATCAAAGCTGAATTTTCAGCATCATTACTCCAGTCTTCAGTGTCACATGATCCTTCAGAAATCATTCTAATATGATTTGCTGCTCAAGAAAAATGTCTGATTATTATCAATATTGTTATCAGTATTATCAATATTATCAGTTGTGTACAAATTTCTTTCAGGGTTCTTTGATGATCTGAAAGTTCAAAAGAACAACATTTATCTGAAACTGAAAGATTTTGTAACATTATAAATGTCTTCTTTACTGTCACTTATGATCAATATAAGGCATCCTTGTTGAAAGTATTAATTTATTTTAAACAAAAACAAGAAAACAACAACAGCATTAAAAAACGTCTCAGGCAATCGTTATGTGAAGAATTCTAATATAAATATAAATTAATAGAGTCAATCAAGATGCAAAACTGCTATGCAAGTCCAAGGCTAACATTTATTTTCACATTGTCATGACAATGTTGTGATGAAATCCCTCAGTAACGATTGTACGGGTTTCAGTATTCTCACATGTCCAACAGGGCTAAAAACTGCAAACCTCACTGAACAGAGAATACAAACAACTCATATAAAACTGGAGTCCCTGAGGCTGATGACGACAAAGGTAAAAAAAATTATACTTTCTAATTTTATACTTTATAATTTTACTTTATTCTGAATATTTTATTAGTGCCTCATAAACATATTGCAGATATTTATGCATCATATTTAAAAAAAAGGAAAAGAACAGCCTTGGATTGGACGAGACAGATAAATGTGCAAACAAATATTCCATAATAAGTGCAACATTTGCACAGAATTTTTTTATTTTCCTTTATTTTAAAAGTTAAATGTTTATATAAAATTACAACTAATAAAAACTAACAAAAAGCAAGAAATTGTTGAATAATAATAAAAACAAATTTAAAAAAGTAACAGCAAAATAATGTTTTTTTCCCCCATCAGTCTGTTATATATAATTCAAAAAGTAAACATTTAGAAATGGACAAGAATGCAGTCAAATTTTTAAATTAAAATCATTTATTGTCTAATTTTTAATAAAGATAATATGGAACTGATAATATTATTAAATAAATCTAATAAATATATTCATCCAAGTGCAGTGTGTTGTAGCCTATTCGTGTTTTCTTGTAATAAATACACTATCAGCCGACAGGTCAGGTGCATAATGCAATGCGTCGTGACTTGTGTACATTTTTTAACTCTATGTACAATAGTGTAAAAAGAGAAATTTTGACCACATAATCATTCGGTTGATTGTGGGGCACAGCGATAATGGAGAGTGACAGAACCCGGCAGGCTGTAGACGATAGTTTTCTTATTCCTAGCGAAATAACAATGCAACCTGTCTTTAAGTACGTCTTGATCGACTGGGATACAACAACTCTCCTGGCCTCCCTCTCCTTCTTTTCATGGCGTTTCTGGTACCCTGATTTATGTTTTCTTTTCCCCAAAATTTTCAGTCAGTCAGTCTCCTGCTCTTGTTGCCTTTGGCTTGCTCAGCTGGGGATATTTGGGGATATTTAATTTAATTAATCAATCAACAATACTATTGATCAGCATTACCAAACATGGACGTTTTCCACTAGAAACAAACATTGATGTATTGTTTTAATTTAATACTGTGAAGCTGCTTTGATACAATCTATGTTGTGAAAAGCGCTATATAAATAAACTTGATTTGACTTGACTTGACTCTTCCACCAACTTCATTGTTAACTTCAGGCACTGCCGCCTCAACTCTGATTGGTTCTTTTAACGAGCTGGGGTGGGACTTACAATTTTATTGGGTCCATCTGATGTTTGTCACTGACTGACTTATTAATAAATACTTTAGATCAGACTAAACCATTTTTAGGGAGGTAAGAGTAGCAGATATTTGGAAAAAATATTTAACCAAATTGCATGTTTTTGTGGTTTTCATTTAAATCTCAGGGATGCAACTAATATAAATATTATAATTATTCATACAACAGGGGCCTATATAGTATAACTGCTGGATTTTGTGGGGCCCTCTGGGCAGCGGGGGCCCCTATAATTGTCACCACCTTTCACCCCACTAGCAACGGCCCTGTGTGTGTGTGCTGCGTGCGTGCGTGTGTGTGTGTGTATGTGTGATGAATCGGTGGGATGGACATACAAACTGTGTCCCAATGTGAAGGCTGCATCCTCCGAAGGCCGTATTTGAAGGCCGATTGCGTCACGCGACTCGATGAAGGCTGTCCCAATTCAATTCTGCATCCTTCGAAGGCCGTATAGACGGTTGCGTCATCGCGCCATGACGAAGGCTACCCTGATTCAAAAGCGACGCCAAATGCACCCTTCGTTTCCCCGTGAAAGGAAGGATACATAAAAGGATCCTAAGCGGCCTATTCGTTCAGGTCACATGACGTCTCTGTAGCTTTGCGCCGCCATCTTTACGACCGGAGGTCTCAGTAATGCCTGCAATATGTTGTGCAGTTGGCTGCAACAACAGCCGAAAGAGGAACCCCGAACTGGTATTTTATTCTATACCAAAAGAAAAGGATAGAAGAGAGAATCATTTATTTAAAAGACTTGAAGTCTCATGTTGGTGTCACGGTCACGTTCTTCAGCCTTCATCTGTGTGTGCACTTCATTCCCCAGAATCCTCCGTGGCGCACACCTGCACTCACTCACGCAATCACCAATCATCATCACCTGCACTCCCTCATTAACCACCCTTTATATTCAGCACTCTCCCTTCACTCCTTGTCTGGTCTCGTTGATGTTTGTCTTAACATCACCCACAGACTCCCGAACACTTACCTGGATTCCTACCTGCCATTCATCCTCTCCGATCTGTCCTGCCTGCCATCCTGTTCTGCCTTCAGCCCGACATCATCTGCAAAGAGAAAGAAAGACAAAGACATTACTAACCAGCTAAGCATCCACTGTTATTCTGTGTTTCTGTTACTCACCATCTGTCTGCATCTCCGCACTTCCTGCAAATAAACTATTAACCTTAACATCTTGTCTGCAACCTCTGTGATCCCTGACAGTTGGTTTGTGGTTAATTATATTTCCATTATACTCTCAATGCCCAACATTATACAGACAGATAATGTTTTTTCATTTAATTTGTTGGATCTGTTTAAATGTTAAAGCACTTTATCATAAGTAAGTTAGTAAGATTTGGGGTTGTTTTGAATATAACTGTCTGTCTGTTAGTTAATACCTATCTAATAAATAGTTTTCTGAAGTTCATAAAGATATTGTCTTCGTCACATGCGCTTTAGATGTTATTTTGAGTAAGTAACGTTAGCTCTGCAGACGATGCATAATCTCAGCCTTGAAATGCATATTAAAGGACTAGTTCTTCCAAAAATGATCATTCTGCCGTCATTTACTCACCTTCATGTGCAAATCCTTAAAGGGATACTTCAGGATTTAGCATTAAGCTTTGTATTAGCATATGACTTGCTTCCTGCTCAGCTACTGTTCGGAAGCTCTTGCTTACTGCTCCGCGCTTTGCTCTATCGCTTTTACATTTTATCTCCTTTATTTTTATATTTTATTTCCTTTTATCACCTAATTTTAACTTCAGCAAACAGCACAGTGCTCAGACAACAAAGTTTGGATTACTACAAAAACGCAGAATTCTTTTACCCGACCAGCTTACATTCCGGGAAAGGAAAACAAAACTGCCTACATTCATACGGATAAGAGAGAAAATGCCTCTTCAGGTTCAAGAATCTACTTGCTGCACTAACTGCCACAGACTTTTACAAAGGATTGCAGTTCTCGAAACAAAGTTACTTACAGGACCACCAAACCAGACGGAGCACACAACAGAGCTTCGTCATGAACACCCTCAGCATACCGGTGAGTCCCATGAAACTAGTGCTCCTCGACAGGTAGAGAAACAAGCCGATCGACTTACTAATCGATGGCACACACAGGGAGCGAGACCAAAAGGCACTCGAGACATCAGATTGTCACGAGCATCACATATTGCCGCAGTAGCATCCTCTACCCCAGATACAGCTCTGACAAGGATTGCAAACACCGGTCTTCTACCACCGCCTATACATCTTGAGAACAGATTTGAAGTACTAATGAATGTAAATGAGGAATCCCCAAATGTGATGAATGTGATTGAACACAGACTGAATGGGCCAGTAGCTAACACTGATGCTAACTGGCGCTCAAGGTCGAGCCGACAGCGGCACTCAGCTCAGAGCGCAGCCGAGCCCAGGACTCTGATAGTGGGGGACTCCATAATCAGAAGCATTAGCAGCAGGGATACAACTATGTGCTGCCTTCCACAAGCAACAACTTCTGATATAAACAGGGAACTTCAGAACATTCTGATGAAACATAAGACTGCAAATCGACTCATCATTCATGTGGGGAAGAATGATATTCATAAAGAGCAGTCAGAACTCCTTAAGAAGGATTTCAATGAACTTTTTGAAACACTTAAAAGACTGAAAGTTCAAACATTCATCAGTGGACCTCTCCCAGCAAGAGGAACAAACAGGTTTTCACGGTTGCTTGGGCTAAATACATGGCTGCAAAAAACCTGCAATATAAAAGGAGTAAACTTCATTGACAATTTCAATCTTTTCTGGAGTCAGAGACAACTGTTTCATCGGGATGGCCATCACCCAAACAAACTTGGTTCAAGAGTGTTAAAGGACAATTTCTACTTCTCCATCAATCATCCTTCTGCAGTTTGTGCCAATCCACTCAATCTGAACGGCACACACACACCTGGACACAGTATGAATGACCACAGGACTTCACTTCAGCAGCAAAATGGACATGCGGTTGACATATCACACAAGGACAATGATAACACCACTCCGCCACAACAACCTCTGCTCACGGACACAATCTCAGCTGAGCCCTGCCCACAGAGAGACATATCAGAACTGCTTGAAGATTCAGCACCCAAGGACGACTTCCTGGAAAACAGCCAGGGAAGCCAGGACAGCATATCACAGCCTCCTATAACACCAGAGCAACAGCCCCTTTCACCAGACACGCTATCCCTCTCTCCAGCATCGCCTCTTCTGTGTTTCTCACAGAAAATGGAAGAACTGGTGTATGCTGGAACCAAACTATCCCACTCTTTTGCTGCAAGCCCCCAGATACCAACCAAAAAACGACAGGCACCATTACCACCCGCACCAAAGCCTGCGGGCCCAGCTCGCCCTCCCCCTCCTGTGAGAGCACTTCGGCCTCTGCCACAACGCCAGGGCCCACACCCTCCTCCATCTGCTCGAGGTGAACCAAAAACAACTGATACCAGCTCTCAGTGATGTGTTTTGGGTCCCCGCTCTGATAACAGTAACTTTCTCAAATGTTTACAGAACAAGCGGGAACCCAGTGTGCCGGTATCTTTCTCTATTGCTGTTTTATTACAAGATAGAAAATCTAAGGCCTTCAATAGCCGTGCAGCAAACCTAACTAATCTGGTGCCTATTACACGTCAAAGTAAGATTGATGTGGGGACAAAAAGTAAGACTGTTAAGTTAGCACTTTTAAACATTCGTTCACTTAAAAATAAATCACTTCTAGTCAACGATTTAATAACCACAAACAACCTGGATTTTATGCTTCTAAATGAAACCTGGCTAGAAGACAGCTTTAGTGCAACAATCCTCAATGAAGCAGCCCCTCCTAACTTTACTTTTATGAGTGTCTGCAGAGCTGTTAAGAGAGGTGGGGGTCTAGCTGCTCTTTTTAAAGATATCTATCAATGTAAGCAAATATCATTTGGGAATTACCCTTCTTTCGAATATCTGGGTATTGTGTTAAAAGGTGCTCCACGCATTTTACTTATCATTATTTACAGGCCTCCAAAATACTCTCCAGCCTTTGCTGAGGACTTTACAGAAATGTTATCAGCAATTACCTCAGAGTTTGACTGTTTTGCCATTGCTGGAGATTTTAACATCCACATAGAACATCCACATAGAAAACAATATGGCAAAAGAAATCAAAAGTGTTTTAAAAACTTTTGATCTGACTCAGCATGTACATGGACCCACACACAATCGTGGACACACTCTAGATTTACTTATCAGTAAGGGTCTAAACATTTCATCGATTGTTATTAAGGATGTAGCACTGTCTGATCATTTCTGTATTTTCTTTGATATATTGATCTCTCCTGCCACTGAAGCTAGATCTGTGTCTGTCAAGAAGAGATGCTTAAATGAGAACACTAGTGTACTATTTATGAAGGCTATATCCTTAACACCAAGCAGATCTGCAGACTATGTTGATTTTCTCCTTGATTCTTTTAACTCAAAAGTTAAAGGTGTAATTGATGATATTGCTCCTGTTAAAGTCAGGAAGAAGAGTGGCAGACAAAAAGCACCTTGGAGAAACTCAACAGCAGTGCAAAATATGAAAAGACAATGCAGAAAAGCAGAGCGCATGTGGCGGAAGACAAAACTTGTAGTCCATTATAACATCTACAAAGACAGCCTTCATGCTTTCAATATGGAACTAGGCAAAGCTAGACAGACTTTCTTCTCAAATATTATAAACAGTAATTTAAACAACACACGCACTCTTTTTGCTACTGTAGAGAGACTGACAAACCCCCCAAGCCAGATTCCCAGTGAAATGCTGTCAGAGAACAAGTGCAGTGAGTTTGCTTCTTTCTTCTCTGAGAAAATCAGTAATATCAGAAAGGTGATCAGCACATCCTTGAGTTGCACTGAGGTCAGACAGATCAAACCACCTGAGAAAGTAGTTACTATGTCTGACTTCAAAGAAATTGATGGCAAAATTTTGGAAGAAACCGTACAGCACCTTAAAACATCAACCTGTGCTCTTGACACACTTCCCACATCATTTTTCAAAAGTGTGTTAAACAGTTTAGAAGCAGATCTTCTAGAAGTGGTAAATGCCTCACTTCTCTCTGGGAGTTTTCCAAACTCCCTGAAAACTGCAGTTGTCAAGCCCCTCCTGAAAAAGAGCAATCTGGATAAAACCATATTAAGCAACTATAGGCCGATCTCAAATCTTCCTTTCATAGGCAAGATCATTGAAAAAGTTGTCTTCAATCAGCTGAACAAATTCTTAAGCTCGAATGGATCCTTTGACAATTTTCAATCTGGTTTCCGACCGCACCACAGCACAGAAACAGCGCTCATAAAGATAATAAACGATATTCGCTTAAATACTGATTCAGGCAAACTATCAGTGCTGGTGCTACTCGACCTCAGTGCTGCATTTGACACTGTCGATCATAACATACTTCTTGACAGGCTGGAAAACTGGGTGGGGCTTTCTGGGATAGTCCTAAAATGGTTCAGGTCATACTTAGATGGGAGAGGTTATTATGTGAGTATAGGAGACCATAAGTCTGAGTGGACATCCATGACATGCGGAGTCCCTCAAGGCTCAATTCTTGCGCCACTCCTGTTCAACCTGTATATGCTCCCAATGAGCCAAATAATGAGAAAGAACCAAATTGCTTACCACAGCTATGCAGACGACACACAGCTCTACTTAGCCCTATCGCCTAACGATTACAGCCCCATTGACTCCCTGTGCCAATGCATTGATGAAGTCAAAAGTTGGATGTGTCAAAACTTTCTTCAGTTAAACATAGACAAAACTGAAGTCATTGCATTTGGAAACAAAGATGAAGTTCTCAAGGTGAATGCATACCTTCACTCTAGGGGTCAAACAACTAAAAATCAAGTCAGGAATCTTGGTGTGACACTAGAATCAGACCTTAGTTTCAGTAGTCATGTCAAAGCAATAACTAAATCAGCATACTATCATCTGAAAAATATTGCAAGAATTAGATGCTTTGTTTCCAGACAAGACTTAGAGAAACTTGTGCATGCTTTCATCACCAGCAGGGTGGATTATTGTAATGGACTCCTCACTGGCCTTCCCAAAAAGACCATAAGACAGTTGCAGCTCATACAGAACGCTGCCGCCAGGATTCTGAGCAGAGCCAGAAAATATGAACATATCACACCAGTCCTCAGGTCTTTACACTGGCTCCCAGTTAAATTTAGGATTGATTTTAAAGTATTATTACTGGTATATAAATCATTCAATGGCCTAGGACCTCAATACATTGCAGATATGCTCACTGAATATAAACCCAACAGATCACTCAGATCACTAGGATCATATCAGCTAGAAATACCAAGGGTTCACTCAAAGCATGGCGAGTCTGCTTTTAGCTATTATGCTGGAACCAGCTTCCAGAGGAGATCAGATGTGCTCCTACTGTAGTCACATTCAAATCTAGACTCAAAACACATCTGTTTAGCTATGCATTTACTGAATGAGCACTGTGCCAATGTTCGTCCGACTGTTTGTACTGTACTGTATTTTATTTTATTTATTTTTTCTTAACTGTTTTAATTATTCTTATTTCTTTTTATTATTTTAATTTCTTTTATGTAAAGCACTTTGAATTGCCATTGTGTATGAAATGTGCTATATAAATAAACTTGCCTTGCCTTGCCTAGTAGAAAACCTGTAGTATTTTCGAATTATCGTGCTTTCCACCCTCATATCCCCCTGAGACGAGAGATTTATGTATTTTTTTTTTGTCTGGAAAAAATCCTCCGATGACGCAAAAATCGTCATTTTGCGTCATCGGAGGATTTTCTGGCCAGAGGCTAAAGACTACAGCCAGTAGAAGGCGCTGTCCCGCATGTGTTCAGCCCGCCCATAGAGGAGGGATCTCACTCACAGAATGTACACATAGTTCAGCCGTCTTTATTTGGAAAGCTAAGCTATCAGGCTCTTGCTCTGTGGAGAAAGCTGAATAGTAGGATGTCCCGCATGTGACATCTTAAAGCTTAAAGCTGAGTAGTAGGTGTTACCATCCTCTTTTTCCCGGACTTGTCCGGCAGGCGAGATCGTTCAAAATGTCCGGGATTCGGCTTTTGCTTTCTGCAGTCGCCATTCATTGTTTACATGAACAACTTTTGTTTCAATATAGCTGAATTCATTCCGATCGGTGAATCTGAATGTAGTGTTTACATGAACGCTAAACAAGTGATCGGTTGATGTGCGTTTTAACATTGCTAAGCAAATTCCCGCTCCTCCGTGAGAGATGCGAGACCGGTGCGTCTCAGTAATGACGCCATCGGCCTCGCGCCGTTCTCCCGCGGCCGTCAGCCTCGTCCTGCTCGCCACAGTAAACATGATGAATGGCGACTGTAGAACGCAAAAGCCGAATCCCGGACATTTTGGACGATCTCGAAATCCCAGGCAGACTCGTCACGGAGACTCGCTAGTAGCTTAGCCTTGTTGTTTTCAACTGCGCTCTCTAACCGGTAGGCGTGGCCATAGATATCATATATAAACGCTAGATGTCTTATGGCGCAGTCACTTCCGGCATCACTGTTCGGACATCTTGTCTCAGTGAAGCTGTGCATAAGGTGAGTGATCAGCATGCACACAAATCCTCATATCTCGCTGAAATCTTGACGGATTTACAAACGGTTTAGTTTCTTACAAACGTTATCAACGTGGCTATAATCCCGAATGCTTGAACATGTATGTTATAATTATTCATATGTATGCAGTGTATGTATGTACTGTCATAACTACATCTCTGACGTTTATAACAAACCAAACCGTTTGAAAATCGGTAGACAATTGAGCAAGTTATGGTTATTTTAAAGTACATGCACCATTAAATGAGCGAGCGAGTCCACTGTGGCAAGATGGCCGCCACGTGCAGACGTCGACCTCCATTGGCCAGCAGCGCGCACGAGACATCTAGCCTTTATATATGATATCTATGGGCGTGGCCTCCTAGGGCAGCGAAGCAAGTGCATTCTGGGAGTTGTTGTCTTTCATCCACATAAGCCAAAAATACATTTTCTGGAGTGAATCAATCGTGAGTGAATCATTCAAAAAGATTCGACTCGAAAGATTCATTCATTTCAATATTTGTGTGTATTAAACCTTTTCTATAATTGAACATCTGTTCTTTCGGACAGATATGGCAGTCTTTTATGATATTCGGCTGATGTGTCTAGCTGTGCTGATGCTGGTGTCTCAGCTGGACTCTGCCAGTGCTGCTGTTCGGATTAGATAGATTCATTCATGATATTGCCCCCGACTCACATGAGCGCGCGCCATGAAGCTCTATGACTTTCTATTTCTAGTATTTAGTCTAGTATATCTAGTATTTCTATATCATGGAAGGCCAATTGGGGCAAGTCTAGGGCAGATATGGCGGCGTTCTATTTGATAGTGACGTAGGTGGCATCTATGAATCCTACCCTATCCTACCCCATAAGTCATTGTGCACCGGTGACGACAGCATTTTTTATTTATTTTTAAAGGCGGCCGACGGCAAATTCACATTTAAATGTAAGTATTATGTTTTCATTTACTCAAATAGCTAGCGAAACCAGAGTTAAAGTTTCTTATAAACTTCATCTTAATTCCTTCGTCATCATTGTGTGGCTTCATTTGTCAGGTAGTTTGAGACAAAACGTGCTAATATTAGTTTAACGACCTATTTGTAACATTTGCACTAGTCTATCTCACTTGTGTATTATAAGAAATATCACTCACCCTATAAAGCCCACAACAATAAGAAAAGCGGTAGATAAGGCAATGGGGTTTCACTTTTGGGTTTTTGTAGTGCTGTCATGAAAGCTATGTCTACAAAGGTTTTAACCACATTTGAGTTTCCAGAAATTATGATTTCTGAAGTATTTTGTATGCATGTCTTGATGTGTCATATTTTGCAGTGTTAACAATGCACTTAAGATTGCAGGCCTGTGTTAAGTACCCTTTTCTGCTTTTTAGAGCAATTCAGGAGAAAAAAAAAATACAAAGTAAGAAAGTTAATACACACGTCTTTGCTGAAATGTATTGTGCTGTTGTTGTTAACAAGCCATGGTTCATGTGCTCTGCCCTTAGGATTGCAAGTGTCCTGGGACAGGAGAGGGTGTGAGTGGGAAACCCACTGCTGAAACTTGGCCCTGGTTTGTCCTCATGGATGAGGTGTTGGGACAGAGGCATTGCACCAACCCCACTGTCCTCATTGCCTCAATCCCTGAGGACACACCAGGGCCAAGTTCAGCAGTGGGTGCCCACGGTGAGGAGGAGCCAGGGGCAGTAGCAGCACCACCAGCAGCAGCACCACCAGCAGCACCAGCACCACCAGCACCAGCACCAGCAGCACGAAGGCGGCGAGACAGAGGATGAGTTTTTGGACTTGATTAGAGAAGACATGCAACTAGAGAGGGAGGCAGAGGAGAGGAGAGCACAGGAGAGGAGGGAGAGGATGGACAGGCTGTTTTCTCTTCTTGAGAGAATGATTGAAAAATATTTTTTTTTCTACATATTCTTGTTTAACTTTTTTTCACTTTTATTTTTTAAAAGGAAAGAAAAAATCTGGACATTGTTTTTATGTAACTTTAAATGTGTAAATAAAAGAGAATGAATTGTTCTGGACATTGTTTATTTTTGTAATGACAGTAATAATTTCTACATGAAACAAATTCTTGTATACATTTTTTTTTTTTTTCAAATAAAATTGGTAAATGTAAATCATTTGTTCCAATCAACTGTAAAAACTGTTACAGTTTTTCTCAGTCGCTTTGGTGCATTTCTCACATCACTATTTACATTTGCACAACAGTTAGTTCAGCCTCCACAACATTTAGTCATTTGTGCACATCATAGTAGCAGTTTCTCATTCCTTCCAACAAACTGCAAATGCTTTTGGACATGCATCAATTGCTTTCATACAACTCTCTGCTGTTTTATAACATTATCATTTGCTTATGTCATGTCAGTCAAAATTAACTATACTTGTGAATGCTGAATAGTCATTCCATATAAAACTACAGTTTTTCTCAATCGATTTGGTACATTTCTCCAAACTCAGGTAACAGCTCTCAAAACAGTTAACACAGCAAACTAAACACACTCTTATGTTGGAGAAACAGTTAAGTATTCACTGCACAATGAAACACAGCATTTTATTCTAGTAATGCATTTATTGAAATTCAATATTAACATCAAAACTAAAAGTGTGTTCTCGGCTGATTTGATAAATTCAGCTGAAGATACACAAAGAAATAAATGAAAATACATGTTTTTCATTAAGTTCTTTAATGAGGAGTTCAGGTGTATAACAATGAGTTGCCACCCCACAAAAAAAAAAAAATACATATACATATATAGCAAATAAGTACATGGGTAAATAAATAAAATGTACTGCATTCATTGAATCAATGAATTTATTGATAATGCCTTTCAATTACATCTGGCCTGAGAATTTCATCAATATCACAGCAAATATTTTCACGAGTCATGCATCGTGGGAAAAAAAAACGCCTTGAATGCTGTATCCATCCTTGACATGCTTGTGCCCCAATATCTCCACTGGCCTCTTCCATCGCTTGAAGACTTACTTGGTTGTAACCACTCTCGCACTAGTGCTGAATGGTGGAATTGGACATTGTCCCAAACAACCACAAAATTCCGCACCATTTGCTCCTGATCACCCTGCGGAAAGAGGATTTAATTGAAGAGGTTTAAAAAAAATATATATAGGAGCCTCGCAGTGTTGTATGGTCCCAAGACAGCATTGTGTGCCAAAACACCAGTTGTAGAGTGTGTGGCACAGAGAGTGATGTTGCCTCCTCGTTGTCCAGGGACATTGACTGTAGCACGATGGCCAATCACATTTCTCCCTCTTCTCCTTTTTTTGTGAAGATTGAAGCCTGCTTCATCAATATACAGGTACTCATAATGAGTTGCACTGCTATCCAACTCTAGAGTAAAAAGAACACAAGGTACAATACAGTAAGTTAGTGTTTTACGGTAATGGTATTGATTTCAGTCAATTCTACTGTGAAACTGTTGCTGAAGTTAGAATTCACACTTTGAAGCAGCAGTATACATAGATATGCCTAAATCTTTTCCCTTGCAGTAGCATGGAAAAGTTTATGGACACATACTTAATTCAGGAAATATATATATATATATATATAACTATATATATATAACTATATATATATATATATATATATATATATATATATCTTACAGTATATATGTTATTCTTTGCTGAATTTCATTGAGGTGGAGGGTGTTGTTCTGGACCACCATGTCAACAATGGAATGCTCCTGTTCAATTGAAAGAAGTCTTGTTCGTCCACCTGAATGTTCTCTAACTTTAATTCTGAAAAAAATGTTTGGACAAGCAGGAACATTTACTGTAGCAATCTAGACCTGTGTCAAACAACAAGACTACATGGACTCTCATCAGTGGCGTCATGCCCATTCAAAGTGAGGGGGCACGTGCCCCCTCAGATTTTTCCTCCCTGATAATTTTTTTGTCACAACTTTATTCCTATTATGCTCCATAATATACCAGAGCCTATAACGACTCAAATGTATTCTTCTGGATGTGTAATAAATCGGTCAGCATCAGCCCTTTTTCCTAATATGGTGTCTGTGTATATCAAATCTAGAGCGCTACGTGCGTCTTTCGATAGGAACGCACGTTGAGCTGGCAATGTTTTACAGATGGTCTTGAAGTGGTAAGTGGGCAAAGCAACAAATCGGCATTGAATTAGTTATCGGATGATATTAAAAGGTAGTGGGATTATTTGTGGTTGACCTGGAAATTTTAACTTGATCAAAAAGTTATGGATTTGATATTAGCTGCGAATTCAGAGCATTAACTTAAGTTGTGTCAGTGTAACATTATCGATAGCTAGCCTAGTCTAACCGTAAACTAGTTGGCTAACGTTACTGCCATACAAAGCCATAGTAACGTTATCTGATCGGTTTTGAAACATAATAATGAGCAGTGTAACTACAGTATTTCAATGATTTTACTAAAGTAATGTTACATATTACATTTGATTTGATTACTTTTTTACATTTCTGTCAAATATTAACCATTTTCAAATAAAAGGGGTAGTGTTAACCTTATTCAGCACTGAAATCTGTCAAACTTCTTTCAAAGTCCTTCATCACATATTAATATTAAAATAACTTAATTTCAGAGCACCACAAAGTCAGACCTCAGCACCTTTATGTACCTTTAATGTAAGATCGTTCTTAGGTCACATACCAATTTAAAATCATAACATAAAAACTGCAATGGTACTGTTTTTAAAATCATGTGTAGTAGGCCTAAGTGTACAGTAAGTGTGTGTGTAAACATGCTTTAATGAAGTAGACTTCAAAAGCTTTTGAATTTGAGCTTAGTTCTTTCATCAAACTGTCTTTTACATAAACTTACAAAATAGATACTTTAACTTAGTCCTCAGATAGAGGAGGGTTGCTGCTAGCTCCGTTAAGGTATTTCTGTCCCTCCAAAACTGCATTGAAATGGTATGTTTAGCAGCCAGAATTTAAAAATTTTCAGGGGGAGAAACCCCCTGACCCCTCCTAACATGATCCATATCACCCGTCAGAAAACAATTGCAACGTCTCAGATTGTGCCCCCCCAGAATTTTGGCTTGCATGACGCCCCTGACTCTCATTGTAGAAGTAGAAAGATATAGTTACTTACCGGTTTTCCCTCTGAAATGTGCGGATAATTGAAGCCACTGTGGATCTGTTTATATTGGGCTAAACTCTCTGCCCAGCTTCTCTCAGTGAGAGACCATGATTTATGACATGGTCAATAAGTGTGGCTCTGATTTAATTTGAAACACGTGTGTACCCTATCCTTCTACCTCTCCTCCCTCCTCTTACACCTTGCCCTCCTCTTCCTCTCTGTCCATCTCTTCTTATATTTTCTACTCTTTCTCTTTCCACTATACCATTGCCCACCAATCTATCCATCTCTTATCCCTCTACTCCTCTATCTTCTCCTCTTCCTACATCCTCAGCTCTTCTTTATCTTTCTCCAACATCCTCAGCTCTTCTTTCTCTTGCTGCTTCATCTTCAGCTCTTCTTGCTCCTTCTCCTACATCTTCAGCTTGCTCTTGCTCCATCTCCATCTTCCTCTTCCTCTTCCTCTTCCTCTTCCTCTTCCCTGTCCACCACCTCTCACTCTTACACCTCTTCCTTTTCCACTGCTCATACTTATTTTTATTGTCTTTTCTCCTCATTCGTCGTCTTTGTTGTTTTTCTCTTCCCCATTTTGTAGTTGTTGTAATTAAGACAGCTGTTTGAACAATTAGGAAATTGGCTTTTTCTGTGTTGAGTGGATTACTAACTCATCAGATATCAATTTGGGGTTAATTGAGGACATAAGGTGTGCAACTGACTATTTTACAATTCACAGAGTTTTGTTTGTTGTGTTTTGAAAATGGTACAAAAAATGCTTGTGATCTTTGTGAAGACCAATGAAAAAGCTGCAAATGTTTTTCCTGATATATTAAAGATTTGGTTGGCCGTATGAACTGCTGTGATAACATTAGGGAATTTTGTGCACAGTGTTTTGAGAAAATTATGCTTTTGATTTGTAATTTGTATGAAATGAAGGAGAATTTACTATCTGTTTAGGACAATTACAAAGTGTACAGATCACTGTGTTAAATGTTTTGAGAGCAGTTACCTGAGTTTGGAGAAATGTACAAAATCGATTGAGAAAAACTGTAATAGTCCTCATTTCATTGCTTGAGTCATTACATACAACAATGTTGAACTAGTTGTCAAAATCTGTCAAGCAAATTTTACACTTTTTTTTTTAATCTTTTTTTTCCCTGAAAATGTCTCCTAAATTGAATAATTCCTCTCAGGTGAATCTCAGCTTTCACGGATGAGGAACGTCTGGATGTGCATGAATGATTACAGTTCTATGCATGTTGTATGTTCAGTTCCAATATGTACTGCAATATTGTTCACAGTTGTGCACAGCTCTACCCAAAGGGAGTTTATGTTTGTTGTTTGTGTATTTTTTATATTTTTGCACAATGCTGTGAAATAAATAGAATTGCAAAGAGCATATGCAGTAAAAATGTGAAACATACATATTCAGTGTCTTGTACTCAGTTACCTCACTAAATACAGTAATGTGTAACTTTACTGTATTTTTCAAATGGCTGTGCAAATAGTATATAGTGCTGTCTTGAGCATTTTCAGGTAGTGTCACCAAGATCTGACTTTTTTGCATTGGAAAACATTTACAGAGTAAACTGTCATAATGAAAACATGACCAATCTTGTTCATAAACGATGGTGTCAGGACTTTTCATCTTGATGACACTGACACTTTCATTGACATGAATACTTGCTTTTGAGGAGTGAGCTATCCATTTTGAGCAAGTGACACACTTTTGCAGGTTATCAACTAGGTTTTGCAGTTTGTACTAATTGTTTTGAGAACTGCATTAACTGTTGTGCAAATGTAAATAGTGATGTGAGAAATGCACCAAAGCGACTGAGAAAAACTGTAGTTGTGAAACTCCAGGTTTATTTACAGCACTGTAGGCTGCATATCATTTTCATTGTTTTTTGTTTGTGTTTATATTACAGTATATTATGCTGTATACATTTTCTTTTTACTCTGATGTATGGAAGCTACATTATGTGTGTGAATGATAATGGTTACAATTTCCTTGGCAGTATGAGTGCAATGTGTGATGTCAAACCTTGGAGGCTACTCTTACCCTAAAATCCTATTTCTTTTTTTCAGTTTTATACACAATTGTATTCTGTTAGCTAGACAAAAAAAAACAGTACAGTAATTGTCAACGAAGGACTGGGCTAAGACTGAAAGGTGGACACGAGGGATATTTCAATGGTCCTCTGCCATAGTGACAAAACATCTAAACATTTTGACTTGCAGTGCTTACACAATGCCAAAGGGACGAAGCATTTTGGGGGCACTGACTGTTTAGATGAGAAGGAAATGTAGTTTTGACACATGAGTGAACTGTTTTGGGAGAGGTATGAACTTTTGCAGGTGAACCATGGTGTTGTGCCGAACCATCCACGTTATTTTGGCAAAAGCACCAAGAGTGTTGAGAACGTCCGGTCTGTTTCAAGAAATGAGCCAAAGCAATTGAGAAGGATCTTTGCCATTTTCGTGGCACTGACTCTTTATATGGGAAACAAATTTAGATTTGAAGCATGAACAGTTCTGGGAGAGATATGAGCTTTTGCAAGTGAGCTATAGTGTTGTGCTGAACTGTAAGACTGTTTTGCCAAAAGATCTTAGAGTTTTGAGAATGTAATTTCTGCTTCAAGAAATGAGCCAAACCAATGAAGAAAAACTGTAAAGTACTTTTTCCAACTATTAACAACATATGTTAAACATATCAAGATCAACATAAACATTTACCGTACATAAAATAAGAATAAAAATGATGTAGACTTGTATTGAGCTGAGCAGGGAGACCCTGGTGTGCTGCTGGACCGGGATGGCCACAATAGAGACCCTGGTAAGGCCTCCTGCTGGTGGGACATCATCTGGGACGGTCTCCAGAGTGTTCGAGTGGATATTTCCACTATCCAAAGTTGCCTACCAACAGGTTTGCAGGGCTGACTCAATCGACGGCTGCCATGTCACTGAGTTTTTTTCATGTCACTGCCATGAGTTTTTTTTTTTTCAAAAAGAGTATATTTCTGAAAAAAAGAAATTTTAATAACTACTAATATTGCATTGGGGAAAAACTACTAAAATCTTAAGTAAAATTATTTTGCATACTCTAATGTACTTAAACTATCAAAAGTAAAACTAGAGGTATGTATTCAGGGGGGAAAAACTCCTTCTCAGGGTTTTTATGATCGTTTTGTATTTATATAAGGCTACTGCATTTTACTTCTGAATATTTTCAAGGTTGTTACATTATATTGTGTAGTTTAATGTAAAATCATATGTGAGGGGAAAAAAGTACTCCAGTAGGTTACTTCACATTTGTACGTGAATACTTAACGAAATATGCAGTTCCGAAAATTAAAGTAACAAAATGTAGGCCTATTGTTAGAATATTAACAAATTGTTGCTAACTACAGCTGCGTCCCATATCAAAGGGCTCATGTGAAGCGCTCGGACCGGTCTAGCCTACGGAGGATTGTTCTTGTCGCCTGGCAACTGTGACTGACAGCTGCCGATGACGAGCGCGAGAAATACTGGACTTTTTTATATTCAATTGGGTTTTATATACACAGGTTTCTTGTATACAAACAATACCGGATGCGCGCGCATCCAGGAGGCAGAAAACCGCTATCTGTTATGCCGAGTTCTGTAAAAGAACATTGTAATTAACGTAGATTTCGCATTGTTTGTAATTTCTTGTTGACTCAATAATAAACTGCAATTTCAGAGTTGAATCTGTTTGTTTGTGTTTCATATTAATATAACATTATGTAAAACGTCCAACTGTTTACGAATCAAAACCCAGACATACTGTGATGCATACGAATTATCATGTTAGACTAAGTTAGTAATAGCCAATGTTAGCAGTGCAGCATCTATAGAGCCTGAGTTTGCTTTTAAATAAGTTAACCTTGTTTACGTTACTTTACGACCTGCAACATTTCACAACACATATAACGTTACTTTACTGTAAATCAAAGATTTGACTATGGATTATGTGGGAAGCCATTAAAACTTACTCTCAGCAATGATGAGATCTTGCCGGATCCCTACGCAATACATGACGATCTTTGGATTGTGGCTGACAAGAAGTGGCCAGCAATTGTATGGCCTGATAGAGATATATATATATATATATATATATAATTATCTTATTCAGACACCAAGTGTGTATACAAGAGATATGATTAGAGCATACAAATCCCTTGATGCATACAACTACGTGCTATGTGGTCATGTGCAGCTCGTCAAATTATGAATAGAAAGAATATAACATACAACTTCCTCCTTCTGTCCCACTCTTCCATTCGCCTAGATTTGGAATTACTTACAACACGTATAATTTAAATGAGCAGATAAAACACAACAGATAGGCCTGCATGTAAATAAATTACGCAACAACTCCTTGGCATTTTTACTTAGCGACAACACCACCACTTTGCTACTAGCCTAAACCCTTTACTCCGGTACGAAGACCGCGGGTCTTTTGCCTCTTGGTTGCGTGCGCAAGCAGTGATGACGTCGCCGAGAAATCCATGTATTCAAACAGGGCTAAACCGAAAATACATGATCCGGCAGCGCCGGGGCTGAAACATACTTACCATGTCCTCCAGTAAAATATAAAACGTAAAAATGACAATAGCCAATTCTGGTTCCAAAGCTGTTTACCTAATTATATCAAATGAATTATCAGGATGGCAGCTGTCCTCTCGCACCGGTGCTTGGCGCCAGGAGCGGTGATCGGGAACACCTGGTTGCGCAATTAGGAAATCCTACGAAGGCTTATTGTATTGATATAAATAGGCGGACCATTTTATCACTGATCATGTCGTCAGTGAGTTGACTTTCAGGTTGTGAATAATGTTTGCACGAGGAATCATCGTCCTTCTCTGCGGCCTAGGTGAGTAATATAAATATAATTTACAAAACAACTGATGTTAGGATGTTGGTAACTTGCCACATGAGGACCTGCGATACACACTGACACTCAGCAACAGTCTAATTTGGCTCATAATGAATCAATGTGATTGTTTTAATAAAGTATGCACATTCTTTAGAGACTTAATTCACCATTGCTAAAGTAAGACAAATGAAAGAGTGACATTCAGACATTAAGTGTTTTTTGTTTTTGTTTTAAGTATAGTTCACAAAATTAAAAGACTAAAGATCTGTTTTTGTGAGGAAAAAAACAAGAAGTTAGCATGTATGTTATTTGATTTCCTTTTGCCATATCATGATCAACTTTAATCCTTGTTTTTCCTTCTTGACTCAAACAGTGGCCATATCTGATGGAGCAAGAGAGGTGAGAAAATAAAGGCTGTAGAATTGCTTTCCTCCAGGTGCAAATAACTCAAGTTGTTTTTTTGTTTGTTTTTTGTGTCAAGCCTGATTGCAAGTACCCATCTGGCGGATGCCTAGATATAGATGAACCCGTGTGTGGATCTGATGGAATAACATACAGCAATGAATGCGAACTGTGTGCTGCCATCAAGTGAGTTTAAAAATGCATGTATTTTATAATAAAGTACTGTAGGTTTAAAAACAGTTTAGAGTCGGACACTTTCAAACTTTAATCTTCAATTTAACTTTTTTTTTTTTTTTTTTTAGGGATTTAGGCATTAAAATCTTAATCCAGAATGAAGGCCCATGTGTAAATGCACAAACAGATGACATGTATGATGAAGAAATAGTGGTGAGTAAATAAAGGCTGTAGAATTGCTTTCCTCCAGGTGCAAATAACTCAAGGTTTTTTTTCTTTGTATGTGTCAAGCCTGATTGCAAGGACTATCCTGACGTATGCCCAGAGATACTTTCACCCGTGTGTGGATCCGATGGAATAACATACGACAATGAATGCATGCTGTGTGCTGCCATCAAGTGAGTTTAAAAATGCATGTGTTTTAAAATAAAGTACTGTAGGTTTAAAAACAGTTTAGAGTCTGTCAAACTTTAATCTTCAATTTAATCTCTCTCTTCTTAGGGCATCAGGCACTCAAATCTTAATCCAGTATGAAGGCCCATGTGATCCAGAGGAATGAAGATCGGGAGTGACAGGAATGGCACGATGATTCAGCTTGACAGACCTTTAGTCAGCTACTCATGTCTCATTCATTATGACCTGAATGTGTAATGGTTTAATCCATTAATAAATGTTGCATATTAAAGCAGTTCTGTTTTCTCCCTCAAATCTTGGAAAGACAAAATAAAATGGGTGAATATTGGAAGGAGGTCCCCGAACCAAATCAAGGGCAGAATATCATAAATGTGTTTTTTTTTTTTTTTTTTTTACTCCTGTTAGATTATTTGTCAGGTGGACTATCTGCAACCTCGAAGCTTTCAGTTGGAAACCGAGACCGTGTAATACCATAACACTCAATTTTATTAAAGAAGGGTCATATTTATACACAAGATAAAGCAGATTCATCCACAATGGCCAGGCCATCCAGTCATATACTCAAAATCAACCTCTGCCTTATAGGGCATATTAAGAAATATAAGAGTTGTCAGATGTTCAAATGTATTTCAATTAATTATAAAATGGCCCTGATATGTCACTAGACATTAAGAAATCATGTGCTATACACCGCTCTACAGTAATTTGAAAGTGATTGCAGTACCAGTTTTGGCCACAATCTTACATACGGCTCCTTTAATGGTTTCTCCCACAAATCAGTATTTCTCTGTAACGTCTGTGACAGAACGCAGCTGTGTTGGTTCTGTTGCTGTTTCTGCGGTCTCCTCTTCCTCCTTTAGGATTGGTCCTGGACGTAATGCAAGGCTGTTGGTTGTTGGACTAGAGAAGAGACCCGGACTGTAAATTCCTCTGGATGAAGCTCTCTGTCTCTGTCATTGCTCTTGACTGACTGTTGCTGTGCTGTGTGATAGATGGGGATTTCTGTGCTCTTCTTTGTGTTTAACTGAGTGCTGTTACACACTTTTGACACAGTTTGCCCATTATGTGAAAACATCAGTGTCCCGTTGATCATATCTGTATTCCTTCTTAATTATTTGAGAAGCCGAGGGGGGAGAAGCTTTTGTAGGCCAAAAGTCCATCACTTTTTCTCCTGTTTATTGGTTGAATAAGGAGATATGTCATTGTATGTTGTTTCTTTTATTTGGTTCATAGGGAAGTTAGTTTTTTGTGTGGGAAAGTTAGTTCTACCAAAAAGACTCAGGAGGATTCTCGAATAAAATGGATTTTATTTTGTGAAAAAAAGTAGATTTTTGTTAAAATCAAAAGAATATTGATAAGAAAATAAACCAAAGAACAAGAAAAGAAAAATGGGTAACTATTGTTTCGTCATTTATGTTACAGCCTAACCTAGACCAGGGACCGCAACACATTGTAGGATAAAAAATGAAGACTAATTTATTAATTTGAAAATACACTGCTCAAAAAAATTAAAGGAACACTTTGAAAACACATCAGATCTCAATGGGGAAAAATATCATGCTGGATATCTATACTAATATGAACTGGGTAATGTGTTATGAACGAAAGGATGCCACATCGTTTGATGGAAATGAAGATAATCAACCTACAGAGGATTGAATTCAAAGACACCCCGGAAATCTAAGTGAAAAAATGATGCAGCAGGCTTGTCAATTTTGCTGAAATTTCATTGCAGCAACTCAAAATGGTTCTCAGTAGTTTGTATGGCCCCCACGTGCTTGTATGCATGCCTGACAACGTCGGGACATGCTCCTACTGAGACGACGGATGGTGTCCTGGGGTATTTCCTCCCAGATCTGGACCAGCGCATCACTGAGCTCCTGGACAGTCTGAGGTGCAACCAGGTGATGTCAGATGGACCGAAACACAATGTCCCAGAGGTGTTCTATTGGATGTAGGTCAGGTGAGCGTGGTGGCCCTTCAATGGTATCATTCCTTCATCCTCCAGGAACTGCCTGCATGCTCTCGCCACATGAGGCCGGGCATTGTTGTGCACCAGGAGGAACCCAGGACCCACTGCACCAGCATAGGGTCTGACAATGGATCCAAGGATTTCATCCCAATACCTAATGGCAGTCAGGGTGCCATTGTCTAGCCTGCAGAGGTCTGTGCGTCCCTCCATGGATATGCCTCCCCAGACCCTCACTGACCCACCACCAAACCGGTCATGCTGAACGATGTTACAGGCAGCATAACATTCTCCACGGCTTCTCCAGACCCTTTCCTGTCTGTCACGTGCTCAGGGTGAACCTGCTCTCATTTGTGAAAACCACAGGGCACCAGTGGCGGACCTGCCAATTCTGGTGTTCAATGGGAAATGCCAATCGAGCTCCCTGGTGCTGGGCAGTGAGCACAGGGCCCACTAGAAGACGTCGGGCCCTCAGGCCACCCTCATGAAGTCTGTTTCTGATTGTTTGGTCAGAGACATTCACACCAGTGGCCTGCTGGAGGTCATTTTGTAGGGTTCTGGCAGTGCTCATCATGTTCCTCCTCGCACAAAGGAGCAGATACCGGTCCTGCTGATGGGTTAAGGACCTTCTACCGCCCTGTCCAGCTCTCCTAGAGTAGCTGTCTGTCTTCCTGGAATCTCCTCCATGCTCTTGAGACTGTGCTGGGAGACACAGTAAACCTTCTGGCAATGGCACGTATTGATGAGCCATCCTGAAGGAGCTGGACTGCCTGCGCAACCTCTGTAGGGTCCAGGTATCGCCTCATACTACCAGTAGTGTCATTGACCCTAGCCAAATGCAAAACTGGTGAAAAACAGTCTGAAAAAATGAGTAGGGAAAAAATGTCAGTGGCCTCCACCTGTAAAACCATTCCTGTTTTGGGGGTTGTCTCACTGTTGCCCATCTAGTGCACCTGCTGTTAATTTCATTAACACTAAAGCAGCTGAAACTGATTACCAACCCCCTCTGTTACTTAACTGACCAGATCAATATCCCAGGAGTTTAACTGACTTGATGCTATTCTCTGATTAAAAAGTGTTCCCTTTATTTTTTTGAGCAGTGTATATATATTTTTTTTTTTTCAATATCTTTACAAATAGGAATTTATTTGTCAAAAATAAAAAGACAACAATTCCTGAAGAAATAATAATAAATAATAAATAAATAAAAAAAACATCAGCAACATGTATAGTATAATCAGGTATGTGCAGGATTGGAGTCCCAGCTGTGTCAGGAGTCTTTCTGCGTAGAGTTTGTATGTTTTCTCCGTGTTGACGTTGGTTTCCTCTGTGTTTACCCCACAATCCAGAGACATACAGGACAGGTGAATTGGAGATTTTAGATGTGAGTGTGTCATCCCTGTGATGGACCGGCCATCTGTCCAGGGTGTTTTACTGCCTTTGACCCGAGACACTGGTGTAAGACTGGAAAAACTGGAAGATGCAGAGCAATCTGGCCAAGAGAGGACTACTCGCTGAGAAAACAAAGGAAATTAACATTTGAACTCTCTCTTGCAAAATGAGCATCCCCACCCAAGACGCAATAACACTGAGTCAATCACCTCAGTATCGTCTTAATCTACATCTCCTTCCCTTCACCTCCTCTTCCCCCATCTCTTCTCTCTCTCATGCGGAGATCACCTGAAATTTACCCAAAACTCTTGATGTGAACAATTATCATTCAACACTATACATGTTTGGTATCATTCAAAATGGTTCTTGCTGAAGCTCAAACATGCTGTGTAACACACAAGAATGAACCTCAGTGGTCCTGGAGAAAGCTCAGACTCACTTTTAATGTCATTATAAAATACAAATCTGGTTTGCCTGATCTCTCTTGTCAACAATTGCGCTACACTCTTACAAATAAAGGTTCTTTATTGACATTGATGGAAACTTTCTATTCCACAAAAGGCAAAGTGGAAAATATTTTATAGTGGAAAAAAAATTCTTCAGAATTTTGAAATGTTCTTCAATCTGAGAAAAAAGGCTCCTTTAAGAACTGCATTCCCCACAATCCTTGTCTGCACTCATCACTGTTCATTGCACCCAGCTGTTCCCCATCATGATTGTTAGTTTCTGTGTGTATATATACCCTGCCTGTTTAGTGTTTGTTACGGAGTCCTTGTTCTCTTACGAGAGGTTCTCTCGTATTGCGTAAGTTGCTTACGCTATGGGAAAGTCTTCTTTCTTCGAGATCTGAAGCCAAAAATTATCCTTAATTTTGTATTCATTGTCAACGCAGTGCGGCAGCCGGCAGACCAAGGCAGGCTGTATAAGCGTGCTCATTGGCTGCTCGGCGGCAACTGCTTAAGCCTATCAGTGAGCCTCGTGAAACGTGGCCTGTGTTGAGGGCGCTTCGCACCCTTCTAACCGTCAAGATGGGTGTGGCCAGAGTGTATATAACGAAGGCTCACAGGCTGAATATCTGATTTTCTTGTCTTCAGCGAAGCTCTTCGCATCGCTGGATCTTGAGAGCCGCCGCCGTTGAAACCAGCGACCAGCAAGCCTAGGACAGCGCCTGAAGAAGCCGGCCGCCTTCGCCGCCTTCAGCCATCCGTGCCTGCTACGCTATCCGGCGACATATCCTTTTACTGCTGTGTGTGTTCGCCTACTGCGACACATACTTTCTCTCATTCTAAAAGAGCACGAGGCGTTTTTCTAAAAATGCCTCGTTTTTTCCTGCGGCTTGTGCCGCGCCCCGCTCAGCAACGGAGACCGCCACCTCATCTGCGCTCTCTGCCTGGGCCGCGAGCACGCCGCCACCGCACCCCCCGAGTGCGAAGAACTTTCAATGTCGACCCTGCGGGCTCGACTTGAAGTTTTCGACCAAGCTGTCGTTCCGCCTGTCCCTGCCGGGCCGCGCAAGAAGAAGTGCCGCTCGCAGAGACCTCCGGACACTGATGTGACTGAGGAGCTCGCCGGAACTTCTCCCTCGAGCTTCTCTCTCGCCCTCTCCGCCCCCCCTCCTGCCGTTCAACCGCAGGCTCTCGCCCGCGCCGCCGCCGCGTCAGGGGATGAGGCGAATGAGATAGATACACTCTCTCTGTTCGAGCCGCGCTACTGCGCCGCTCACAAGGGATGGCAGAAGCGGACGGTCCTGGAGCTCTCTTTACGTTACAAGAAAGCTACTCCGTCCTTGCGCGTCACTCACCGGCGAAAGGAGAACAGAGTGTTTTCGTCCCGCCCTGGCCGGACCTACCTCCATTCCTCACACATTTCTCAGTCCCCTCTTGAGTTCAGGCGACTGGAATTGTTCATATTGCAGTATACGAGCCTGTTATAAATACACGCACGCCTGCAAGCAAACGCCGTCGCAAGACATGACGCTCTTATATGCTCGCTCTAACCAAAAACTAATGTATTCTCCCCTGTGGCTCAGTGGCAGAATCTTAGGCTTTTGCGCCAGGGATCCGGGTTCGATCCCGGCTCTCGCGGCAGATAAAAATGTATGCTGTTCGCTTCTCCAAGCTCGCGGCAAGCTTTTCTTATTTACAGAAAGCGAACCCGCTCTCCCCCTTGTTGGGCCGCGCAGATTGCGCCGTTCACAAGGGATGACAGAGCGGACGGTCACGAGCAACGTTCAGCGCGCGCGCCTCACTCACTGGCGAAAAGAGGAGAGAGAGTGTTTTCGTCCCGCTGTGGCCGGACAAACCGCCAATTCTCACACATTTCTCAGTCCGCTCTTAAGTTCAGGCGGCTGGAAATATTACTATTGCAGTAAACGAGCCTGTTTTTATTACACGCACGCCTGCAAACAAACTTGAGGTCGCTCACTTATATGCTCGCGCTAACCAAAAGCTATTGTGTTCTCCCCTGTGGTACAGTGGCAGAATTATAGGCTTTCGCACCAGAGACCTGTGTTCGATCCCGGCTCTCGCAACTGATTAAATTTATGCTGTTCGCTTCTCCGAGCTCGCGGCCAGCTTTTCTTACATACAGAAAGCGAACCCGCCTCTCGCACCCCTCCTACTCATGGTGCTCGATTATTATTGAGCCTCTATACACGAGGGAAGAAAAGACGGTTAAGTCCGGCTGCGGTTGGACCACCGTCAATGCTTCACGCTCTGTCAGTCCCCATTGCCATGGCTACTGCAGATGTTTACCTCGCAGCCAACGAGCCGGTATATCTATCCGCTCGCCTGCGCGCAACCACCGTTCTCACGGCGACCCAGAGAAATCTTAAATGAGCATAATGTCTGGTTGCACGGCTGACGCCGTATGTGTTTCAAATGCAGTGAATGTGCCCACGTTTCCGTGTTCACCCCAGAACACAAGCACTATAAATCCCGTGTCTCTCACAGAGCCCACTCTCATAAAGCAGGCAGAAGCCGCTCGAGTGTTAAAAGTAGGTCACGTGTCCACCTCCCCGTGCCCACACCTACTCACTGCCCGCTCTGTCACACGGCCTCTCACGACCGGTCATGTTTTAAATTAAGTCCTGTGCCCGCCCTCGAGCGCTCACACATACTAACAAACATTTCGCTGCGCCCGCGACGCGCGGCAATCAGAGCTCGGAGGCCATTCTGCCCCTGGCTGCACACGCGAAAGCGTGGAAAGCTATTCCAGGCGCGTCAGAATGGGTGCTAAGCACAGTAAAACAGGGCTATACTCTGCAGTTCGCTCGCCGCCCTCCGCGCTTTCAAGCGCGTACCGAGACCAGAGTGAATGGGGAAGTAGCACATCTACTTCGAGCAGAAATAGCTACACTTCTGTGCAAAGGGGCTATAGAACCGGTTTTCCCCTTCTATGAGCGAGTCGGGCTTTTACAGCCGTTATTTCCTCGTTCCCAAGAAGGACGGATCTCTCAGACCAATTTTGGATCTGAGACGTTTGAACAAAACTCTTATGAGAAGACCGTTCAAAATGCTCACAACCAGGCATATTCTCGCGCAAATTCGCCCGAGGGACTGGTTTATATCTCTCGATCTAAAAGACGCGTACTTTCAGATCCAGATAATACCCCGTCACAGGCCATTCTTGAGATTCGCCTTCGACGGTCAGGTATATCAGTACACCGTCCTGCCTTTCGGCCTGTCGCTGGCACCCCGTACATTTAGGAAGTGCATGGACACGGCTCTCGCTCCCCTGAGGGGTCGGGGAATGCGAATTCTGAACTACTTGGACGATTGCCTAATTCTAGCACAGTCAGAGGCCGAACTCATCGCCCACAGAACAGTGCTTCTAAGCCACCTGGACAGCCTGGGGCTCACGGTCAACTGGACCAAGAGCTCATTAGTGCCCAGTCAATCAACCTCTTTTCTGGGTTTGGATCTGGACACTGTGGCAATGACGGCCCGCCTGTCGACACAGCGCGCGCTGCATTCGACGCCTGGCCGCGTCTTTCCAGCCGGGCAGCACCGCACCTCTCAAGACATTTCAGAGGATGCTGGGATGTATGGCTTCAGCTGCAGCAGTGCTTCAGCTGGGTCTGTTACGTATGCGCTACAACACTGGCTGAATGCCCGAGTGCCTCACAGAGCCTGGGCTTCCGGCGGCATTCGAATCAGAGTGACTCAGAGCTGCGTTTCAGCACTGAAGCCCTGGTTAGCGGCTGACTGGTACCAGCGGGGAGTGACAATGGGAGCCATCTCGCACCGCAAAGTTATCTCGACGGACGCTTCCACCTCAGGTTGGGGCGCTCTTTTCGAGGGCAAACCGGTCTTTGGCCTGTGGTCAGACCAGGAGAAATGCCTCCATATAAACTGTTTGGAGATGATAGCGGTCGAGAACGCGCTCAAGCGCTTCCTCCCATTTATACAGGATCACCATGTGCTAGTCCGCTCGGACAACATGTCAGTGGTATCCTATGTGAACCGACAGGGCGGCGTCAGATCCAGAAACCTGTGCAAACTGACAGAACGCCTTCTCGTGTGGGCTCACCGCTCGTTGCGCTCGCTGAGAGCCGCGCACGTGCCGGGCCACCTGAATGTCGGTCCAGACAGACTGTCCAGAGACATCATTCCCCCGGGAGAATGGTCCCTGCACCCCCAGACAGTCCAGTTTCTCTGGCGCCTATTCGGCAGAGCGGAGGTCGATCTCTTTACGTCAAGAGACAACGCTCACTGCCCGAAATTTTTCTCGAAAAGCGAGGATGCGCTGTCCCAGACATGGCCCAGCCTCCCGCTGTACGCTTTTCCCCCGATCAGTCCAGTTTCTCTGGCGCCTATTCGGCAGAGCGGAGGTCGATCTCTTTGTGTCAAGAGACAACGCTCACTGCCCGAAATTTTTCTCGAAAAGCGAGGATGCGCTGTCCCAGACATGGCCCAGCCTCCCGCTGTACGCTTTTCCCCCGATCTCCCTGTTACCACAGGTCATTGCGAGGATCAGGGAAACGCACCACCCAGTGCTTCTTATAGCCCCGCGTTGGGAGAACCAAACCTGGTACCCAGAGCTGGTGAGGCTGTCGCACTCATCCCCATGGCCGATCCCCGTGAGAAAGGATCTCCTCTCTCAAGCCGGTGGATCGATCTGCCATCCCCATCCAGAACGATGGTCTCTGCATGCATGGGTAATCAACGGATACCCGTTGACCTGCCAGAAGGGGTCGTGAACACGATCACGCAGTCTAGAGCCCCCTCCACGAGACGGCTCTACGCGTCTAAGTGGTCGGTGTTTTCTAAATGGTGCGCTACTAAGAGCTTAGATCCACGTGCATGTGGGGTCCCACGGGTGCTCTCCTTCCTACAAGAGCTGTTGGACAAGGGCAGGTCCCCTTCCACGCTCAAAGTGTATGTGGCAGCTATTGCAGCGTTCGCTGAGACGACGCGCGGCCAGACATTAGGAAGGAACGAGCTTATTATCCGCTTCCTCAGAGGAGCCAGACGGATGAATCCCAAGCGGCCCCCCTCGGTTCCTATTTGGGATCTGTCCTTGGTCCTGGAGGCCCTGAAGGCTTTTCCCTTTGAACCGCTTGAATCTGTGGATTTAAAGTACCTGTCGCTCAAAACCGTTTTTCTGATAGCTCTGTCTTCAGTAAAACGCGTGGGGGATTTGCACGCGCTATCTGTTAGCCCTGCATGTCTTGAGTTCGGACCGAACGACTCGAAAGTCATTCTCAGACCGAGACACGGTTACATCCCCAAAGCGATTGGAACCCCTTTTAGGGCACAAATTATTTCCCTTTCGGCTCTGCCAGCATCTGATAATGGGGACAGTGATAACCCTCCTATGCCCTGTCAGGGCGCTGAGAGTTTACATCACGCGCTCCGCCGCTTTCAGGCGTTCCGAGCAGCTCTTTGTTTCCTTCGGCGGGCGCACCAAGGGTCTCGCCGCCTCGAAACAGAGCCTGTCCAGGTGGATAGTGGATGCGATTGCAGCAGCTTATGCCTCCAAACACCTGCAGTGCCCTCTGGGTATCAGAGCCCACTCTACTAGAAGCATGGCCTCTTCGTGGGCATGGTCCAGTGGAATTTCTATCCACGATATTTGTATGGCGGCGGGCTGGGCCTCCCCATCGACATTCGTGAGGTTTTATAACCTGGAAGTTCCCGCCTTACAGGCTAAATTGCTGTCAGTATAAGTGACATGTATGCTCTGCCCAGTCGCTCATGTGCAGACTACGTTCGCATGCTGACGATATTTCTGGCATGTTACTTAGGGTGAAGTGTTTTATACTCAGACCGGCTGGTCCGCTCTGTTTCTCATTCCCCGTTACGCGCTGTTTACCGGTGCTGGCCCGCGCTGCTGGCCGCCCATCTTCCACTCTGCTGCGCGGGGGGTTATTCTCTTCGTAAAAGACCGATGATGTCGCTCTTTTCTTCCCCTAATGTGTGCTTATGTACTGTGTGGGCTCGCGCTGCCGGCCCTACTGTTTTGCACTGATATATACTTATAGACCGGCGGCGCCGCTCTATTTTATACACTGAGTGAAGTGCTTTGTACTGTGTTGGCCCGTCTCTCCGACCGGCCACCTGTTCCAGCAGAATGTTTTCCCTGGTCTCCCTGGGTTTCAAGTGCTGGATGCTCGGCGCGCACGGCGTTGACAATGGGTTCCCGTAGCGTAAGCAACTTACGCAATACGAGAGAACCTCTCGTAAGAGAACGTACTCGGTTACCTAATGTAACCTCGGTTCTCTCTAGAAGAGGGAACGAGTATTGCGTAACCTGCCGTGTCGCGCCACGAGCTTTTGCGCTTCAGACTACGAAAACCAGATATTCAGCCTGTGAGCCTTCGTTATATACACTCTGGCCACACCCATCTTGACGGTTAGAAGGGTGTGGAGGGCGCGAAGCGCCCTCATTGGAGGCCACGTTTCACGAGGCTCACTGATAGGCTTAAGCAGTTGCCGCCGAGCAGCCAATGAGCACGCTTATACAGCCTGCCTTGGTCTGCCGGCTGCCGCACTGCGTTGACAATGAATACAAAATTAAGGATAATTTTTGGCTTCAGATCTCGAAGAAAGAAGACTTTCCCGTAGCGTAAGCAACTTACGCAATACTCGTTCCCTCTTCTAGAGAGAACCGAGGTTACATTAGGTAACCGAGTACGTTATACGTCACACCACGTTCTGGTTCTGGTTCTGGTTCTGGTTCTTTGGATTGCTACTTTAGTTTTGACCCCTGCCTGGACTGTTTTATGATTACGGATTACCCTATTAATCTGCTTTTGGATCTAACCCCTGTTTCCCGTGTGTGGATTGTGACAATCCTATGTTCCCTGAGAACAGGGAATGAGACACTGCGTCAGAACGCTATGGGCAACGCTTCTGCGTGAACAGGTGTCTGAAACGCTTTAGTCTTTTATTTTTTTATTTTTGTGAACTAAACTTTAAATCACACATAAAAATGCCTGAAATGTCACTTTTTCATTTTCATTTGTCCTACTTTAGCAAAGGTGCTAAACTTCAGGGTAATAATTCATGACTCATAATCACTAAAGAACATCAAATACTGCTGTTGATTTTAGGAAATAATGAAATAGTGAGTTGAACTTGAGGACTTGCTGCACTGTTTCAACTGCATCTCTTAACCTATGCAAAATATGATTTATAAAACTGCCAATGTATAAATATGATTTTAGCAATCGTTATGTGAAGAATTCTAATATAAATATAAATGAATAAAGTCAGGCGAGATGCAAAAGTGCTATTCAAGTCCAAGGCTAGCATTTATTTTCACATTGTCATGACAATGTTGTGATGAAATCCCTCAGTAACGATTGTACGGGTTTCAGTATTCTCACATGTCCAACAGGGCTAAAAACTGCAAACCTCACTGAACAGAAAATACAAACAACTCATATAATAGAGTTGGTTAGTCCCTGAGGTGGTTAATGATGATAAAGGTAAAATTTTTATACTTTTAGGCCCTATTCTGAATATTTTATTAGTGCCTCATAAAAATGTTGCAGATATTTATGCATCATATTTAAAAAAAAAAAAAAAAAAAAAAATGAACAGCCTTGGATTGGACGAGACAGATAAATGTGCAAACAAATATTCCATAATAAGTGTAACATTTGCACAGAAATTTGTTTTTTGAAGAAGCTCTGAAGAAAGTAGTTCCCCATTTAAGCAGTTCAAACTAAAAGTGTTGAGTAAACCTATCTGTGTGTGTGTGTGATGAATCGGTGGGATGGACATATACAACCTGTGTCCCAATTCATGTAATGTACTGTCTTTATAAAGTATCTTCTTATTAAACTGTCTGTACACTTACAGAGTTCTCAATGCTTCGGTTTGCATGTAGGGACCCTCATTATGTTAGTGTGAGGCTATTTTGAGCCTTGTTAGTGGTATTAACTAGCGATTTACTTTTACTTACTCTGTGCCCCAAATAATAGCGTCATAAGCTAATCTGTTTTTAAAGATAAAACTCTTTACATTCGATTTTCATGAAAACGCATACCAGGGAACGATCGACTCGGTAACCATGTGTTAATTACCCCTACAGTAACACACACTTGGATTTCACACACGTGTAAAAGAAAAGCTAACTTTTATGCACAGGCTAGCTGCTATGTTTGATACTTTTTCTCTATGTCTAAATGTTCACTCCTCGCGTGCCTAACTTACGTTTTACAATGCAGGGACTGGAACTACAGATATGCTAGTTATAAATACAGTAATCATTAATTTATTTAGGCAGAATAAGTTCGTTGTGATTTCCAAGCTCATTGATGTTAGCAGTCTTCCTTGTAGAGTGCGCTCTGGTGGACAAACTATGCAGCGCCAACACTCATAACATGGTTGCAGGGTGTTTCGTCCGCTTTTATTTTATTTTTTAAATATTCATTTATCGGCCGTTATAAATGCCGATACCGATAGTTTGGAAAATGCCTAATATCGGCCGATAATATCGGTCTGGCTCTAATTACAGTACTATGCATGTTGTATGTTCAGTTCCAATATGTACTGCAATATTGTTCACAGTTGTGCACAGCTCTACCCAAAGGGAGTTTATGTTTGTTGTTTGTGTATTTTTTTTTTTTTTTTTTTGCACAATGCTGTGAACAAATTAGAATTGCAAAGAGCATATGCAGTAAAAATGTGAAACATACATATTCAGTGTCTTGTACTCAGTTACCTCACTAAATACAGTAATGTGTAACTTTACTGTATTTTTTAAATGGCTGTGCAAATAGTATATAGTGCTGTCTTGAGCATTTTCAGGTAGTGTCACCAAGATCTGACTTTTTTGCATTGGAAAACATTTACAGAGTAAACTGTCATAATGAAAACATGACCAAGCCATTTGACTATCTTGTTCATAAACGATGGTGTCAGGACTTTTCATCTTGATGACACTGACACTTTCATTGACATGAATACTTGCTTTTGAGGAGTGAGCTATCCATTTTGAGCAAGTGACACACTTTTGCAGGTTATCAACTAGGTTTTGCAGTTTGTACTAATTGTTTTGAGAACTGCATTAACTGTTGTGCAAATGTAAATAGTGATGTGAGAAATGCACCAAAGCGACTGAGAAAAACTGTAGTTGTGAAACTCCAGGTTTATTTACAGCACTGTAGGCTGCATATAATTTTCATTGTTTTTTGTTTGTGTTTATATTACAGTATATTATGCTGTATACATTTTCTTTTTACTCTGATGTATGGAAGCTACATTATGTGTGTGAATGATAATGGTTACAATTTCCTTGGCAGTATGAGTGCAATGTGTGATGTCAAACCTTGGAGGCTACTCTTACCCTAAAATCCTATTTCTTTTTTTCAGTTTTATACACAATTGTATTCTGTTAGCTAGACAAAAAAAAAAAAACAGTACAGTAATTGTCAATGAAGGACTGGGCTAAGACTGAAAGGTGGACACGAGGGATATTTCAATGGTCCTCTGCCATAGTGACAAAACATCTAAACATTTTGACTTGCAGTGCTTACACAATGCCAAAGGGACGAAGCATTTTGGGGGCACTGACTGTTTAGATGAGAAGGAAATGTAGTTTTGACACATGAGTGAACTGTTTTGGGAGAGGCATGAACTTTTGCAGGTGAACCATGGTGTTGTGCCGAACCATCCACGTTATTTTGGCAAAAGCACCAAGAGTGTTGAGAACGTCCGGTCTGTTTCAAGAAATGAGCCAAAGCAATTGAGAAGGATCTTTGCCATTTTCGTGGCACTGACTCTTTATATGGGAAACAAATTTAGTTTTAAAGCATGAACAGTTCTGGGAGAGATATGAGCTTTTGCAAGTGAGCTATAGTGTTGTGCTGAACTGTAAGACTGTTTTGCCAAAAGATCTTAGAGTTTTGAGAATGTAATTTCTGCTTCAAGAAATGAGCCAAACCAATGAAGAAAAACTGTAAAGTACTTTTTCCAACTATTAACAACATATGTTAAACATATCAAGATCAACATAAACATTTACCGTACATAAAATAAGAATAAAAATGATGTAGACTTGTATTGAGCTGAGCAGGGAGACCCTGGTGGAGCTGCTGGACTCCTTCTCAGGGTTTTTATGATCGTTTTGTATTTATATAAGGCTACTGCATTTTACTTCTGAATATTTTCAAGGTTGTTACATTATATACTTTTGTGTAGTTTAATGTAAAATCATATGTGAGGGGAAAAAAGTACTCCAGTAGGTTACTTCACATTTGTACGTGAATACTTAACGAAATATGCAGTTCCGAAAATTAAAGTAACAAAATGTAGGCCTATTGTCAGAATATTAACAAATTGTTGCTAACTACAGCTGCGTCCCATATCAAAGGGCTCATGTGAAGCGCTCGGACCGGTCTAGCCTACGGAGGATTGTTCTTGTCGCCTGGCAACTGTGACTGACAGCTGCCGATGACGAGCGCGAGAAATACTGGACTTTTTTATATTCAATTGGGTTTTATATTCACGGGTTTCTTGTATACAAACAATACAGGAGGCAGAAAACCGCTATCTGTTATGCCGAGTTCTGATAAAGAACATTGTAATTAACGTAGATTTCGCATTGTTTGTAATTTCTTGTTGACTCAATAATAAACTGCAATTTCAGAGTTGGATCTGTTTGTTTGTGTTTCATATTAATATAACATTATGTAAAAACGTCCAACTGTTTACGAATCAAAATCCGGACATACTGTGATGCATGTATGAATTATCATGTTAGACTAAGTTAGTAATAGCCAATGTTAGCAGTGCAGCATCTATAGAGCCTGAATTTGCTTTTAAATAAGTTAACCTTGTTTACGTTACTTTACGACCTGCAACATTTCATGACACGTTGACAACGTTACTTTACTGTAAATCAAAGATTTGACGATGGATTATGTGGGAAGCCATTAGTACCTCCGACCGTGGCGATTATATTAAAAAACTTACTCTCAGCAATGATGAGATCTTGCCAGATCCCTACGCAATACATGACGATCTTTGGATTGTGGATGACAAGAAGTGGCCAGCAATTGTATGGCCTGATATATATATAATTATCTTATTCAGACACCAAGTGTGTATACAAGAGATATGATTAGAGCGTACAAATCCCTTGATGCATACAACTACGTGCTGTGTGGTCATGTGCAGCTCGTCAAATTATGAATAGAAAGAATTTAACATACAACTTCCTCCTTCTGTCCCACTCTTCCATTCGCCTACACTCTAAAAAGAGATGTGTTAAAAAACAACACACAAGATGTGTTGATGGCATTTTGACACATGTTGTGTATATTTTTAACACACAACGTGTGTTAAAATGTAACTCTGGATAGAATAGCACTGGGTGGAGGAGAGTTTGTTTTTATGAAAAAAAAATATAGGTATATTTTATATGGTATCCCATAAAATGCTCTAAAATAAATAAAGCAATATATTCAAATAAATAAATTAAATCTTAATTCATGAAAACTTAAAGGGTGTTTTTTTTCAGCCAATCACACCATGCCTCTTTTTCAATGTCTTTTTCAAATGTTGCTTTCACTTGCTATTAATAACCAGATTAACGTTATTTCTGTCAGACTCTACAGAAGCTCTTATTGAGAATTAACAGGTTTTGGTGTTGACGATTCATTGAATGTTTCATTTAAAGTCACCAGAATTGTGATTCGTGTCAGCTTTATTTGAGCTCTTGACCCTTGACTCTTTAACATTAGTTTTATCTGATTGTTGTAAATGTGTATTTAATCTGTGCATTTGAAACAGCAGAAAAAATCATGAGAAAAATATGCTCAGATGATAATATTATCATCATGAACATGTAAGATTGTTCAGCAGAAGCTCAGAAAAAGTTTAATATTTGAAAGATGAGTGTAATACATAAAAGATTAGCATAATGCAATTAGCTTAAAATTAATTTTTAAATACACAGTTCGTACAGAATCTTACAGTCTAAGGTATCAAACAGATATCAAGAATCAGCGTATGAATCTCAACAATGGTGACAAACTAAATGCTTCATGCCGCAATGCATGCTGGGTGCCACCATAGTGCAAATCTCATCCATGACTCCCAGCATGCATTGCTGCATGAAGCTTTTTGTTTGTCACCATTGTTGAGATTCATGCGCTGATTCTTGAGGTCTGTGTTTGACTAATTTCTGCTGCAGATAAAAGATTTCAGAAAACATTTATTTTATTATTCTGCTCTGCTGGATAGCATGATGTAGTGTCACAAGATCATTATAACTAACAGCACATAAATAAAATAAATGTGCACCATCCATACTCAAACTTGATCAGATCAGCACTTGCTGATTATGACATTGTCAAGAAATATCTGATCATCTTTTCACTCGCCATAACAAATGTATTTTATTAAAATACAGTTAAAGCAGCCAGAGAAACACTAAAAGAAGAGTAAAGGGTCAAGAGCTCAAATAAAGGAGCCATTAATCACGATTCTGGTGACTTCAGATAACACATTCAATGAAACATCAACATCTAAACCTCTGTTAATTCTCAATAAGAGCTTTTCTATGTAGATTCATAATGTCTAAAACATCCAGCTAATAAAATGTTCAAACAAACTCTTTATTAAATGTCACTGGACTCCATAAACACAAGTTAACAATATGTTTCAGTGTTCATCCAAACACTCAGTTGTAAAAACACAGGAAGTAACTCTGGCAAATACACACCGACTACAGTCACATGTGACACATATCTGACACAAGTTGTGTAACTATAACACATTAGTGTGTAAAAGGTTTCAACACACTTCTGTGTAAGAGGAATAACACATTAGTTGTGTTAAAGGTAATACAAAATGTGTAGTCCTTATAAACACAGAGATGTGTTAAGAATCGACACAGGTTGTGTGTTAAATTTGATACAACATGTGTTGTCCCTGAGCACACACACTACATGTGTTAAAATCTATTTACTCCGGTACGAAGACCGCGGGTCTTTTGCCTCTTGGTTGCGTGCGCAAGCAGTGATGACGTCGCCGAGAAATCCATGTATTCAAACAGGGCTAAACCGAAAATACATGATCCGGCAGCGCCGGGGCTGAAACATACTTACCATGTCCTCCAGTAAAATATAAAACGTAAAAATGACAATAGCCAATTCTGGTTCCAAAGCTGTTTACCTAATTATATCAAATGAATTATCAGGATGGCAGCTGTCCTCTCGCACCGGTGCTTGGCGCCAGGAGCGGTGATCGGGAACACCTGGCTGCGCAATTAGGAAATCCTACGAAGGCTTATTGTATTGATATAAATAGGCGGATCATTTTATCACTGATCATATCGTCAGTGAGTTGACTTTCAGGTTGTGAATAATGTTTGCACGAGGAATCATCGTCCTTCTCTGTGTCCTAGGTGAGTAATGTAATGATTTAATTTACAGAACAACTGATGTTAGGATGTTGGTAATTTGCCACATGAGGACCTGCGATACACACTGACACTCAGCAACAGTCTAATGTGGCTCATAATGAATCAATGTGATTGTTTTAATAAAGTATGCACATTCTTTAGAGACTTAATTCACCATTGCTGAAGTAAGATAAATGAAAGTGACATTCAGACATTAAGTGTTTTTTTTTAGTATAGTTCACAAAAACAAAAGACTAAAGATCTGTTTTTGTGAGAAAAAAACAAGTTAGCATGTATGTTATTTGATTTCCTCTTGCCATATCATGATCAACTTTAATCCTTGTTTTTCCTTCTTGACACAAACAGTGGCCATATCTGATGGAGCAAGAGAGGTGAGTAAATGAAGGCTGTAGAATTGCTTTCCTCCAGGTGCAAATAACTCAAGTTGTTTTTTTGTTTGTTTTTTGTGTCAAGCCTGATTGGAAGTACCCATCTGGCGGATGCCTAGATATAGATGAACCCGTGTGTGGATCTGATGGAATAACATACAGCAATGAATGCGAACTGTGTGCTGCCATCAAGTGAGTTTAAAAATGCATGTATTTTATAATAAAGTACTGTAGGTTTAAAAACAGTTTAGAGTCGGACACTTTCAAACTTTAATCTTCAATTTAATTTTTTTTTTTTTAGGGATTTAGGCATTAAAATCTTAATCCAGAATGAAGGCCCATGTGTAAATGCACAAACAGATGACATGTATGATGAAGAAATAGTGGTGAGTAAATAAAGGCTGTAGAATTGCTTTCCTCCAGGTGCAAATAACTCAAGGTTTTTTTTTCTTTGTATGTGTCAAGCCTGATTGCAAGGACTATCCTGACGTATGCCCAGAGATACTTTCACCCGTGTGTGGATCCGATGGAATAACATACGACAATGAATGCATGCTGTGTGCTGCCATCAAGTGAGTTTAAAAATGCATGTATTTTAAAATAAAGTACTGTAGGTTTAAAAACAGTTTAGAGTCTGTCAAACTTTAATCTTCAATTTAATCTCTCTTCTTAGGGCATCAGGCACTCAAATCTTAATCCAGTATGAAGGCCCATGTGATCCAGAGGAATGAAGATCGGGAGTGACGGGAATGGCACGATGATTCAGCTTGACAGACCTTTAGTCAGCTACTCGTGTCTCATTCATTATGACCTGAATGTGTAATGGTTTAATCCATTAATAAATGTTGCCTATTAAAGCAGTTCTGTTTTCTCCCTCAAATCTTGGAAAGACAAAATAAAATGGGTGAATATTGGAAGGAGGTCCCCGAACCAAATCAAGGGCAGAATATCACAAATTTTCTTTTTTTTTTTTTTTTACTCCTGTTAGATTATTTGTCAGGTACACTATCTGCAACCTCGAAGCTTTCAGTTAGAAACCGAGACCGTGTAATACCATAACACTCAATTTTACTAAAGAAGGGTCATATTTATACACAAGATAAAGCAGATTCATCCACAATGGCCAGGCCATCCAGTCATATACTCAAGATCAACCTCTGCCTTATAGGGCATATTAAGAAATATAAGAGTTGTCAGATGTTCAAAAATGTATTTCAATTAATTATAAAATGGCCCTGATATGTCACTAGACATTAAGAAATCATGTGCTATACACCGCTCTACAGTAATTTGAAAGTGATTGCAGTACCAGTTTTGGCCACAATCTTACATACGGCTCCTTTAATGGTTTCTCCCACAAATCAGTATTTCTCTGTAACGTCTGTGACAGAATGCAGCTGTGTTGGTTCTGTTGTTGTTTCTGCGGTCTCCTCTTCCTCCTTTAGGATTGGTCCTGGACGTAATGCAAGGCTGTTGGTTGTTGGACTAGAGAAGAGACCCGGACTGTAAATTCCTCTGGATGAAGCTCTCTGTCTCTGTCATTGCTCTTGACTGACTGTTGCTGTGCTGTGTGAAAGATGGGGATTTCTGTGCTCTTCTTTGTGTTTAACTGAGTGCTGTTACACACTTTTGACACAGTTTGCCCATTATGTGAAAACATCAGTGTCCTGTTGATCATATCTGTATTCCTTCTTAATTATTTGAGAAGCCGAGGGGGGAGAAGCTTTTGTAGGCCAAAAGTCCATCACTTTTTCTCCTGTTTATTGGTTAAATAAGGAGATATGTCATTGTATGTTGTTTCTTTTATTTGGTTTGTAGGGAAGTTAGTTTTTTGTGTGGGAAAGTTAGTTCTACCAAAAAGACTCAGGAGGATTCTCGAATAAAATAGATTTTATTTTGTGAAAAAAAGTAGATTTTTGTTAAAATCAAAAGAATATTGAAATGAAAATAAACCAAAGAACATGAAAAGAAAAATGGGTAACTATTGTTTCGTCATTTATGTTACAGCCTAACCTAGACCAGGGACCGCAACACATTGTAGGATAAAAAAATTAAGACTAATTTATTCATTTGAAAATATATATATATATATTTTTTCAGTATCTTTACAAATAGGAATTTGTCAAAAATTAAAAGACAACAATTCCTGAAGAAATAATAATAAATAAAAAAAAAACAAAAAAAACATCAGCAACATGTATAGTATAATCAGGTATGTGCAGGATTGGAGTCCCAGCTGTGTCAGGAGTCTTTCTGCGTAGAGTTTGTATGTTTTCTCCGTGTTGACGTTGGTTTCCTCTGGGTTTACCCCACAATCCAGAGACATACAGGACAGGTGAATTGGAGATTTTAGATGTGAGTGTGTCATCCCTGTGATGGACCGGCCATCTGTCCAGGGTGTTTTACTGCCTTTGACCCGAGACACTGGTGTAAGACTGGAAAAACTGGAAGATGCAGAGCAATCTGGCCAAGAGAGGACTACTCGCTGAGAAAACAAAGGAAATTAACATTTGAACTCTCTCTTGCAAAATGAGCATCCGCACCCAAGACGCAATAACACTGAGTCAATCACCTCAGTATCGTCTTAATCTACATCTCCTTCCCTTCACCTCCTCTTCCCCCATCTCTTCTCTCTCGCATGCGGAGATCACCTGAAATTTACCCAAAACTCTTGATGTGAACAATTATCATTCAACACTATACATGTTTGGTATCATTCAAAATGGTTCTTGCTGAAGCTCAAACATGCTGTGTAACATGAGAATGAACCTCAGTGGTCCTGGAGAAAGCTCAGACTCACTTTTAATGTCATTATCAAATACAAATCTGGTTTGCCTGATCTCTCTTGTCAACAATTGCGCTACACTCTTACAAATAAAGGTTCTTTATTGACATTGATGGAAACTTTATATTCCACAAAAGGCAAAGTGGAAAACATTTTATAGTGGAAAAAAAATTCTTCAGAATTTTGAAATGTTCTTCAATCTGAGAAAAAAGGCTCCTTTAAGAACTGCATTCCCCACAATCCTTGTCTGCACTCATCACTGTTCATTGCACCCAGCTGTTCCCCATCATGATTGTTAGTTTCTGTGTGTATATATACCCTGCCTGTTTAGTGTTTGTTACGGAGTCCTTGTTATACGTCACACCACTTTGGGGTTCTGGTTCTTTGAATTGCTACTTTAGTTTTGACCCCTGCCTGGACTGTTTTATGATTACGGATTACCCTATTAATCTGCTTTTGGATCTAACCCCTGTTTCCCGTGTGTGGATTGTGACAATCCTATGTTCCCTGAGAACAGGGAATGAGACACTGCGTCAGAACGCTATGGGCAACGCTTCTGCGTGAACAGGTGTCTGAAACGCTTTAGTCTTTTATTTTTTTATTTTTGTGAACTAAACTTTAAATCACACTTAAAGATGCCTGAAATGTCACTTTTTCATTTTCATTTGTCCTACTTTAGCAAAGGTGCTAAACTTCAGGGTAATAATTCATGACTCATAATCACTAAAGAACATCAAATACTGCTGTTGATTTTAGGAAATAATGAAATAGTGAGTTGAACTTGAGGACTTGCTGCACTGTTTCAACTGCATCTCTTAACCTATGCAAAATATGATTTATAAAACTGCCGATGTATAAATATGATTTTAGCAATCGTTATGTGAAAAATTCTAATATAAATATAAATGAATAAAGTCAGGCGAGATGCAAAAGTGCTATTCAAGTCCAAGGCTAACATTTATTTTCACATTGTCATGACAATGTTGTGATGAAATCCCTCAGTAACGATTGTACGGGTTTCAGTATTCTCACATGTCCAACAGGGCTAAAAACTGCAAACCTCACTGAACAGAAAATACAAACAACTCATATAATACTGGAGTCCCTGAGGTGGTTAATGATGATAAAGGTAAAATTTTGATACTTTTAGGCCCTATTCTGAATATTTTATTAGTGCCTCATAAAAATGTTGCAGATATTTATGCATCATATTTTAAAAAAATAAAATAAAAAAATGAACAGCCTTGGATTGGACGAGACAGATAAATGTGCAAACAAATATTCCATAATAAGTGTAACATTTGCACAGAAATTTGTTTTTTGAAGAAGCTCTGAAGAAAGTAGTTCCCCATTTAAGCAGTTCAAACTAAAAGTGTTGAGTAAACCTATCTGTGTGTGTGTGTGTGTGTGATGAATCGGTGGGATGGACATATACAACCTGTGTCCCAATTCAAAGGCTGCATCCTTGGAAGGTCGCATTTGCAGGACGGTTGCGTCATCGCGCCGCGACGGCTACCCTGATTCAAAAGCCACGCCAAATGCACCCTTCGTTTCCCCGTGAAAGGAAGGATACATAAAAGGATCCTAAGCGGCCTATTCGTTCAGGCCACATGACGTCTCTGTAGCCTTGCGCCGCCATCTTTATGACCGACGGTCTCAGTAATGCCTGCAATATGTTGTGCAGTTGGCTGCAACAACAGCCAAAAGAGGAACCCCGAACTGGTATTTTATTATATACAAAAAAAAAGAAGATATAAGAGAGAATCATTAATTTAAAAGACTTGAAGTCTCGTGTTGGTTTGTGGTTAATTATATTTCCATTATACTCTCAATGCCCAACATTATTCACCTTATTCCGCCCCGTCCACTTTTAATACTTTGCGCTTCCGCATTTTGTCATCCGACTTCCGCTAAACTGACACGGCACATCCGGTAACTATGTTTAGTAGTTAGAAGATTGTTTATAGTTAGCCAAAACTTTTGCAAAATGACAAATAACGTTAATACTGTAAATGTTTTAAATTGGGAGCATGGAGAAAACATCGTACGACGATCAGTTGGTCTCACATTGTCTCATCCATCGTCATGGTTAACGTGGCCAGAGGTAACCTATGGGGACATATTTAACTACTTCGTCCTGTCAGAAGGAGTTGATGGAGCAGCAATGAAAAATTATTTGTAAATAAGAAGGAATGAGAATATTAAGGGTTAAGGATAGGAGATTAGGTAATTGGTTAAATATAAATTTTTAAATAAGTTGTATAAAATCAGTTGTAAGAAGTGTTTGATGTTTTCAGGAAGCTATACACCTTCTATGACCTTCATGTAGATACATTTCACCATTTAAATTTCATAAGTAATAAACCAAGATGATGGTATTCATTTGCAAACGTGACGTGACTTATTCCTTCCAACTATAAGACTTAATTCCTTTAAGTTTTAAGGGGAATCTACAGAGCTCACATTATATGGTTTTATAATAAATGACTGACAGGTAACATCTGCTCACATTGTAAAGGTTTATAAAAATAACTATTCATAACAGGTAAAATCTGGTCACATTGTAAAGGTTTATAAAAATAACTATTCATAACAGGTAAAATCTGGTCACATTGTAAAGGTTTATAAAAATAACTATTCATAACAGGTAAAATCTGGTCACATTGTAAAGGTTTATAAAAATAACTATTCATAACAGGTAAAATCTGGTCACATTGTAAAGGTTTATAAAAATAACTATTCATAACAGGTAAAATCTGGTCACATTGTAAAGGTTTACAGGAAGGACAAGTTTCGCCTTCCTTTCATAGAGGAGATCGGTATTGGTGAAGCCTCGGTCTGCCATTCATCGTCTGGACGAAGTTATTAAATGCACAATATTGAAGAAAAATGCGATATGCGATAACTCATTAAACAATGTGATATTCGATATGCGATACGATTTTTATTTATTTTTTTTTTTATAAAGGGACCATGCACAATTTTTAACATAAAATTCACATTTCATGCATTGCACCGGATTTAGCCAAAGGCTAATTTTCGTCCGTAGTCCCCGGGCAGGTCAACACTTACAAAACACAGAAAATACCTATATGTTCACATACAATAAATACATACACACATACTGTCAGGGCCATAAAGGGCTGTAAATAAATAAAATCAGTCAGTCAATTTAACCCCTACAACAGTCTTAATGGTTACATAATTGGTTTGATTTTAAAAAAGATTTTAACTTCAATTTAAAAAGACCGTTAGTTTTACACCCTTTTATGTCCTCTGGTAGGGCATTCCACTGATTAGTGGCTTTCACTGTGAAAGATGATAGCCCAAATGCAGAACGACGAAAGGGAACTAGACAATTACTCATATGCGATAGTCTGGTTGATCTCACAAAAGTTTCACAGCGAAGATGAATAAAGTCACGTAATACAGAAGGAGCCAGACCGGTTAAAATTTTATGAACCATACACATGCTTGAATAAAGTCTAAAATTGTCAGTTTAAAAAATTATATGTCTCTATGATCCTACAAGAATGAAAATGGTTAGGTTTTTTATCTAAAATTTTTAACGTCTGTTTATATAGCGTTTTCAAGGGTTTAATAACAGTTTCACCAGCTTGACAAATAAGACATGTGAGAGAAGATTGTAGCATGCATCAGAGCCTTAGCTACATCAAAAGAAAGACAATGTCTAATTTGTCTGAAATTTGCCATATTGTATTTAATATTCCTCACCATTTTCTTTACGTTTTTTAAAACTAAGGTTAGAGTCCAATATTAAACCAAGATAATTGAATTCATTAACTTTTACTCACTATCTTTTCACCATTAATAAATATGTCAACATCAGGAGATTTAACTTTTGTTTTTGTGAAAAAAAATCCTTTAGTTTTGCTAATATTCAAGCTAAGACATGATTGTTCCAGCCACTGTGTAACTCTTTCAGTAGCAGATTTTAACTTCTCAGCTGCTAATTCAGCTGTTCTTGCATGTGTAAAAATCACAGTATCATCAGCATGCATTTGTACTTGAATCCCTTCACACTGTTGCGGGAGATCATTAATATATAAACTAAATAGTAAAGGACCTAGTACTGATCCTTGGGGTACACCCATTGTATAATGCAAGTTGCTAGACTTAACCCCTTTGATTTTTACACATTGTTCTCTATTTAATAAGTATGAGGATACCCATGCTAAAGTTTCAGATGAAAGTTGAAATGTAGACAATTTGGAAAGGAGCACTGCATGATTAACCATATCGAAAGCTTTACGTAGATCTAAAAATATAGCCCCAACAAATTCTCCTTTGTCAACTTTAGATTTTATTTGCTCTAATAAATGTAAAGTCGCTGTTTCGGTAGAGTGATTTACTCTAAAGCCAAACTGCATACAATGTAAGCCAGCCAGACTCAATGGTGTTAAGATGGGATATCAGCTGTTCAAAAACAATTTTCTCTGCGACCTTTGAGAGTACTGGCAGTATGCTTATGGGTCTGTAGTTACTAACCTCATAATGATCTCCAGATTTAAAAATATAATAGGAGTAACAATGGCTTTTTTCCACGCAATAGGAAAAACACTTAGCCTGGTTAAAACCAGACCATTCTCAGTAGTAACTGAGTTAGGGGGTGTTTCTCAATATGCGTTCTTCAGCGATCTTGCGTCCTTGTGTTCTCGTTTTACGTCATCATTAACCGTCGAAGTTCAGACCCAATTCTCAAGAACGCAAGTACAGAGGACGCATGAAAGAACCCGGATGTGTTCTTGATACCGAGGATGCATCGAATGCAGACTTGAGCTAGTACTCGCCTGGTGTCCCAGAAGTCATTGCGGCCGGTTCCGAGTTCGTTCTTCCAAGGAAGCTTGGCAAGACCGGTCTCCACGAGAACACAAGTCCGTTCTCTGCGTTCTTGGAATTGAGAAACAGCCAGGGTCTGGCAAAGCTCCTTTAATAACTCATTTCCAAAGGGGCGTCACCAACGGACGTCGCTCAAATGCCTCTGGGCGCAAATGGATAGACCTAAAACTCCTAAAACCAATCAGAGCGAAGCCATATGCTGCGTCCCAATTCGCCTGTTACACTACGCCATAAAAGTATTTACTCTTTTTTTGTGAAGAAAATGTATTTATTTTTCAATGTGTAGCAAAAAAGTAGGCAACTTTGGGACATACTTCGTCATCTTTATCGGACTTTATCTGTCGCGTGCATCCCGTCATGTAAACTGCCCTGTCAATCATCTTGTCACAGTTAAAATCCTTTATTAAATCTAATTTAATTTCCTACCGTTTCGGAGAGAAATGTAGCACGTTCATCTGCCAGTGGGTCTTTCATGGAGACTGTCCTCACGTGTTTGCAATTTGAATATAATAATGCATTTAAAAGTTGCTGCGCTTCACCAACAGACGTCGCTCAAATGCCTCTGGGCGCAATTGGATAGGCTAGACCTAAAACCAATCAGAGCGATCGTCATGTGTAAAGCCCGCCTCAACGTTTCTGATTGGTGCCGCGATTTCTCGGCATGGGGAAATGGCCTTGAATGAGCTCTTTGCCAGACTTACTTGCAGAGCAAATCTAAATTTGCCGGAAGTTGTCTGGGTTTTCCCAGGCTAAAAAACACTACCTTCAAATGACAAATTAATTAAATGAGTGATGACAGGGGTTAAAATATCTTTTTGAGTTTTAACAAAAATAGTATCAAAATAATGTGCATCTTTACATTTTGATTTTTTCAATGAGCCAATAACTTTATTAACTTGCATTTCATTTGTCTTAATTAGATTAAAACATTTACATACATCCTCATTCGGAATAATATTTATTTCCCTTCTTGCAAATGTATCCCCTAATTATTTAACAGAGTTAATAAAAAAAAACTATTAAAAATAGTAGCAATGGCACAATCATCTTCAATTAGATTTCCTCTAACTTTAAGCTTAACATCTCCTATAAAATTTGGTTCCTTCCGTAACAGAGTATTTATGTTTTTCCAGATTAACTTACTATTACCTTTAGCCTCATTCATTTGATGAAGATAATAATTGGATTTGCAACTCACAACTCTCGAATAACTTTATTTCGCAAACTTTTGTAACAAAGCCTATCAGTGTCTCTTCCAGTCTTAATAGCTTTCTTAAATGCGGAATCTCTATTTTTCATCAGCTTCCATAAATTCTCATTGAACCACGGTAAAACATTCTTATGCTAGTTTTTTTTTCTGAACACTAACAGTAAATTTATCTCTTACAGAATTAATTCTATTATAAAATGTATTACAACCATAATCTATATCCTTGGAAGATAAGATATCATTCCACTTTAAATCAGCTATTTCCTCATCAAAAGCTACTAATTTTCCTTTAGGTAACAATGAAAAACATTAAGTTACATTATTTTTAAATCTATTTTTCGTTAGTTTCCGTGCGACTAAAGTTAAATTGTGATCAGATAACCCAGTGATCAAATTATAACTCTTGATTATCCTTTCAGGTCTATTGGAAAATATTAAATCTAACTGTGTTTTTGAAGCTTTAGCCATTCTTGTTGGCCCTTTAATTACATGATTCAGATGAAATTTATCTGCAAATAATGTTCAATTTTTTCCTTTTTAATTTATCTTCCCAATTCAAATTAAAATCACCCATAATAATTATTTCTTTTTTATGATTACATTCTTTTAAAATTCCTGTAAGTTGATCATAGAATGTATTGTTAGCTGAAGGGGTCTATACACACATAAAACAGTAAATGACATTTGAGGAGACAAAATCATTTTCAGCCCCACAAATTCTAAATCATTAACAGTGTTAAACATGAGACGTTCACACTTAATGCTGTCTTTAACATATATTAACACTCCCCCTCCCCTTCCAGAAGATCTATCCCGTCTAAAACATTGATATCCAGGCATAATAAACACACTAGAAGATGATGATTGTTGCAACCACGTTTCAGAGATACCAAGGAAGTCCAGATTTGAGTTGGATAATAAATATGTCAACTGTTCGCTCTTTGCAACAATGCTTCTAATATTCAGATGACCGCCAAACATTCCTCTCGGTTTAACTTTAGGATCCCATAGGACCTTCGCATGATTAGCAGTCTGAAAGATCTTACACAATGACTGCCTTCTTACTGCAGGATTTCGGCACAAGGAAGCGTTTGCGGTAGACACTGACGTTTCTTTTAATCTTGTAAAATGACTGGGAAGCAGTGTAGAGATGTCATACCTTGGAGCAGGGGCGATTCTAGGATTTTCATTTTAGGGGTGCTCAGCCCCCAATGAGGGTATGATTTAAAAAAAAAAAATTAGTTTATGGTCTAATGCGCATTATTAACTAGTTTCATTCATTCATCCATTAACATGGATATGGCAGGGTTTTATAATCACTGAGGTACCGAATGTGAGGTATTTAGGGGGGTTCGGGGGCATGCTCCCCCGAGAAAATTTTGATTTCTCTGATCTACATATGTGCATTTTAAGATGTTTTGAAGGCCAAACAAATTGGATAACAATAGCTTTAAAACCATGTGCCGGCAGCTGTTTTTTTTCTCACCTCATCAGCATCACACTCTTTTTCTCTTTGTTTTTATCTTGCTCTGTCTTTTCCCCTCCTAAAGCTGAGCTTTGACTGATATAGGCTTTTCATTTTTGTCTGTCAGTGAAGAAAGTAAACATAGGGTCAACTGATAGGTTGATTCATGAATCATTTTCTCAGACAAAGCTACCAGGAAAGCTAGGTTTATTAAATTCATTCACAATATGTACACATTCATTATTGATCTAGGCCTAATACATGGCCGTAGACAGGGCTTTATAATCAAAGAGGTCATACATTTGAGGTTGTTATGGGGTTAAACATTTTTATTTCTCTGATATGTGCATTTCAAGACGTTTGAGGCCAAAAAAGGATAAGAAATAGATTTAAAACCTGCTCTCTCCTCATCTCCATTTTTTCTCTCAGTCTCCTGATCTTGCCCTGTCTCTTCCCCTCTAAAGCTGAACTTTTTTAATTTACTGAAGGCTACAAATTGTATTATATTAATTCTCAACATGTACACATGCATTATTAATCTTGTGCCTATGAAAACGGCTTTGTTAATGTTTCTTGTCCCCTCACAATGACATAATTACACGTTATAGGCCTATTTTCAGCTCAAAATGGCGAAATTAGACAAAGGTTTATTAGTTTTCTAATTATTTTTGTCATTCGTTTAACATTTATGACCTAAAAAACTGTCAAATATAAAATGTTTAGTTTAGCTACTTACATCTTCTTAACTCGCACTTGACCGTAAACTGAAGCGTCAGTCGTGCTGCTAAAATTCGCGCTCAGCAGCTTCTGTGAACATAAAGCCCGCCTACTTTGATTTGATTGGTCATCTCAAATATTCTGACATTGACGAGAAGTGAAAGACCAATGAGGCTCAGATGAACAAACACACACACACACACGCGCGCCTCTGTTTCTGACCTGCGCTCTGCTTGGCGCTGCTGCGGATTGAAGATGAAGAACATTATTTAACCTTGTCAAAGACAAAAAAAATATATATATATTTTTTTTAGAATAACAACATTTCTTACTCCAAGTTTTAGGGGTGCTGAGCTCCTTTTTAGGGGTGCTGAAGCACCCCTAAAAAGGGGCTAGCCTCGCCCATGCCTTGGAGCATTGAGTGCGTTGTTAATTAAACTCACTTCACTGTTTGGAAAGCCAGGTAGATCTACAGGAAATCCCCAGGTACTCCCTTCGTTTTGAGACGCCGCCGCCGCCATGGTTGTTGTTGCCAAGTGAGGCTCAGCTCCAGAGTCCTGCTGTATTTGTTGATAAACTGGTCCCGGGTTTTAATTGAACATCCCCGGAAAGCAGTAGTAAGATAAGCAAGAAACCATGAGTCTTTCGAGTAGACACAGCGGATCTCCGTTGTCTAACGATCTGTTTGTATATCACAGCGCGTCCATGCCTCAAACAGATGAATACATCGCATGATAGCCGAGTAAGTTTTGATTAAAACTTCCCGCACGGATAGATACCGGGAGAGGACCAAGATGATGAAGATTCTTCTTGAAGCACGGCTGATCAGCGTGAACAGTTCTGGACACCACACGCACCGGTAGTGCAATAGTGGAAAAGAGTAGTTGTATAAAAAACATACTACAACACATATATTCCAGTCTCTCACTTATTTTTTTAGCTCTACTTAGAAAATTTAATACGGCCTCTGACAAGTATGCTTTAAAACAAAGAAAAACGACCGGCTAGTTGAAAAATCGAGGGAGTCGCAGCACCTGCCAAGATGCGATGCGATACACCGTCGTCGCGCCATCTTCCAACACCTTACTCATTGATTGATATCAGTGAACACGATAATGCTTAAAGTATATAAAATTAACTTAATTATATTTAAAATTATATAACCTACATACATGTTTCACATTCTTTTTGTGACAAGAAAACATCCATTCAACTTGTGAAAGTGAACAGCAGTGTTTTACTGAAGCGTAAGAAGTGTTATTTTAACATCAGTGTAAACCACGGGGTTCAGGTTATCCTACATTAGGTCTATTTAACAGAAACTGAATAATCAAATGTAAAAATAAAACACTGCTTAGTTTTCACTGTATGAATTAAATATATATACTGATTCTTATTAAATCTAAAAAAAGTTATGCATATTGCGATATATACATTTGCGATATTTTGATATATTGTGCAACCCTACATGTTGTGTTTGGAAATTACTCTCTGAAACACTTCTCCTCCATGATGTCAAGCCAACGCGAAATCACCTTGCTTACAATGGACTGAGAAACACCAAACCTTTCAGCAAGATCACCCTGCAATAAATTAAGACGCAGCTTCATCAGAGCCATCAAGAGCTGATCCCAAGTGTGTAGCTGAAAGCTGTTGGTGTGTGAACTGGTAAGGTGCTCGGCAACTGAATGGGATGCATCCAATGTCGACCCTGTGTAGAGCTGACCAGGCCCGCCCACCGAAATGACTGGGCCCCTGAAAAGGTCCAGTGAATGGGCCCTCCCCAAATCTGCTATAGGCTACTCATATCATGCGTGTGCTCTCTCTCTCTCCTACATTAACACATACATTTAACTGAGAGAGACTTAGGGGCGCAACTACCCAGTGTCAGAAGGGTATGCAGCAACAATTTTGCTGTCACTGAGTGACAAAACAAAACAAAACAAAAAAAACAACAAATAAATAAATAAATAAGTGTGCCATGTAATGAGTGAGTAGGAACGAGTGAGAGTTAATAGATGAAATAAGTAAAAAAAATGTCATTTATTAATACAATTGAACTATACTCCACAGTGATGAATCAAATAAATAAATAAATAAATAAATAAACTGCATTGCCATAGCAATACCAGTGTTTCTTACAGGATTTTTGGTAAAGCTGTGGTGAGTGGACCTCTGTACCTCTAGGGGGGTAGGGGGGTAGGGGGGTTGGGGGGTTGGGGGGCACCCCCCGTAAGAAAATTTTGTGCTTTTTAATGTTAAATTCATCAATCTGGTGCACTTTGAGAGTTCAAAATTAAAAACTCCAACCCATATTCAGTGTGCAAATTAAAAATTAAAACCTCTTTTAGTTACAGTGTCTGTCTACATTACACTACTGCATGATAATAGTTATAATATTAATCCCATGATATAATAGCCATATATTGTAAAACAAATGCACTGAAAAATAAAGGAAACTTTCATAATTAGTTTTGTACTAATTTCTATACTTGAAAGAGTATATTTCTATACTTCACATTAAAGATGTGATTGGGCCAGCCCAGTGACCATCAAGAAAAGAACCGGTACTATACATAGACTATACGGTTATCTGGACCATACGATGGCCTACCCCTAACCCCGCCCCTAAACCTACCCGTCACCAATGGGCCGCTAATCTACTTGTTTCATGGGCCGGTGTTTCAGAAAAAAAAACGCTGACTTTTTTTGACCAATGCATTACACCGGCACTAACCCAGCGCCGCCGATTAAGCAAAACAAAACAAAACGAATGTACAGTTTTATGGGCCGTTAAGACAAAAAAAGAAAAAAAGTATGGGATGCATCGGCCCAAAAAGCACGTCGGCCCACTGGGAATCTCCCGGTAGTCCCGATGGCCAGATGGATCTACATGCCTGGACGTCACACTTTAAATCCTACCTGTTGTCTTTCATCCACTTATTTAGCTGCTGTCTCATCAATTGACATGCCATCTCCTTTTCCCTCTTTCTTTTTCTATGTTTAGCCCCCACCAGCTTTTTTGCTTTATCCATCTTTTTCGACGACAACTCACTACTAGTACCTGCTGCTCGCTCAGCGCTCACGGCGCCCGCGCCCGCTCGCGATATTAAGTACAACAAAAAAATAGCTCAGACCATTTTCAGGAAAGGGGTGTTTCATTATGAAACAGGCTACATTTTACTCAAGCAACATTAAATAAAATGCATTTTTTTTCTCACTTTCAACAATTAATGGTGCTATTTTGGTTCAAAATAAAATATGGTAACTTTTGCTTATATTTAGGATGAACATAATTATAGCTGGACTGCATGGGCCCCCTCTAGCGGCTGGGCCCCAGAAAACGTTCCCCTTTATCCCCCCTTATGGACGGCCCTGGAGCTGACAAAGGGGGTCGTTTCTCAGCAGAGTTATGTACTATGGCACTGGCTCAACGCATTGTGTTCCCATTTCAGATGTGAGGCTTCAGGTTGAGTTGAGATTTTGGAGCGTAGTTGTGGTCAGAGACAGATGGATTCTCCCATTGTGTGTCAGCATCACAGGTCTGTGGCATGTGGCTGTGATCATCCTCACAGTTGTCCACTGCAACACTGACGCTCATCGATGACCTATGGAAATAATATAACCATAAACATTCATACATTAGTACTTAAAATAGATCATGAGAATTAATTTATGATGGCACTCATACATAGTATAGCTAGTCTGCAACAAAACTATGTCAATAGCTTAAAGCAAGTGAAATATGATCCAAGTAAACCACCGACTCCTCTTGACATGGCCTCGTCGTCTAGTTTGTCATGTGAGTGTGTTAATGACAAAAAAATAGGCTACTTACTTGGTGATTCCACAAGATAGTGGTAGATGTCTGAATAGCCCATATTTGGCCACTGCGTGGGGTCATTAATCCAGTTTTCGACCATTTCAAAGGGACACCTCTTATCCAGTGGCTTCTTTAAATACCGTTCACGGTCCCCGGCCGGCAAAGAGAGTGTGTATGTTTGTGCCATTTTTGCTATCAAGAAACTTTGCAGATCTAGAGCAAGCGAGTTCTGTTCTCAGGGGAAGCCGTTTGTTTTCCCCCAAAAAGGGGCGTTACCCTTCGATGACGCAAAAGTAGCATTGGTCTATCATGATAAGTAAGTTAGTAAGATTTGGGGTTGTTTTGAATATAACTGTCTGTCTGTCTGTTAGTTAATACCTACCTAAATCTAATTAATAGTTTTCTGAAGTTCATAAAGATATTGTCTTCGTTACATGCACTTTAGATGTTATTTTGCGTAAGTAACGTTAGCTCTGCAGACGATGCATAATCTCAGCCTTGAAATGCATATTAAAGGACTAGTTCTTCCAAAAATTATCATTCTGCCGTCATTTACTCACCTTCATGCGCAAATCCTTAAAGTTACTTTCCGTGGAAGACAAAGGGACATTTTTGAATATGTAATGGAGACTCTTCTTGTCGATGTAATGAAAGTGAATGAGTAACGTTAGCCTACTGGGGGCTCTCACGCAAAAAATAATAATAATAATAAAAGACAAAAAAAATCACATCATCATCATCATCATAAAAGTGATCTAATACGACTCGTCCGTTATATTAATATCGTTATTTATTCATATGATAGCTTTATGTGATGAACAAACTGCAATTTAAGTCGTTATATTATAATCACTGATGAGCTTTACCTCTTGATAGCTTTTAATCGCAGCCGAATCGTGAGTGAATCATTCAAAAAGATTCGACTCGAAAGATTCATTCATTTCGATATTTGTGTGTATTAAACCTTCTCTATAATTGAACATCTGTTCTTTCGGACAGATATGGCAGTCTTTTATGATATTCGGCTGATGTGTCTGGCTGTGCTGATGCTGGTGTCTCAGCTGGACTCTGCCAGTGCTGCTGTTCGGATTAGGTAGATTCATTCATGCCAGCCGAACAGCTGCAGATTCATAGATTCATTCATGACATCGCGCCCCGACTCTCATGAACGCGCGCCATGAAGCTCTATGACTTAAGTATTTCTATATATATCATGGAAGGCCAATTGTGGCAAGTCTAGGGCAGATTATAATGGACAAAAGAAAACTGGGGGTAACAAATAAGGATCGGAGCCTAAAATTGAAATTTTCTCCAGGTATCTCTGTCTCTCTCTCTCATTCAAATGGGCAGTTTGGGCGGCCATACCGGGCGAGATCGGTCGCAAATATGGCGGCGTTCTATTTGATAGTGACGTAGGTGGCATCTATGAATCCTACTCTATCCTACCCCATAAGTCATTGCGCACCGGTGACAACAGCATTTTTTATTTATTTTTAAAGGCGGCCGAGACTAGAGTTCGGTCAGAGAATGTCTAATAAGGCGAGAAGTTTCACTCTCAGTACACTTCCGGCTTTTGAACTGGCTGCAGTTCCACTCTGATTCCATATGAGGGCGCTCACAGGACGAGTGCAGAATGAATGGAGGTCTATGGCGCTAAACCAATAAAAATCCACTTTTCTCAGGATATAATTTTTTGTCTAGTAATTTGAATGTTGTATTCGAAAGGAGATGCAAAGAAATTACACATTGCTGGGTGTTAGATTTTTTTGAGTCACTTATTTGCTTTAAAAACTCTTTTAAAGTGTCAATGACGTCATACACATCGTACGACCAGAGATACTGCTTCACGGCAATCCTTCACTCACTCTGGTGCGTTCGCGCTCTGCACTTTCTTTTCACTCGAGGCATCGACAACACAGCTGACACAGGTAAACACACGTGCTAGAAGAGTTTTTGTTTTGTTTGTTTCTGGTCACGCTGCGGATGACACTATGCCATCAAGCGGTATCTCTGGTCGTAATCAGTCCTTCACTGACCAATCAGCGTTCATTAGCAGAATGCTAGCGTGTTATGGGCAACAACAACTCAACCTGTAAGAAATCAAAAGGACATAAGTACTCGTTTATTCAACTTTCGACCTAAAACCCATGTTGAACTTGCAAAATCTACAATCAGATCTGAGATTTCTCAACGGCAATCGGGTGAGAGAGACAAATTTAGCCGTCTAGCCCCATAGACTCCCATTCATTCTGCACTCATGGCGATCGCCCCCAGTGGAGCTCTGGTGGTACTACAACCAAAATTCGGTACAATAGAGCTTAATAGGGAGTGGGCTATGGGGTGAGATTTCGGTCACAATTCTGCGCGCGCAAGATCACATTTTGAGCGTGCAAAAGGGCATTTCGCACGCGCGTGAACTGAGTTTTGCGGAGAAATGTTCGTCTCGCAGATAAGAAAATATTGCGAGCGAACGAAAATAAATTTTGCATTTAAAATAAGTATTTGGATGTGCGCGGACGTTCTCTTTCGCGTGTGCAAAGTTTCACTTTCTTGCTCCTTTCATACCAGCTGTGAGCGCTCTCTAAGCGCAGACGGCTCGCTTGCTCAACACAACCCAGCGTTACAATATGCCATAATTCCAGCCAATCAGAGATGAGACTGCTAAATTCTGATTGGCTGGCTTGAAAACTAATCACAAGACTCCCTGCATCACCGACTGCGGAAGAGAACTAGTGCAGTTGAGTAAAGTTGTCGAACTTCCCGGGTCAATAACTCGTGAGCTAAACGTTGTTACTGCACAAATAACACCTCTTTTTAATCGTAGTAATGTAGACAAGCAGCTACAACCTAATTTTCCTCCAAACGAGCTTTCCCTGGCAGTGGACAAAATACATTGATCTCTATGCCGAAGGGACCGTCTGAAAAGTGCAAAACCCGAAAAGCGTTACTACGAAAACAGTCAATAACTTCACTGTCACACACTATAGTGTCATCAAATTCAGTTCACACATCACTGCTGTCCTGATGGTTATACTACAAGACTTATTTTGTATAAATATCGTTTTGCGTATTTTTTATGATTATTATTTATGAAAAATATTCAAAAACTTCACTGTAATTCACTGTATTGTTGGCAAATTCAGTTCACACATCACTGCTGTCCTGATGGTTATACTACAAGACTTATTTTGTATAAATATCGTTTTGCGTATTTTTTATGATTATTATTTATGAAAAATATTCAATAACTTCACTGTAATTCGCTGTATTGTTGGCAAATTCAGTTCACACATCACTGATGTCCTGATGGTTATACTACAACACTTATTTTGGGAAAAATATATATTTTAAATTATATATACAATTGTAAATTTATAATTTTTATGATTTTTATGAAAAATATTCAATAACATAACTGTAATTCACTGTATTGTTGCCAAATTCAGTTCACACATCACTGCTGTCCTGATGGTTATACTACAACACTTATTTTGGGGAAAATATATTTTAAGTTGTATATACAATTTTACTTTTATGATTTTTTATGATTTTTATGAAAAATATTCTAATTTACTGTATTGTTGCCAAATTCAGTTCACATATCACTGCTGTCCTGATGGTTATACTACAACACTTATTTAGGCAAAATATATATTTTAAATTGTATATACAATTGTAAATGTATAATTATTATGATTTTTATGAAAAATATTCAATAACATAACTGTAATTCACTGTATTGTTGCCAAATTAAGTGCACACATCACTGATGTCCAAAGTTATTGAATATTTTCATAAAAATCATTAAAAAAAAAATCATAAATTTACAATTGTATATACAACTTAAAAAAACATTTTTTTCCAAAATAAGTGTTGTAGTATAACCATCAGGACATCAGTGATGTGTGAACTGAATTTGGCAACAATACAGTAAATTACAGTGAAGTTATTGAATATTTTTCATAAAAATCATAAAAATTATACATTTACAGTACAATTGTATATACAATTTAAAATATATATTTTACCAAAATAAGTGTTGTTGTATAACCTTCAGGACAGCAGTGATGTGTGAACTGAATTTGGCAACAATACAGTAAATTACAGTGAAGTTATTGAATATTTTTCATAAATAATAATCATAAAAAATACGCAAAACGATATTTATACAAAATAAGTCTTGTAGTATAACCATCAGGACATCAGTGATGTGTGAACTGAATTTGCCAACAATACAGTGAATTACAGTGAAGTTTTTGAATATTTTTCATAAATAATAATCATAAAAAATACGCAACACGATATTTAAACAAAATAAGTCTTGTAGTATAACCATCAGGACAGCAGTGATGTGTGAACTGAATTTGCCAACAATACAGTGAATTACAGTGAAGTTTTTGAATATTTTTCATAAATAATAATCATAAAAAATACGCAACACGATATTTATACAAAATAAGTATTGTAGTATAACCATCAGGACAGCAGTGATGTGTGAACTGAATTTGATGACACTATAGTGTGTGACAGTGAGGTTATTGACTGTTTTCGTAGTAACGCTTTTCGGGTTTTGCACTTTTCAGACGGTCCCTTCGCTTCGGATCTGTCTCGCTGCCGCCTGCGCATAGAGATCAATGTATTTTGTCCACTGCGAGGGAAAGCTCGTTTGGAGGAAAATTAGGTTGTAGCTGCTTGTCTACATTACTACGATTAAAAAGAGGTGTTATTTGTGCAGTAACAACGTTTAGCTCACGAGTTATTGACCCGGGAAGTTCGACAACTTTACTCAACTGCACTAGTTCTCTTCCGCAGTCGGTGATGCAGGGAGTCTTGTGCATAGATATCATATATAAAGGCTAGATGTCTCGTGCGCGCTGCTGGCCAATGGAGGTCGACGTCCGCACGTGGCGGCCATCTTGCGGCAGTGCGCTCGCTCACTCGTTTAATGGTGCAAATACTTTTAAATAACCATAACTTGCCCAATTTTCTACCGATTTTCAAACGGTTTGGTTTGTTATAAACGTCAGAGATGTAGTTATGACACTACATACATCCACTGCATACATATGAAAAATTATAACATACATGTTCAAGCATTCGGAATTATAGCCACGTTAATAATGTTTGTAAGAAACCAAACCGTTTGTAAATCCGTCAATATTTCAGCGAGATATGAGGATTTGTGTGCATGCTGATCACTCACCTTAATGCACAGAGCACTGACATAAGATGGCCGAACGGTGATGCCGGAAGTGACTGCGCCATAAGACATCTAGCGTTTATATATTATATCTATGGTCTTGTGATTAGTTTTCAAGCCTGCCAATCAGAATTTAGCAGTCTCATCTCTGATTGGCTTGAATTATGGCATATTGTAACGCTGGGTTGTGTTGAGCAAGCGAGCCGTCTGCGCTTAGAGAGCGCTCACAGCTGGTATGAAAGGAGCAAGAAAGTGAAACTTTGCACACGCGAAAGACAACGTCCGCGCACATCCAAATACTTATTTTAAATGCAAAATTTATTTTCGTTCGCTCGCAATATTTTCTTATCTGCGAGACGAATATTTCTCCGCAAAACTCAGTTCACACGCGTGCGAAATGCCCTTTTGCACGCTCAAAATGTGATCTTGCGCGCGCAGAATTGTGACCGAAATCTCACCCCATAGTGGGCAGGCTCTCCGTAGACGGGCTCTGGTTCGGTGGTGGACAGCAAATTCACATTTAAATGTAAGTATTATGTTTTCATTTACTCAAATAGCTAGCGAAACCAGAGTTAAAGTTTCTTATAAACTTCATCTTAACTCCTTCGTCATCATTGTGAGGCTTCATTTGTCAGGTAGTTTGAGACAAAACTTGTGCTAATATTAGTTTAACGACCTATTTTTAACATTTGCACTAGTCTATCTCACTTGTGTATTATAAGAAATATCACTCACCCTATAAAGCCCACAACAATAAGAAAAGCATTAGATAAGGCAATGGGGTTTCACTTTTGTGTTTTTGTAGTGCTGGGAGGCAGAGGCGAGGAGAGCACAGGAGAGGAGGGAGAGGATGGACAGGCTGTTTTCTCTTCTTGAGAGAATGATTGAAAAATATATATTTTTTCTACATATTCTTGTTTAACTTTTTTTCACTTTTATTTTGTAAAAGGAAAGAAAAAATCTGTACATTGTTTTTATGCGACTTTAAATGTGTAAATAAAAGAGAATTAATTGTTCTGGACATTTATTTTTGTAATGACAGTAATAATTTCTACATGAAACAAATTCTTGTATACATTTTTTTTTCCAAATAAAATTGGTAAATGAAAATCATTTGTTCCACGGGCTACATTAAAGTACTTTTTCCAACTATTAACAACATATGTTAAACATATCAAAATCAACATAAACATTTACAGTACATAAAATAAGAAAAAAAATTATGTAGACTTGTATTGAGCTGAGCAGGGAGACCCTGGTGGAGCTGCTGGACCGGGATGGCCACAATAGAGACCCTGGTAAGGCCTCCTGCTGGTGGGACATCATCTGGGACGGTCTCCAGAGTGTTCGAGTGCATATTTCCACTATCCACTAAGTTGCCTAGCAACAGGTTTACAGGGCTGACTCAATCGACGGCTGCCATGTCACTGAGTTTTTTTTGTTTGTTTGTTTTTTTCAAAAAGAGTATATTTCTGAAAAAATGTACTTTAAATAACTACTAATACTGCATTGGGGAAAAACTACTAAAACCTTAGTTAAGCAAAATTATCTTGCATACTCTAATGTATTTAAAGTGTAAATTTCAGGTTAAATTTTTCACGAAGATAATGCAATGTGTTTATTAAACATAAAGATAAGAACCGCCCACCATTGTTTTTTATACCAAAATGCTGAATATAATATGAAAAGTTGGCACTTTTAACAATGGTTTTAACCGCTCCCGCTCCCTTTCACTAGATGGGGCGTGACGTCATAAGAGGAACTAGAGTTACCGGCATAGTCAATAGTAGGCTAGCAGCTAAATGTAATTACTCATGCATTAAGTATGGTACTCTTCAATGTTGTATTTCTTTGAAAGCTATAAATGCCTTACATAACTACAGAAAAGTTGGTTGTATGTTTTATTTGATAAAAAAAAATTATGGATAAAATAACTCAACTGTAAACATACTCGTGTGTGCTGACTTCAAGGGGACCGTGATCCTGCCTGAAATGAGAATAAGCTATTTGCAAAACAAACGGGTTCAGGCACGTCAGATCAGCCGTCGCAGGTCGAGCTGTTCCACTAAACTCCTAAACGCGTTCACCTCACGGCAGCACATACTCTCCACTGCTGATTCAACTGGGTGGCATAGCCCACACAAACACAGTGATGGGGACATCGATCTCTCTTTTTCTTTTCTGACAATAAACATCGCTAATTAAATCGTGAGAAATTGATAAAGCGTGGATTGAGGAAGGGTATTACATAGTAACGTGCGGTGAAATCTTGTCATGGGTAGGCTGTGTGACCTATCAATGTGGCATATATTCAATGCATATATGGCAATGTTCATATATTCATTCAGTTAATGTAGCAACCCAAGTTCATATCAGGCATCATCACATCGCTGCCTGCATACAGCAAAGCAGCGACGTGCGGTCAGGCAGGGTAGGCAGTGCCTCACCAAAGGAAATGTTGACATTACATTTATTAATTCCAAGAACTTTATTAATTCACCACATTATTAATTGCATTAATTGCATTTATTTTATTCCAAATATTAATTTTTGTAACAAAAATGTTCAGGAATACACATATAATATACTCATTTTGCCATTGTTTGCCCATAAAACCATTGTTTCATGCAGGAAATTCAAGGCCATGACCATTGAGGCAGAGGTTAGCAGTGCCTCTTTGGTCCATAGAACGTAGTTTACGTAGGTTTGCGCATGCGCTGTCAGTTCTCGTGCTGTCTTGAATTATCAACATTGAGGCAGAGACCGAGCTTGCTTCATGTCACGTGATCCACTCGCTCTCACTCAATCCGCGCTTCCCGATCTAGCGGCGCCTAGCGTTGGCTGTCAACAGGCCCGGGGTGGGTAATCGGGAGAATTCCCGGTGGGCCGCTTCACTTTTGGGCCGGTCGAGGATTTTTTTTCCACATTTGTCACGTATAGTTACATTAGGCTACACACGTTCCGCATTCTGACACCGCAGCGCGCAGCCTCTGCATACCCAGCAAGCATAGCCGTCATTTCAACATCTCGGTTAAATATAGACCCGATATAGTCCGGCTATGTGTAACCCACTTTTAGTCCAAATAACATTTAATCTGGATAAATGTATTTTTTTTTCCAAAATAACTTGTGAGATGTATGATATTCCATCATGTAAGCAAAGTCAACTGTGATTACAAGTTGTTTGGTTTGCTTTATTTTACATGTTATATGTGTAGGCTGTGCGTAGCCACGATTTAGCTCGTATTCAGACCCGGCTATTGTAGCCCACTTTTAGTCAAAACTGATTAATTGTAGTTTTTTGCCAGGCAGTGCATGAAATGGTTGATATTCCATCATGTTCGCATTGGTAATGATATCTACAAGGTTCAATGTGTCATTTCACGACATGGTCGATCTGTAGTCACGATTTAGCTCCGAATTGGACGGGCTATGCGGTCTGCTATAGCCCACCTGGCGAAATCAAAGCAATCTGGTCTACGGACGGCATGGCTATAGCCCCGATTAAAATGTTTTCGCTCACACAGCTTAATGTTTGCTGTCACACATAAACATAACATTCATACACAATCTACGATATGACTGTCTATCATTTCAAATTAAATCAAATGCAATTGCATTTCTCAACCGCTAGATGGCACAATCGAAACACTACTGAGACATGACTATACACATTATTATTATTAAAGATACCAATATATTTTTGTTTTTAGATTAGAGTAAGAAATAAGTTTTTGATTTAATGCAAATTTTCAAAGTATACTTTACATAAAACTTAACAGCAACATGAAAAGAAATTATAAAAAAAAAAAATTCCTTTCCGATTAATAAAAGGTAGTGTCAAACAGTAAAGTTGATTTAAAATAATTAAAATATGCAGCATACATTAAGTTTTCAGTGAACTTGTTTCAGATATATGGTGCATAAAAACTGAATGCTGCTTCTCCATGTTTTGTTTTGACTTTGGGGATATAAAAGTAGCTGGCTACTGTCCCAGATGACCTGAGAGGTCTGCTCTGGATGGTTCATAATGCATCAGAAGATTAGAAATTTACTTTGGCCTTAAAATGTTAATTAATTTAATAACCAGCTGTAGTATTTTGATATGAATTCTTTGACAGACAGATAGCCAGTGTAAAAACCTCAGAACTGGAGTGATGTAATCCACTTTATTTGATTTAAAGACACTGTTTATTGCCAATTATCCAGCAATCAGTCAACAAAGTACAGCAATTGAATATACAGAACACTTGTCAATGACTACCATTAAATGTCTTGTTACCAACATTCTTCAAAATATATATTTTTTGTGTGTGTTCAACAGAAGAAAGCCATACAGGTTTGGAACCAAGTGAAAGTGAGTAAATGCTTACATGATTTTTTTTTTTTTAAGTGAACTACCCCTATAAGTATATTTTTATGTTCATTAGAGTTATATGAGTAAGTGATAAAGAATGATTTATATGGATAGTTCACTTTGAAATTTTGGTATGTTTTAGCTTACCTTAAGGGCATCCAAGATGTAGGTGTCTTTGTTTCCGCATTAGTTTCAATTTTGATATTTTTAGGTCAAACTGTTCTTGTCTGTCAGTCATATAATGCAGGTCTATATGGTCCTACCTGAAAGAGCACGATTGTTGTCACGATTTGTTATGATTTCTCTTACATTTGAGCGCGCTTTTTGACGTGCCTACATTTGTAATTAAAAAAATTTGGTCAGCAGGAAAAATTGTCTAACGAACAGCTCTGTTTAAAAATCCGTACTGAAATCGAACCGAAAGCCTCGTACAGAATGGTTCAATACATGTATCGTTACACCCCTAAAATATATGTATGTATGTATGTATATATATATATATATATATATATATATATATATATATATATATATATATATATATATATATATATATATATATAATTAGTGCATCACCATTATGCAGGCAAAAATGTTCAATTATTGATATTAATTTATTAATAATATTGATATAAATTGTTGTCTATATTGATATAAATTATATAGTCTCAATCTATATTCCGTTAACTCTATATTGGCTAGCTCTAGTGTGCATCCTAGCAAAAGTGAATGACTGTAATTAGTTAAAAATGATTGTCAACAATGCTTTTCTTGAGCAATAATTTTTTCTTTTTCTCATTTGGCAGACGCAGTGATGACCAACTTTCCTTCGGCGACTGAATGGGAAATAAAAAATGCAATTTCTGGTAATTTTGAACAAGCACCAGGGAGAGCAGTGGGTGGTGGTTATGGATATAAAGCTAACAGTTAATTCTTAAAAAATTTTGTATCTTAAGTTGTTTTACATATTTTCCAATATTTTATTTGTTCATTTTTATGTTTGAATGTTGTCTAAGTTGTTAATAGAATTGTTCTAAATAAATCCTTTATATTCAATTAGTTTGGATGGATTTTCATTTATGAGAACCTGTTATATTTGAGTGAAAAGAATCCTTATGCCTCATTTTGTTGTCTATTACATGTATATGTAGTGTAATTGATGACTAGTCTATTCTTGGGCTGTGGTTAGACGTCTATTAGATTTTCACTGACAGCCCAAAATCAGCCTTGTTTTAGCCTAGACCCATATTGCCTGTCTATTAGACGTATATATGTAGTCGTTTAATAGCTGTCTAATTGATGACTTGTCTATTCTTGGGCTATGGTTAGACGTCTATTAGATTTTCACTGACAGCCCAAAATTAGCCTCGTTAGACGTCTGGGCTGTGTTTTGACGGCTATTAGACGCAAAATTGCTTGCTGGGTAGGTTGTACCATGTGAGGGAGTTCTATGGAGTTGGTTTGGTCCATAGCCCGTCTTTTCCAAAACGTTTTCTCAGGTAACTACCGCGGCACCGCCGGCGCCTACCGATAGCTGGGCCGGCCCGGTAGCTTTGCGTCAGGGAGGATGGATGGGAGGAAAAGGCCAGGAGGTATGGAAGCTTGTTTCCGCCACAGAATAAAACATTTTAAAAGATAATTGTGACTTTTTATCTCACAATTCTGTCATTATTTCTCAGAATTGCGTGAAATAAAGTCGCAATTGCGTGTTATAAAGTCAGAATTGCGAGATATAAAGTCAGAATTGCGTGAAATGAAGTCGCAATTGCATGTTATAAAGTCAGAATTGCGAGATATAAAGTCAGAATTGCGTGAAATAAAGTCGTAATTGCGTGTTATAAAGTCAGAATTACGAGATATAAAGTCAGAATTGCAAGATATAAAGTAAGAATTGCGTGAAATAAAGTCGCAATTGCGTGTTATAAAGTCAGAATTGCAAGATATAAAGTAAGAATTGTGTGAAATAAAGTCGCAATTGCATGTTATAAAGTCAGAATTGCAAGATATAAAGTCAGAATTGTGTGAAATAAAGTCGCAATTGCTTCTTATAAAGTCTAAGTGAATTATTATTTAACCTTTACATTATTTGTTGAACCATGGCATTAATACAAACTACACACAATGTTCGCTGACACCGCGCCGCCTCCCTCTCTTACTGTGTCCCGCACAAAACATTTGTTTGTTGTATAAGTCATAAGATAGATGTGTCCATTAATTTGATTATTAGATTTGATTGTGCATTAGCCTCACATATGACTGACTTTGCTCAGAAATAATTAAATATATACATATAGAGCATTTTAATTTACACATTAATTGGCTGTGGTGGTTAACCTGCGTCTTACACTTTAAAGTATCAACAGTAAAACTAGAGGTGTGTATTCAGGGGGAAAAAACTCCTTGTCAGGGTTTTTATGATTAGGCTACTGCATTTTACTTCTGATTGTCAGGGTTGTTACATTAGGCTGTATACTTTTGTGTATAGTTTAATGTAAAATCATATGTGAGGGCCGGGTAAAAAAGTAGGCCTACTTCAGTAGGTTACTTCACATTTGTACGTGAATACTTAACGAAATATGCAGTTCCGAAAATTAAAGTAACAAAATGTAGGCCTATTGTCAGAATATTAACAAATTGTTGCTAACTACAGCTGCGTCCCATATCAAAGGGCTCATGTGAAGCGCTCGGACCGGTCTAGCCTACGGAGGATTGTTCTTGTCGCCTGGCAACTGTGACTGACAGCTGCCGATGACGAGCGGGAAAAATACTGGACTTTTTTATATTCAATTGGGTTTTATATTCACAGGGCTAAACCGAAAATACATGATCCGGCAGCGCCGGGGCTGAAACATCCTCACCATGTCCTCCAGTAAAATATAAAACATAAAAATGACAATAGCCAATTCTGGTTCCAAAGCTGTTTACTTAATTATATCAAATGAATTATCAGGATGGCAGCTGTCCTCTCGCACCGGTGCTTGGCGCCAGGAGCGGTGATCGGGAACACCTGGTTGCGCAATTAGGAAATCCTACGAAGGCTTATTGTATTGATATAAATAGGCGGACCATTTTATCACTGATCATATCGTCAGTGAGTTGACTCTCAGGTTTTGAATAATGTTTGCACGAGGAATCATCGTCCTTCTCTGCGGCCTAGGTGAGTAATGCAATGATTTCATTTACAAAACAACTGATGTTAGGATGTTGGTAATTTGCCACATGAGGACCTGCGATACACACTGACACTCAGCAACAGTCTAATTTGGCTCATAATGATTCAGCACATTCTTTACAGACTTAATTCGCCATTGCTAAAGTAGGACAAATGAAAAAGTGACATTCAGACATAAGTGTTTTTGTGTGTGTGTGTGTGTGTAGTTCACAAAAACAAAAGACTAATACGGAGCCCCTGAGGGGACCTTTGCAAAAAAATAAAAAATAGGACTTTCGCGTGCGCACGAGAAACTTTCGGTTTGCGTTTTAGCGTCATTAATACAAATGTGGAAATATGGATGATGTATAAATCATTTATGTTGTTGTTGTTTGACATGTTTTGAAGTGTCTATTTTAGCAGAAATCCCAAGCAAGGTGCTATTAAAGACAAGACTTAGAGACATATTTAAGTCACAATTCAAATAATTGTATTAACTTTGAATATACTTTGAATATACTTTTAATAAACTTTGTATTTGTATGTGTATTGATAAAAAAATAAAATAAAGAAGTAGTAATCTTCTGCTACTGAGATGAAGTGTGTATATATATATATATATATATATATATATATATATATATATATATATATATATAAATATATATATATATATATATATATATATATATATATATATATATATATATATATATATTTTTTTTTTTTTTTTTAAGAAGTAAAGTTCACAAGATTGCTATTTATCTTGATCAAACTGTTCCGTCATCAGCTCTTCCTCAGTTCCGCACTGCAGAATAAAATAGTCATCCTCTGCTGCAGTTGTACGGATTCTTAACGAGTTTATTGCAACTACATTTCATCTTTTTCTCATCAAACAACCAGACTAACGAATGGTTCGACACAACCCGTACCAAAGAGCCTAGACAGGGCTTTCTTCTGTATAGATATACTGTATACAGGGTAAATGACGACTGTTGGCCTACCATGGTCGCCCTCGTCCAGTAAGTTTAAAATAATAATAATAATAATAATTATTATTATTATTATTATTATTATTATTATTATTATTATAAATATAATTATAATACATATAATTATAATAAATTAAGATATAAATCAATATAATTCGTTGTAAATTAAATATTTTAAACACTAATACAAAAAGGTAATAATAATTTACTGTATAATAGTCCTAACGTTCATGCATGAACTGTCATTCAGACTTACTGTCTAACAACCAGAGAACATCAGAGATATTAAAATACATACTCTTCTGAGTTTTATGATGTAGGCCTTTTTTATTAAAATGTATCGGCCTATAATTTATATCTCAAGGATGCGCGCTTGTGCGTGGCGCACTCAGTCATGTTGAGAGGGAAACACGCATTATATTATTAGGCTAGTCTATATTCAGAAATAGTGTAAAAGACCTGTAAATAAAATACAACATTAACATTATAAACACTATTAATAACATATAGGCTATGCGTATTTTACTTCCCCATAACCAAATCCTTAAATGAATGGTATCAGAAAACAACAAGAAATGAAAAATAAGTAACCACTATAATTATAATAATAATAATAATAATAATAATAATAATAATAATTTAAAAAAAATACATAGTCTATAAAAATAGCCCATTGTGCCCTTTATTACAAACAACCTTTAGCCTATTTTAAACGCCAAGCCTAAACGAATTTGTTTGAATCGAAACTGAAACTATACTGCAAAGTTGGGTTCGCGCATCTTTCGTTCGGTCCAAAGTTTAATACTGAACAGGAATTAATAATCATTTAATAATGAACCGGCTGTGATGTCAAGTTAATGCCAGAAGTGAACCGATGTTGTTAATGGCTCGATTCGCCGGCACCATCACTTGGATTTTTTTTTCCTCAGTTGGGGAAATGACTTAATACTTTATCTTTCATACTCTGTCATTCGAAACATATATATATATATATATATATATATATATATCTCTTTATTTGTGTACATCCAAAATGACTACAAAATGTCATGCCTTTGAAAAAGAAAGAAAACAACATGATGCGGACGTGTAGAACTTTATCCAAGAGCTGTTGTAAAGCCTATAAACAATATGTTACAGTAACTTTCTATTATATGCAAAAGCTGCTTTGCAACCATATTGTTAAAAGCGCTATATAAATGAAGGCGACTTGACTAGAAATCGAAAAATTCAAGCTTTCAATTCAAATTAAAATGTTCTACCTCAGAACGAAAAACGTTTTAGAAATATTGTTTATAAAACGAAAAAGGAACTATTTTCTACTTTAAATATTAAATCAAAAAACTATACTGAACGAAAGACATACTGATTCAATTACACTACTAATTGCAGTTTGAATAAAAAAATTCAAACCTTTATCTAAAATTTATATTTTATATAAATTTAAAACATTCTGTCTTTTTCAGACTTTCTTCTGTGAACACAAAAATGTTTTACAGAATGTTCATTGAACAGTCATCAGCTTTCTTTGTCATCATTTGCTTTCATATTTTTCATACAATGGTTGTAAATGGATACTGAGGCTGCCGATGCCTAATATTCTGCGTAACATCTTTTGTGTTCCTCAGAAGAAGGTCCTCTGGTTTGGAACAAGTGTGAATATTTTCACTTTCTTGTTAACTATCCCTTTAATACTTTGTACTTTTTTATGTTAATATTTTGTTTCCCCATGTTGGCAATGTAATGCATACATAAATGATACATACATCATCCATATTTCCACATTTGTATTAATGACGCTATAACAAACTGGAAATTGTAACGCGTGAGCACGCGAAAGTTTCTCATGTGCACGCAATAGTTTCTCGTGCGCACGCGAAAGTCTGTATTATTATTATTATTATTATTTTTTTGCACGGAGCCCCTAGGGGACCTGTGCAAAAAAAATAAAAATAATACAGACTTTAGCGTGCGCACGAGAAACTTTCGATGTAATACATACATAAATGATACATACATCATCCATATTTCCACTTTTGTATTAATGACGCTATAACGCAAACCGGAAATTGTAACGCGTGAGCACGAGAAATTATCGAGTGTGCACGCAATAGTTTCTCATGCACGCGAAAGTTTTCCGTGCGCACGCGAAAGTCTGTATTATTATTTTTTTTGCACAGGTCCCCTCAGGGGCTCCGTATAAAGATCTGTCTTTGTGAAAAAAAAAAAAAAAAAAAAAAGACCATATTGACCTCCATTGATGGGTCAAACAAGTTAGCATTTGTTATTTGATTTCCTCTTGCCATATCATGATCAACTTTAATCCTTGTTTTTCCTTCTTGACACAAACAGTGGCCATATCTGATGGAGAAAGAGAGGTGAGAAAATAAAGGCTGTAGAATTGCTTTCCTCCAGGTGCAAACAACTCAAGTTTTTTCTTTTTATGTGACAAGCCTGATTGCAGGTACCAGTCTGACTTATGCTCAGATAAGTATTCACCCGTGTGTGGATCTGATGGAATAACATACTACAATGAATGTGAACTGTGTCTTGCCATCAAGTGAGTTTAAAAGTGCATGCATTTTAAAAAAGTACTGTAGGTTTAAAAACCGTTTAGAGTCTGTAACTTTCAAACTTTAATCTTCAATTTAATCTTTTTTTTTTTTTTTTTTTTTTTTTTTTTTTTTTAGGGATTTTGGCATTAAAATCTTAATCCAGAATGAAGGCCCATGTGATCCAGAGGATGGAGATCTGGAGGGACTCATTCATTATGACCTGAATGTGTAATGGTTTAATCCATTAATAAATGTTGCATATTAAAGCAGTTCTGTTTTCTCCCTCAAATCTTGGAAAGACAAAATAAAACGGGTGAATATTGGAAGGAGGTCCACAAACCATATCAAGAGCAGAATATCATAAATGGTCTTTTTTTTTTTTTTTTTACTCCTGTTAGATTATTTGTCAGGTAGACTATGCAGCCTCGAAGCTTTCAGTTGGAACCCGAGACCGTGTAATATCATAACACTCAATTTTATTAAAGAAGGGTCATATTTATACACAAGATAAAGCAGATTCATCCACGATGGCCAGGCCATCCAGTCATATACTCAAGATCAACCTCTGCCTTATAGGGCATATTAAGAAACATAACAAGAGTTGTCAGATGTTCAAATGTATGTGCGTTGAGTGTATAAGTGTGTCCAAGGCTTTGTTCTTGTTTTGTTTGAGTCTATGATGTGCAGATAACATAACGGAAAAAAGTTAATATTAACACACCCTGTGCAGAAAACTCTGAAACCTCCATTCGGCCATAAGGGCCCTGTGAAGTGTACAAATTATAGTATTCATATATTATTTAATGAAAATACAAATTACAAAATACTCCAAAGTAATTAAATGCATATTTCAAATAGATTATTTTAAGTACATTAAATACATCAATTACTGCTCATACCATCTAAAGTGATGTTTCAATCTGAAGGGAGCGATCAAGACCCGTGTGAAGGCCTTGCAAACAGCTCAGGGAATACGGGAACATCGACACATCACTTCACAGGACCTGGAGAGGAAAACTTACCCACCAATCATTGCACATCTCTCCAATACTTTCATAAGTTTTAATATAATAAAGGTGGTGAAAATGACGAGGCTTAGATGTTATTATTGATTTTTATTAGTTTATTTAAAAAGCATTTTTCAATACTGAAGCCACATTTTCAAAACTCTTCATACAGTCTGCATTAGCAACATGAATCTTGGCCAAACAGTTTTTGGTTCTGTTGTTGTTTCTGCGGTCTCCTCTTCCTCCTTTAGGATTGGTCCTGGACGTAATGCAAGGCTGTTGGTTGTTGGACTAGAGAAGAGACCCGGACTGTAAATTCCTCTGGATGAAGCTCTCTGTCTCTGTCATTGCTCTTGACTGACTGTTGCTGTGCTGTGTGATAGATGGGGATTTCTGTGCTCTTCTTTGTGTTTAACTGAGTGCTGTTACACACTTTTGACACAGTTTGCCCATTATGTGAAAACATCAGTGTCCCGTTGATCATATCTGTATTCCTTCTTAATTATTTGAGAAGCCGAGGGGGGAGAAGCTTTTGTAGGCCAAAAGTCCATCACTTTTTCTCCTGTTTATTGGTTAAATAAGGAGATATGTCATTGTATGTTGTTTCTTTTATTTGGTTTGTAGGGAAGTTAGTTTTTTGTGTGGGAAAGTTAGTTTCTGTTTCTTTATTGTTTTGGCATTAGCTCACCCCTGAATATGTTGCTGCTAAATATTATTTTTGTTTCTTTTTCTTTTTTTTGTTTTGTTTCGTTTCTTTTCTTTTTTTTTAAGAAATGTTGTTAAAATCGAAGGAATATTGCTATGAAAATAAACCAAAGAACACAATAAGAAAAATGGGTAACTATTGTTTTGTCATTTATGTTACAGCCTAACCTAGACCAGGGACCGCAACACATTGTAGGATAAAAAATTAAGACTAATTTATTAATTTAAAAATGTATTAATTTTTTTTTTCAATATCTTTACAAATAGGAATTTATTTGTCAAAAATAAAAAGACAACAATTCCTGAAGAAATAATAATTACAAAAAAAACACAAAAACCCATCAGCAACATGTATAGTATAATCAGGTATGTGCAGGATTGGAGTCCCAGCTGTGTCAGGAGTCTTTCTGCGTAGAGTTTGTATGTTTTCTCCGTGTTGACGTTGATTTCCTCTGGGTTTACCCCACAATCCAGAGACATATCATTAACAATGAGTGCTTTTGAAGTAAGCGATCGAATATTCAGCAACCCAAGCTTTAGCATTTGCTCATCTGTATTATAGCTGTTTTTTATTTGTTGAACATCAATTAAATTTTTAACCTTAGATGGGTTTAAACGTTTTTTGGATTTCCAAGTTCGGGGAACAGACACAGTCTCTATATGATGATATCTAGGTGAAAGAGGCTCTATGTGATGGGATTTATCTGACCTTGGTGACGTGAGACAGCTAGCAGACGGTCGGTTTAGCCTGTCTGTCTGCTTCCTGACCTGAATCCCAGATTGTCATGTTTGAGCTCTAAGACTATGAGCCATATTACTAGAGAGAAGAGCAGCACCATCCCAGGAGGGATGAATACCATCTCTTTTCAACAAGTCAGGTTTGCCCCAAAAACTTTTCCAATTGTCTATGAATTCTATATTATTAAGTGGACACCACTTAGACAGCCAGCGATTCAGTGAACCCAATCTACTAACTATCTCATCACTCCTGCGGACAGGAAGGGGGCCAGAGCAAATTACAGTGCTTGACATCGTACTTGCGAGTTCACACACCTCTTTAATATTAATTTTGGTGATCTCCGACTGGCGGAGTCGAACATCATTAGTGCCGACGTGAATAATGATCTTAGAGAATTTACGATTAGCATTAGCCAGCACTTTTAAATTTGCTTTGATGTCAGGCGCTCTGGCTCCCGGCAAACATGTGAATATGGTGGCTTGTGTCTCTATTTTCACGTTCCGTGTAATAGAATCGCCAATAACTAGGGCACAATCATTCTCAGTGGGTGTTTCACTGAGCGGGGCAAATTGTTATGGTAATCGGAACGGAAGAGTGTTTTTTGATCCGTGACTAGAGCGATCCCTCACTGTCACCCATTTGCCCGGCTGCGCAGGCACTTATTCAGCTGGTACCGTATCATGTAAAGAGTTCACTATGCTAGGCGCATCCAAAATAGTATCTAAAGCTCTAGCACTCTTACTATCCTCAATTAAAGTTTGGATGCGTGTCTCTAGTTCTGAAATCTTCTCTGTCAGCTTAACTGACTCCTTGCATTTATCACATATAAATCCTATATTGCCAACAGAGAAGGCTAAGCTAAACATGTGACATGAAGTGCAGTTGACAATAACAGGACAAGACATTACTCACCGTGTTTATTGACTGATTCTTACTCACCTGAGCTTTTTATGAACTCAAAGGCGCGGGCGCACGAGAAATAAATAAATAAATAGAAAGTAGCTGAGCGCACGGGTGGCGCAGTAACGGAAGCTAGCGATGTCAGGTTAATCTGAGATGTTGGGTAAGCTGTATTTAGTAGTCGTATAAACAACTAGAAATGATAGTAAATGATGGTACAAAACAAAGAAATACGAGGCTAAGACGGAGCTTACAGCACCGAAGCAAACACACTGGGTGCTTCTCAATATCCCTCCTCGTCTCCCCACTCCTCCGTCCTCCATCCTATGACCCGGAAACCGATCGAGCTCAGCCATCTTGAAGGACATCTCAATTCTCTAATTGCACCGCGAGGAGTCGAGGATCGAGGAGTGAGGAGGCTTCCAGAGGAGTCATGAGCGAGGATACACAGGTGGATCCTATGCGGAAGAGTTTTATCGACTAAAACGTGACGCACGTATAAATTCTCCTCCCCCTTCACATCGGTCACAATCATTTTGATTTATTCTTTGCCTTTGCAGTTTAAATAAACCACACATCTCACATATTTCAACAGGGTATCTTGCTTTATTAATATTTATTATGCATTTCTTGAATAAACAAACTTCAACAACATAAGGGCAGATCCTCTGAGCACTGCTGATGACACAGGAAACTTAATGATTGAATGTATTGTTTCACAAAATCAAGTTTAAGTTAAAAGAAGTAATCTGACTATACATTTTCTTTACACAAAGACTTACTTAACTTTATACAAACACTACCATTCAAAAGTTCAAAAGAAGTCTCTTCTGCTCACCAATGCTAAATTTATTTGATCCAAAATACAGCAAAACAGTGATGTTGTGAAATAGAAAACATTTTAAATGTAATATTTAAATACATTTTAAAATGCAATTTATTCCTGTGATCAAAGCTGAATTTTCAGCATCATTACTCCAGTCTTCAGTGTCACATGATCCTTCAGAAATAATTATAATATGATTTGCTGTTCAAGAAAAAATGTCTGATTATTATCAATGTTGTTATTATCAGTATTATCAATATTATCAGTTGTGTACAAATTTCTTTCAGGATTCTTTGATGATCTGAAAGTTCAAAAGAACAACATTTATCTGAAATAGAAAGATTTTGTAACATTATAAATGTCTTCTTTACTGTCACTTATGATCAATATAAGGCATCATTGTTGAATAAAAGTATTAATTTCTTTAAAACAAAAACAAGAAAACAACGACAGCATTAAAAAACGTCTCAGGTTACGACTGTATCCTATATTCCCTGAGAACAGGGAACGAGACACTGCGTCAGAACGCTATGGGGAACGCTTCTGCACTGTAAAAAAGGATTTGAGGGTTTTTCTACCTCAACTCATTTTCATAAGTCAGTTCAACTAAAATGTTGAGTGTACTTAAGATATCAAGTTTCCCTGTGCCCAACTACTCCGTTTAATCAGAGTAGTTCAGGCAACATAGATTTCTTAGTTGTATGAGCTGCCCCTGCATAAATACGTGGGAAACCCCACAGAGCGCCCCCCTAAAACGCGTGCGACCTACGAGAAACTTCCATTTTGGATGGATCAAGAGTTCCTGAGGTAAGCTTGAACTTCTATCTTACTTGTTTTTATAAAAATACTTCTTAAATTAAGTGTAAACTAGATACATATTACACAGGGTTGTCAGTGGCCACGATAAATATATTTTTGTCCGCATTCCATGTGCGGGTTCATAAAACACTGCTGCTGCACCTGCACATGACATGCGGTCAAAAATATTTATCGTGGCCACTGACAACAACCCTGTGTAATATGTATATTGTAATATGTCATTTATCGTGGCAACAAATGTGTTCATGGTTTTACTAATTCGTTCCCTCTTTATAGTTAAGTCTTGTCGACGAATTATAAGAATTCATTCACTTCGCGCGCGGCGCACTGGTTTTTGCTCTGGCACTTTTTACTTAAACTGCGTCTGACGAAGGAATTCATATCACAACGAATAAATAGCTTTTATAAAAATGTATAAAATAAAGTATGTAAGTTACTTGAACTCTGGAAAGAGGCTAAAACCTTTTTTTTTATGTATAATGGTGGCTGACCGTTGAGTTGCCATGGTAACCAAATCGGGAACATATTCAAGCTGCTGGAGAGGACGTCGTAACGTTATTTTACAATAAATCATGGATATTTTGAGAATTATGTATGGTATAATTATTCTTACTAGACATTTGGATAACAATATAGTGGGTTGATAATTTAATAGTGAACTATACAGTAAATAAGCCCCAGTGTTATCAGAAATAAGTATTATAAGCATGCTTGGTCCTACAGTTGTCACAGTTTGTCTAACGGTCCTGTTTTTTTGTGTGTGTTGAGACTTCAAACCAGAAGAGAAGAGCAGCTTTGCTCGGACTTCCATTACCTAAAGGAGCAGGATCCAAACAGTTCCATCCGTGTCTGTGACGTGCGTGAGTTGATTTCAATATGACATAGGTAACTGTTGTCACAGTAAAACACATTTATTAAAGGTATAGTTCGTTCAAAAAATTTGCTGTTAATTTACTCACCCTCAGGTCATCCAATATGTAGTTTTTTTGGTTTTTTTTTAACAGTGGTCAATATATTATATGTTGTAAATATACTAAAAAATACTGAAAATAATATATTGCGTTAACATATTGTAAAATTTAAGGCAATCGTTTTCCAAGTTATCTAAGTACTCTCATTGTAAATACAATTTTCAATATATGAAAAGCGTCAATTCCTTATGTACATTGTAATATATAACACAATATATTAATGCAATAAATTATTTCATATATTTTTCAGGATATTTACAACATATAGTATATTGACCACTGTTAAAAAAAACAAACAAAAAAAAAACCTACATATTGAATGCAGTGTATTTACACCATATAATATATTGGTCATAAAAATATGGAAATATGTTTCGTTCCGTAAGGGTTATCACGCCCCCGTCGCCACACTGTTCTACTGAAGGATAAAAGTCACCTACATCTTGCCTGAGGGTGTGTAAATTAACAGCAAATTTTAATTTTGGGGTGAACTATCTCTTTAATGTAAGACAAAGCTAAATGACTGTCTTTTAAACATGTTTTTTGTATGTCAGTGTAAGTGCACTATAAATACTGCCCACTAAATGCCCACTAAATTCACATAGTCACTGCAATAATTTATGGCCATAATTACAGTTTTATCCTTTATAGCTTAGTACAAAACTAGGCACGTTTTTCATTGCATATTCTGGTTTTGGGAAAAGGGATACATTCTAGTGCTAGACAAACTAAAAACTACATTGAAATATCTATTGTTTAATTACTACTTAGGTGTTTGATTTTCCTATTCAGGTAAACATAAGTTGTTGTTTTTTATTTTTTAACATGGGTAGTACATTAAAGGGTTAGTTCACCCATAAATGAAAATTCTTTCATTAATTACTCACCTTAATGTTGTTCCTAACCCGTAAGACCGTTGTTCATCTTTGGAACACAAATGAAGACATTTTTTATGAAATCTGAGAGCTTTCTGACCCCTCCATAGAAAGCAATGTTATTACCACTTTTCAAGGCCCAGAATGGCAGTAAAGACATCGTTAAAATAATCCATGTGAATCATATGGTTCAACCTTAATGTTATGAAGCCACGAGAATACTTTTGTGTGTAAAAAAAACTAAAAATAACGAACTTATTCAACAATGTCTTCTCAGCGTCAGAGAGTGACACGGAAGAGAAGAAATTGTTGAATAAAGTCGTTATTTTGGGGGGGGTTTTGCGCATAAAGTATTCTCATGATGCTTCATAACATTAAGGTTGAACCACATGAGTCACATGGACTATTTTAACAATGTCTTTACTGCCTTTCTGGGCCTTGAAAAGTGGTAATAACGTTGCTGTCTATGGAGGGGTCAGAAAGCTCTCGGATTTCATCAAAAATGTCTTAATTTGTGTTCCAAAGATGAACGAAGGTCTTACGGGTTTGGAATGAAACGAGTGAGAAATTAATGACTGAATTTTCATTTTTTGGTGAACTAACCCTTTCAAGTTTGGTATTGTAACAGTACATGCTTAATTACTAAATACTTTATTATGTTCTTTAGACTACCAGTTCCAAACAAGAGGCTACAAAAGTAGTTGACGTTGGCCTTCCCATTGTTCTCATTGTTCTCTTCTCATTGTGTTAAGCAGCCAAGCACTTCTGGCAAAGGAGATAGTCGTTATTGCAGTTGTGCTGGAAGAGAACATCATCATACGTGAGCTGGGAGATGTTGGAAATGCCTTTTCCTCACTCATGGATCTTCTTTACTGTCTTGACATAGACTATCCCAAGTGACTGAACTTAAGTACACATTCGAGATGATACAAAAAGTATTCATGGACATCGGCAGTGGTATCGGCATCGATTTTATTTCTACATTTACAGTTTTATGTACCAGAGTTTACATTTTTTTAGATAAACGTTTATGTTTACAGAAACATTCATATGAAATGTCAATGTTTAGCTATGTGTTTTAATGGTAAGGTGTTTTAACATTAAGTACATTAAAAGATGTTGTCTGTTTTGAAATCAAATAAAATAGCATTCTGCATGTTCTTCTTTGCCAATGAATCATTTTTATTAGAAAACAGAAACTTAAGTTGTGTTGGCAAATTACGCAGTTCAGTTTGTTGAATGAACTTAACATTCCAACTAAAATGAACTATTCTTGAAAAAGTAACCTGGCTGCCTTAAAATAATAAGTTAATTCAACAAAATTAATAGTTGAGACAATTTTTATTTTGTTTGCACAACTAATAATTATAAATTGACTGCAAATATAAGATGCAATATAAGATGCTTAGTGTAAACAACTCAAGATAGCAGAAAAGTTTGTTGGTGTCACTCATTTTATGTTGTCTCAACTGGGATTCAGGTTTACACAACTTTTAATGTCTTGTTGGAGTAACTAAAAAACTAGTTCATTAAACTTAAATTAAAGTTGATCAGACTAGTTTGTTGCCTTCATCTTTGTTACCCCAACGATTAATTCTAGGTTTAAGGAACTCCAATATATGTACAAACAACTGAATTTTCTTAGCTTACTTAACACAACATTTTAAGGCAGCCAGGTTACAAATTATTTTAAGTTGAATGAACTTGTTCGTTTATACAGTGTGCGTGAACCGGTGTCTGAAACACTTTAGTTTTATTTTTAGTTTTTTTTTTAGGTTTTTTTTTTGTGAACTAAACTTTAAATCACACTTAAAAATGTCTGAATGTCACTTTTTCATTTTCATTTGTCCTACTTTAGCAAAGGTGCTAAACTTCAGGGTAATAATTCATGACTCATAATCACTAAAGAACATCAAATACTGCTGTTGATTTTAGGAAATAATGAAATAGTGAGTTGAACTTGAGGACTTGCTGCACTGTTTCAACTGCATCTCTTCTTATGCAAAATATTATTTATAAAACTGCCGATGTCTAAATATGATTTTAGCAATCGTTATGTGAAGAATTCTTTTATTTTCACATTGTCATGACAATGTTGTGATGAAATCCCTCAGTAACGATATATTAAAATGTAAAAAATTTATAATAAAAGTTTATAATAAAAAATAAAATAAAAAAATGAACAGCCTTGGATTGGACGAGACAGATAAATGTGCAAACAAATATTTGATAATAAGTGTAACATTTGCACAGAACATTTTCTTTGAAGAAGCTCTGAAGAAAGTAGTTCCCCAGTTAAGCAGTGTGTGTGTGTGTGTGTGTGTGTGTGTGTGTGTGTGTGTGTGATGAATTGGTGGGATGGACATATACAGTATTGCTACGGATCTTTTTATCACTGATCATATCGTCAGTGAGTTGACTCAGGTTGTGAATAATGTTTGCACGAGGAATCATCGTCCTTCTCTGTGTCCTAGGTGAGTAATATAATGATTTCATTTACAAAACAACTGATATTAGGATGTTGGTAATTTGTCACATGAGGACCTGCGATACACTGACACTCAGCAACAGTCTAATTTGGCTCATAATGAAGAGTTTGATTGTTTAGTCTGCACATTCTTTAGAGTATTAATTCACCATAATTGCTAAAGTAAGACAAATGAAAAAGTGACATTCAGACATTTTTAAGTGTGATTTAAGTATAGTTCACAAAAACAAAAGACTAGTTCTGTTTTTGTAAAAAAAAGAAAAAAAGAAAAAAAAAACATTAGACCATATTGACTTTCATTGTATGGGTCAAACTAGAAGTTAGCATGTATGTTATTTGATTTCCTCTTGCCATATCATGATAAACTTTAATCCTTGTTTTTCCTTCTTGACTCAAACAGTGGCCATATCTGATGGAGCAAGAGAGGTGAGTAAATAAAGGCTGTAGAATTGCTTTCCTTCAGGTGCAAATAACTCAAGTTTTTTTCTTTTTATGTGATAAGCCTGATTGCAAGGACGATTCTGACGCATGCCCAAAGCTGTATTCACCCGTGTGTGGATCCGATGGAATAACATACAGCAATGAATGCGCACTGTGTGCTGCCATCAAGTGAGTTTAAAAATGCATGTATTTTAAAATAAAGTACTGTAGGTTTAAAAACAGTTTAGAGTCTGTAACTTTCAAACTTTAGTCTTCAATTTAATCTCTCTTTTTTTTTAGGGAATCAGGCACTGAAATCTTAATCCAGAAGGAAGGCCGATGTGATCCAGAGGATGAAGATATGGAGGCTTCAGCTTGACAGACCTTTAGTCAGCTACTCATGTCTCATTCATTATGACCTGAATGTGTAATGGTTTAATCCATAAATAAATGTTGCATATTAAAGCTGTTCCGTTTTCTCCCTCAAATCTTGGAAAGACACAATAAAACAGGTGAATATTGGAAGGCGGTCCCCAAACCATATCAAGAGCAGAATATCATAAAGCCTCGAAGCTTTCAGTTGTAAACTGAGACCGTGTAATACCATAACAATCAATTTTATTAAAAAAGGGTCATATTTATGTAAGGGTTAATGCCCGACGAGATGTCCATTATCAGGTATTAATGGACGACGGCGAGGTGCGTGTCAGACCGTTGCCTCCGCCGAAGTCCATTAATACCTGACAATGGACACCTCGAAGGGCATTAACCCGCTTATACCATGGTCACTTACGAAAGAAAGAAATATTTAATCAATTAATAATACTTTAATGTGTTTTAGAGTAAAAATCGTGAGGGTTTTTATTTATTAAGTCGAGCGCACTATTTAATATCTCCCGTATACAGGCGTTGCCAAGCAACGTGGCCACAGCGACCCGACCGCAGCAGTTGATCAGTGAGTTTGAGCCAGCGCAATCATTTAGAACTGTCATCAGGCAAATTGACGGGACGCCTTTCCTAGGTGTACATTATCACTTTTTAATGGACACCCTGCAGCCAATCAGAATCGAGTATTCACCCAGACCATGGTATAAACACAAGATAAAGCAGATTCATCCACGATGGCCAGGCCATCCAGTCATATACTCAAGATCAACCTCTGCCTTATAGGGCATATTAAGAAATATAACAAGAGTTGTCAGATGTTCAAATGTATGTGTGTTGAGTGTAGAATTGCATAACAAGGACTAGTTCTTGTTTTGTATTTTCATTTATTATTTAATGAAAATACAAATTAAAAAATACTCAAAAGTAATTAAATGCGTATTTCAAATACATGTAATAAATACTGCCCATACCATCTAAAGTGATGTTTCAATCTGAAGGGAGCGATCAAGACCCGTGTGAAGGCCCTGCTAACAGCTAATACGGGAACATCGACACATCACTTCACAGGAACTGGAGAGGAAAACTTACCCACCAATCATTGCACATCTCTCCAATACTTTCATAAGTTTTAATATAATAAAGGTGGTGAAAATGACGAGGCTTAGATGTTATTATTGATTTTAATCTACATCTCCTTCCCTTCACCTCCTCTTCCCCCATCTCTTCTCTCTCGCATGCGGAGATCACCTGAAATTTACCCAAAACTCTTGATGTGAACAATTATCATTCAACACTATACATGTTTGGTATCATTCAAAATGGTTCTTGCTGAAGCTCAAACATGCTGTGTAACACACAAGAATGAACCTCAGTGGTCCTGGAGAAAGCTCAGCCGTGCTACATAACATGAGAATCAGGGCTGGACTGGGACAAAAAAAACTGTCCCACTACATATAATCATAAACACCACCCATCTTTGAACGCCCTTGAATATGTATACCAGATGGCCAGTCCGCCCCTGAAAAGAATGAACCTCATTGGTTCTTGAGAAAACTCAGACTCACTGCGTAACACACGAGAATGAACCTCATTGGTTCTTGAGAAAACTCAGACTCACTGCGTAACACACGAGAATGAACCTCATTGGTTCTTGAGGTTTGCCTGATCTCTCTTGTCAACAGTTGCGCTACACTCTTACAAATAAAGGTTCTTGGTAACACTTTATAATAATGTTCAGTTGTAAGGCATTTATAAGTGGTTGGTTAATGATGAACTAATCATTTACAGAACATTCATAAATGATTAGCAAGTGATATACTAACATTTTATGTATATTTTGTAAATTCCGTTGCAAGTCATTCACAATTGATTACTTAATGATTAACTAATCATTTACAAAACATGACTATGCGTTCATAAATGATTAATTAGTGATATGTTCATTATTTTATGTATGTTTTGTAGATTCAGTTAGAAGTCATTTACAATTGATTAGTTAATAATGAACTAATCATTTACAAAACATGACTATGCGTTTCATAAATGTTTAATAAATTATGTTACTTTTTTTTTAATGTTTTGCTCACATCAGGTGCACAGTGGTTAAAGACTCCATGTGTTTCAGAGAAGACAGCTGTCTATACCCTCACCAGTCAGCACTTACACTGCAGTACACACTACACTACACACTGCAGTACACTACACTAAAGAAGACAGCTGTCTATACCCTCACCAGTCAGCACTTACACTGCAGTACATACTACACTACAGAAGACAGCTGTCTATACCCTCACCAGTCAGCACTTACACTGCAGTACACACTACACTACACACTACAGTACACTACACTACAGAAGACAGCTGTCTATACCCTCACCAGTCAGCACTTACACTGCAGTACACACTACACTACACTACACTACACACTACAGTGTTCAACACCTGTTATAGATGATGTGTAAACGCATGAATAAATCATTTACAACACTTTCTGCATCCCCTAATCTAAAGTGTAAACTATTATGCTACATACATACAAAAAATACATTATTTATTAAACTTTTGTATATGATTATTTAATCATTTACTAATCAATTGTAAATGACTTCTAACTGAATCTACAAAATATACATACAATAATTAATATATCACTTATTAATAATTTATGAACGCATAGTCATGTTTCGTAAATAATTAATTAATCATTTACTAATCACTAGTAAATGACTTGTAATGGAATTTACAAAACATACATAAAATGTTAGTATATCACTTGCTAATCATTTATGAATGTTCTGTAAATGATTAGTTCATCATTAACAAACCACTTATAAATGCCTTACAACTGAACGTTATTATAAAGTGTTACCTGTATTTGTAATAAAACACATTAAAAAATTATCCACAGAACAGATATGATTATTTTGCAGTAATTTCCAGACCATTCTGAAACCTTTGATTGCCACTCTGGCCCTTATGTGGCCTCGCCACTGGTTGACACACAACTAATCAAACATGTATACCATATATGGCATAGTAAGAAATATAATAACAAGTAAGAGAGGTCAGATATGCGAGTGTATAAGTGTGTCCAAGGCCTAGTTCTTGTTTTGTCTAGGTGTGTCTATGATGTGCAGATAACATAACGGAAAGAAGTTACACAATTGCAGCCTTACACAAGAAAAGTCAAAAGTGGAGTCTGAGAAATAAGAAAATGTTAACACACCCTGTGCAGGAAACACACAGTAATCACCACTAAAAACCAGAGTTGGCGGCTACTAGTCAATGGCTAACGTCAACTGTTTGATTACAGACGTTCTTCAAAATATCTTCTTTTGTGTTCAGCAGAAGAAAGAAACTTGGTATAACTTTATGTAGCAGATTGGGTATTTCCCTCCGTTACTCCCCCTGGTGGAGAATGTGAATAATTTCCCCATAGACTCAGCTGTGTCAGATACCGGCTGGTTAATCATTATCATGATTGCACTTATAATAAAAGCAAGACACCCTATTCAGATTTGTGTTTAGCTGTTTCTGGTTACTCTCTTGTTTCCTGATGGAGTCGTGTAGTTTGGGTCGCTTATTTGTCCAATCTCAGTCGCTACAGTGCAGTGAGGGCATGTTGCAGCATGCAGTCATTTTATATACGTTGTCCTGACGCAGTTGGGGGTGCCTGCCTAACGGCGTGCTTCCAGCTCAGAGCCGTGTAAGTGCATCTGTAATCAGCAGGATACACGGACCCAAACTACGCTGCTGTTTTTGTCTCCCTTATAATTTTGCTGTGTTTTGTCTATTTATTTTTATGGAATTTGTAATTTAAGTGGGTTCTCTCTGGGACATCTGAAGGGGGGTATTTGGCCCACCTCCATTTGGGGTGTAGTGTTAAAGGAATAGTTCACTTTAAAATGAAAATTCTGTCATCATATACTAACTTACATACCTTCATAATCATGTAGGAAAAAAATATACTATGGAAGTCAATGGGACCCAGAAACTGTCTGGTTACTGACATTCTTCTAAATATCTTCCTTTCTGTTCAGCAGAAGAAAGAAATTCATACAGGTTTGAAACAACATGAGGGTGAGTATATGATGACAGAATTTTCATTTTAAAGTGAACTATTCCTTTAAACACACTTGAGTATGGATTTGTTTCATTGCCTTTGTAGTGTGGGACACTAGCGTGTGGGTGTAGTGAGTGATTACTTACAAGGTGGCTCAGAGATTCTTTTTTTCTTTCTTTTTCTTTTTTATTTTAAATGCCTTCCTTTTTGTATTTACATGTAGGCAATTAAGAGGTAAATGTTTGGAAGGTATTTATTAGTGAATGTGGTGGGGTTTTTTTCAATGTGAGAAGATTTTATGTAATAAATTGTTTATTTTAATTGTCAGAACCGTCTCAGTCCTCTTTGTGAAGAATGAACCTGTGTTGTCTGAGTATATCCTTAGGTGAAAGTCCCGAGGTGGCGTAGTTGGCTACATTGTAAATCTTATTAGAGTTTATTTAATGTGAACTTCCTTGCTGCTAGATTGCTTTTGTCCCCCACTCTGCCACATTTATTTTAGGGTGACATAGTTACACGTTTACATTTACTATAATAATAACAGTAAATTATACATAATTACAAGTAACTAACCCCAAAAGCAAACCCTACTGATACTCTATAGTAATAAGTACAGGTTAATTAATTAAAACCTTTTAAATATGGAAATGAGATATGTGACAGCAGAGGGAGAGAATAGTACGGAGCGTATTGAATTTGGAGGCAAGGAGCCACAGGATATTTAACCCTCGCGAATAGGATTAATTTTTGCCTGTTATATAAGTAAGTGGGGACTAAGTACTTTGAAAAATGGAAGATTTACAGAAAGAAGTGGATTTACTTAACAAAAAATGGCAAGAACAAGGTGAAGCTTTGCTACTAGCCAGAGAAGGTCAGCGTGAGGCCTTGGCATTAGCAAAAGCTGCCACAGAAAAGTAACCCCAGCCATTTATATCCCTCGAGAGAGAAAGCTTTCTGATTTCAGTTGTATATCAGGGGAACAAGATGTGGAGGAATGGATTGATCAAGTGAGATCCACCTTCCTCTTGTCCCACAATACCCGAGGAGGATCAAGTTGAACTTCTTAAACAGCACCTTAAAGGGGAAGCTAACTGTAAAGTTGATACTGGGTGAAGCGGAAAATGATCCAGACATTATATTTGAGGTGCTCCTTGACACGTACGGCGACAGAACACCAGTTGGTACTCTACTGAGGGAGTTTTATAAAACCACTCAGAGACCAGGAGAGACGGTTAAGGCATATACTTATGCTCTTCTGGAAAAGTTGGAGAGGGTCTTGAAAAGGGACTGCAGTTGTGTTCCTCAACCAGAAGTTGTTCTGGAGGAACTGGTTTTGGGTTTGTTTGAAAAGGACCATTAAGGAACAGTGGGGTATATCTTTCAAGGATGTGATAGAAGCGGCGATTACCTGGTCAGAGGAAGGTGAAAAGAATGTGCCAGCTTAGCTTCAAGTAGTGGGGCTATTCAAAAACCAGCGGCCCATCAAGAAGAGTTGATTAACCCTCTCGGCCCTAAGGGTATTTTGGGGCCCCGAAGAAGTTTTGACGTACCCTGACATTTGTGCTTTTTCAGTTTCTTAAAAACATATTAATGGCTGAAGTCTAGACTGCACAAACAGGGCTACAGTAATATATGAGCAACATATACATCAAAATTTGTGGTTTTGAGAAAATAAAGTTTATGCAAAAAAAAAAAAAAGTCACTGAAATTAGGCCATATAACACATAGTAGCCTAAACATTTGTTCACAAGGCTTTTCAAAACTGGATTTTGTTGCTTAGAGTTTTTTCTTCAAAACAATGTGAAAACCATCCTGACACCGTGTCCTAACCAGACGCGATACGATAAGATTCCAGCGACAAATAATTTGTCTGTCCACACTAGATGCGACGCGACTGCGAGATGCGTCAAAATCAATCAAAACCCACAGCCAATCAGAACAGCATGTCTGGCGGCGAGTGCACAGCACCAGAGAGTAATCTTGATGGCAATCGCAAGAAAGTAGATAAGTAGCTACATAATCAAATTCACAAAAATTACACCATTTAAACATTATTAAAAATACATATGCTACTGAGTTACTAAAACAATCTTTGTCAAATAATACACTTGTTTGTTCACAGATTGAAAAACGTTCTTGTTTTCATTTGTTTAATTTCAAGATCTGAGGTGAATTATCCATTGTTGCTTTTACAGCTACAAAGCTGGAGCACTAAATGATATTCAAAGTCACATTACATGCTTTTAACATTAAATAAAACCCATAAACAGTACCTGAGATTATCATTGCCACACTTTGTGTTTGTTGTTCCAGCGCAACGTCGTAGAAAAATAGAAACCGTTTCTAAAATAGAATCGTCGAGTGTCGCGTGTCGCCGTTGCGGCTGGTTAGGACAAAAACTCTGATTAACATGGAAAATAACCTTTTATCGCGTGTCGCGGCGTCGCGTGTAGTTAGGACACTATACTATAAATAATCCTTCAGAAATCATTCTAATATGATTTGCTGCTCAAGGTGAGATAAACATCAAAGATGCTTTGCTACTAGCAGGAATTGCAAGAGCTACTTGGATATGGTGTCTATGTGATGGTATTCCACGGTGAGAAGGTGGGTGGAGCATCCACATTGTTGAGGACCCCTCTGCATCGTCAGCAGGTGTCTCAGGTTCACTAGCGTTTCGCCCCTTGACCTGTACGCTTCACCTGAGTGGGGCAGCAAAGAGCATTTAGCCTTTGCCTGCAGAGGGGTTCCAACTGTGGGCTCTCTTCAGCCACAACCATCTTGAGCTAGTCTTGGCTGCCAAAGCTATCTCCCTGGTGGCTTTCTTCAGATGTTTTGGATCCAGGCCAACCTTCTGTAGGAAATAGCGCAAAGATGTTGCTGGGAAACCACGACAGCCGACTTCGATGGGAAACATGGTTGCGTGCCATCCTTTGGTAAGAGCCTCATCGATCAAGTCCTGGTACTTATCCTTCTTGATTTGATGCAAGATAGCTAGCCTGTCCTCCCATGGCACCGTAAGTTCAGCTATTAAGATGGTCTTGATGCTCCTGGAAATCAGGACCAGATCCGGACGGAGTGAGGTCGCTGCGATGTCTTGTGGGAAGACAAGCCTACTTCCCAGGTCCACTTGCATCTCCAAGTCAAAAGCACACTGTAGAATGGATGGTGGGTTGAAGAATTTGGGAGACAGTGGTGCCAGATTGTTGTTGGCTTTGACCCTCTGCAGATCCACCCATTTGGCGACTTCTGTCAGGACCTTTTCATGTTCACCTGTATCGCCCATCTCCCAGTGCTTTGGGGCATGCCGTCAAGATATGGTTCAGTGTACATGGCACTTCTCCACAGTGCTTGCATGATGGATCTTCTTCCTTGCCCCAGATCTTTAAATTATTTGGGGTTGGCAAGAGGTCAGCTACAGCAGTGGTTCCCAAACCTGTCCTGAAGGACCCCCAACACTGCACGTTTTCTTTGTCTCCCTAATCAAACACACCTGATTCAACTCATCAGCTCATTAACCCATGTGATAATGAGCTGATGAGTTGAATCAGGTGTGTTTGATTAGGGAGACAAAGAAAACGTGCAGTGTTGGGGGTCCTTCAGGACAGGTTTGGGAACCACTGAGCTACAGCACGTAGTAAGAAAGTCAGCTTGTCTTGGTCGGTTTCCCAGAGTTCCTTCCAGGACAGTGATCGCTCGAGTGCCTGATCCCACTGCATCCACTGCCCCTGAGAGGCCAGCCCTACTGCTTTCACACGGCGGTGTTCTTCTTCTGCCTCTCAGACCCTCTGCACCACAAGCTCTCTTGCCTTTGGTGTTGGCCTTGCTCCACCTCTTGGTGTTGTTATGTCCAAGTCCCAGGCGGCTTTGGCAGACCACTCCGACAATCTCCTGATGTTTCCAGTGTGCTTCAGCTTCCGACACCGCTTCTTGGGGCTTCCACTTCCTGCCGCACCTGATAGACCTGCTAGCATTCTGGACTTTCCCATCCTTTGACAGGAGCAGCGTGCTGACTGCTCTTGCCTTGGTGGCCTTGTATTCTTCAGCTACTGATGAAACAGGCAAGCGGAGCTTGGAGGTCTTGCTGTACAGGTCTTGCTCAAGAAAAATGTCTGACTATTATCAATTTTATCAATAAGATTATTATCAGTATTATCAATATTATCAGTTGTGTACAAATTTCTTTCAGGATTCTTTGATGATCTGAAAGTTCAAAAGAACAACATTTATCTGAAATAGAAAGATTTTGTAACATTATAAATGTCTTTACTGTCACTTATGATCAATATAAGACATCCTTGTTGAATAAAAGTATTAATTTCTTTTTTTTAAAACAAGAAAACAACAACAGCATTAAAGGGACACCAGGCAACATTTTCATGTTAAAGGGGTGGTTGATTATGATTTCACTTTTCTAACTTTAGTTAGTGTGTAATGTTGCTGTTTGAGCATAAACAACATCTGCAAAGTTACAATACTCAAAGTTCAAAGCAAAGGAAGATATTTGCTTTTAAAGAAAAGGACTACAACAAACGGCTGGTTGGGACTACACGACATTCCTCCCGGGTTAGTGACATCACTAACCCTAGAATTTACATAAACCCGCCCCCCGGGAACACGCAGTCCATGTTGAGAAGAGGAAAAGTTGTTGTATAAGAGTACATTTGTGAGTCAGCTCAAACTTTAGCATACATCTTTTCACATGCAATAGAAAGTCACTCTGTGTGCATCTCACAATAGTTCCTATATGAGTGATTTATAGATTTATCATGACAGAATATCTTAATTGAAATAGTTAACTCCACATCAGCAACATAAATTCATCAACTAACCATTCAGAGACATCCTGTTGCATTCTACATGTTGTCACTTCTTGAGTCTGTCCATCTTTGTCTGACTCCGTTTTAACATTAAAGGCAGAACAGTTTCTGTCATTTTAGTGTGTCTGCGTGAGGTAATAGCAGCTGCTAACACACATGTGCCCCCCCCCCCCCCCCCCATAAACAGGCAATAAACATGTTGCACATATCATGATCGAGCTAGAAAAAACGTTCTGATGTTTTCTTAGACAAGCAAAGGTAAACCGTCATTCTACCAGATGAACTTATAGACCTTGCTAATATAACTTTAGACAAATATTAGCCTCCGATATATATATATATTTTTTATGCTCATGCCCACTCTCCCAAAAAAACAAAACACGAAAGCAGTAGTTCGCCTCGTTCATATTGTTCGTTCCCGGTAAAAATACTAGTATGCATGACAACACAATAAATAAATAAAAAACTCGCCATCAGTTGGAAAGAAAATATTACTTTACTTACCTCGGTAGACATAACTGGTTTTGAAATAGCCGGTTCCTCTGATCAGCTGGGTTGCTCGTGGCGAGGGACAACAGTTCGTTTTTACGACAGTGTGTTTGAAAGCATTTACTACCAGACACTAGGGGGAGCTTCATAGAGAAAAAAACACTCAGGCTTGCCTGGTGTCCCTTTAAAAAACGTCTCAGGTTACCACTGTATCCTATGTTCCCTGAGAACAGGGAACGAGACACTGCGTCAGAACGCTATGGGGAACGCTTCTGCGTGAACCGGTGTCTGAAACGCTTTAGTATTTATTTCTTTTTTGTGAACTATACTTTAAATCACACTTAAAAATGCCTGAAATGTCACTTTTTCATTTTCATTTGTCCTACTTTAGCAAAGGTGCTAAACTTCAGGGTAATAATTCATGACTCATAATCACTAAAGAACCTCAAATACTGCTGTTGATTTTAGGAAATAATGAACAATGACATGACAATGCTGTGATGAAATCCCTCAGTAACGATTGTACGGGTTTCAGTATTCTCACATGTCCAACAGGGCTAAAAACTGCAAACCTCACTGAACAGAAAATACAAACAACTCATATAATACTGGAGTCCCTGAGGTTGATGATGATAAAGGTAAAATTGTGATACTTTTAGGCCCTATTTTGTATATTTTATTAGTGCCTCATACAAATGTTGCAGATATTTATGCATCATATTTAAAAAAAAAAAAAGAAAAAAAAGAACAGCCTTGGATTGGACGAGATCCAAATATTTGATAATATGTGTAACATTTGCACAGAACATTTTCTTTGAAGAAGCTCTGAAGGAAGTATTTCCCCAGTTAAGCAGTTCAAAAAGGTGTTGAGTAAACCTACCTCTGTGTGTGTGTGTGTGTGTGTGTGTGTGTGTGTGTGTGTGTGTGTGTGTGTGTGTGTGTGTGTGTGTGTGTGTGTGTGTGTGTGTGTGTGTGTGTGTGTGTGTGATGAATTGGTGGGATGGACATATACAGTAGCCAGATCATTTTATCACTGATCATATCGTCAGTGAGTTGACTCTCAGGTTGTGAATAATGTTTGCACGAGGAATCATCGTCCTTCTCTGCGTCCTAGGTGAGTAATATAATGATTTCATTTACAAAACAACTGATATTAGGATGTTGGTAATTTGTCACATGAGGACCTGCGATACACTGACACTCAGCAACAGTCTAATTTGGCTCATAATGAAGAGTTTGATTGTTTAGTCTGCACATTCTTTAGAGTATTAATTCACCATAATTGCTAAAGTAAGACAAATGAAAAAGTGACATTCAGACATTTTTAAGTGTGATTTAAGTATAGTTCACAAAAACAAAAGACTAAAGTTCTGTTTTTGTCCAAAAAACAACAACATTAGACCATATTGACTTTCATTGTATGGGCCAAACAAGAAGTTAGCATGTATGTTATTTGATTTCCTCTTGCCATATCATGATAAACTTTAATCCTTGTTTTTCCTTCTTGACTCAAACAGTGACCATATCTGATGGAGTAAGAGCGGTGAGTAAATAAAGGCTGTAGAATTGCTTTCCTTCAGGTGCAAATAACTCAAGTTTTTTCTCTTTGTATGTGTCAAGCCTGATTGCAAGGACGATTCTGACGCATGCCCAAAGCTGTATTCACCCGTGTGTGGATCCGATGGAATAACATACAGCAATGAATGCGAACTGTGTGCTGCCATCAAGTGAGTTTAAAAATGCATGTTTTTTAAAATAAAGTACTGTAGGTTTAAAAACAGTTTAGAGTCTGTAACTTTCAAACTTTAATCTTCAATTTAATCTCTCTCTTTTTAGGGAATCAGGCAATGAAATCTTAATCCAGAATGAAGGCCCATGTGATCCAGAGAATGAAGATCTGGAGATAGTAACAGGGCCCCTGTTGCCTGTTACATTGCCTGTTACAGGGGCACGATGATTCAGCTTGACAGACCTTTAGTCAGCTACTCATGTCTCATTCATTATGACCTGAATGTGTAATGGTTTAATCCATAAATAAATGTTGCGTATTAAAGCTGTTCTGTTTTCTCCCTCAAATCTTGGACACAATAAAACGGGTGAATATTGGAAGGAGGTCCCCAAACCATATCAAGAGCAGAATATCATAAATGGTCTTTTTTTTTTTTTTTTTTTTTTTACTCCTGTTAGATTATTTGTCAGGTAGACTATCTGCAGCCTCGAAGCTTTCAGTTAGAAACCGAGACCGTGTAATACCATAACACTCAATTTTATTAAAGAAGGGTCAGATTCATCCACGATGGCCAGGCCATCCAGTCATATACTCAAGATCAACCTCTGCCTTATAGGGCATATTAAGAAATATAACAAGAGTTGTCAGATGTTCAAATGTATGTGCGTTGAGTGTATAAGTGTGTCCAAGGACTAGTTCTTGTTTTGTTTGAGTCTATGATGTGCAGATAACATAACGGAAAAAAAGTTAATATTAACACACCCTGTGCAGAAAACTCCACTGAAATCCTCAAGTGCGTTTCATTCGGCCATAAGGGCCCTGTGAAGTGTACAAATTATAGTATTAATATATTATTTAATGAAAATACAAATTACAAAATACTCAAAAGTAATTAAATTCATATTTCAAATACATGTAATAAATACTGCTCATACCATCTAAAGTGATGTTTCAATCTGAAGGGAGCGATCAAGACCCGTGTGAAGGCCCTGCTAACAGCTAATACGGGAACATCGACACATCACTTCACAGGAACTGGAGAGGAAAACTTACCCACCAATCATTGCACATCTCTCCAATACTTTCATAAGTTTTAATATAATAAAGGTGGTGAAAATGACGAGGCTTAGATGTTATTATTGATTTTTATTAGTTTATTTAAAAAGCATTTTTCAATACTGAAGCCACATTTTCAAAACTCTTCATACAGTCTGCATTAGCAACATGAATCTTGACCAAACAGTTTTTGGTTCTGTTGTTGTTTCTGCGGTCTCCTCTTCCTCCTTTAGGATTGGTCCTGGACGTAATGCAAGGCTGTTGGTTGTTGGACTAGAGAAGAGACCCGGACTGTAAATTCCTCTGGATGAAGCTCTCTGTCTCTGTCATTGCTCTTGACTGACTGTTGCTGTGCTGTGTGATAGATGGGGATTTCTGTGCTCTTCTTTGTGTTTAACTGAGTGCTGTTACACACTTTTGACACAGTTTGCCCATTATGTGAAAACATCAGTGTCCCGTTGATCATATCTGTATTCCTTAATTATTTGAGAAGCCGAGGGGGGAGAAGCTTTTGTAGGCCAAAAGTCCATCACTTTTTCTCCTGTTTATTGGTTAAATAAGGAGATATGTCATTGTATGTTGTTTCTTTTATTTGGTTTGTAGGGAAGTTAGTTTTTTGTGTGGGAAAGTTAGTTTCTGTTTGTTTATTGTTTTGGCATTAGCTCACCCCTGAATATGTTGCTGCTAAATATTATTATTTTTGTCGTTTCTTTTTTTTTTTTTTTAAGAAATGTTGTTAAAATTGAAAGAATATTGATATGAAAATAAACCAAAGAACACGAAAAGAAAAATGGGTAACTATTGTTTTGTCATTTATGTTACAGCCTAACCTAGACCAGGGACCGCAACACATTGTAGGATAAAAAATTAAGACTAATTTATTAATTAAAAAAAAAGAAAGAAATGTATACATTTTTTAATACTTTACAAATAGGAATTTATTTGTCAAAAATAAAAAGACAACAATTCCTGAAGAAATAACAATTACAAAAAAAAAACTAAAACCCATCAGCAACATGTATAGTATAATCAGGTATGTGCAGGATTGGAGTCCCAGCTGTGTCAGGAGTCTTTCTGCGTAGAGTTTGTATGTTTTCTCCGTGTTGACGTTGGTTTCCTCTGGGTTTACCCCACAATCCAGAGACATACAGGACAGGTGAATTGGAGATGTTAGGTGTGAGTGTGTCATCCCTGTGATGGACCGGCCATCTGTCCAGGGTGTTTTACTGCCTTTGACCCGAGACACTGGTGTAAGACTGGAAAAACTGTAAGATGCAGAGCAATCTGGCCAAGAGAGGACTACTCGCTGAGAAAACAAAGGAAATTAACATTTGAACTCTCTCTTGCAAAATGAGCATCCCCACCCAAGACGCAATAACACTGAGTCAATCACCTCAGTATCGTCTTAATCTACATCTCCTTCCCTTCACCTCCTCTTCCCCCATCTCTTCTCTCTCTCATGCGGAGATCACCTGTAATTTACCCAAAACTCTTGATGTGAACAATAATCATTCAACACTATACATGTTTGGTATCATTCAAAATGGTTCTTGCTGAAGCTCAAACATGCTGTGTAACATGAGAATGAACCTCAGTGGTCCTGGAGAAAGCTCAGCCGTGCTACATAACATGAGAATCAGGGCTGGACTGGGACAAAAAAAATCTAAACTGTCCCACTACATATAATCATAAACACCACCCATCTTTGCACGCATTTGAATATGTATACCAGATGGCCAGTCCGCCCCTGAAAAGAATGAACCTCATTGGTTCTTGAGAAAACTCAGACTTGCTTTTAATGTCATTATAAAATACAAATCTGGTTTGCCTGATCTCTCTTGTCAACAATTGCGCTACACTCTTAAAAATAAAGGTTCTTTATTGACATTGATGGAAACTTTCTATTCCACAAAAGGCAAAGTGGAAAACATTTTATAGTGGAAAAAAAAATTCTTTTAAATTTTGAAATGTTCTTTAATCTGAGAAGGAAAGGCTCCTTTAAGACCTGTTGACTGAAAGGGTAGAATAAATAATTAATCAAAAAATGAATGCCCTTATGTGGCCTCGCCACTGGTTGACACACAACTAATCAAACATGTATACCATATATGGCATAGTAAGAAATATAATAACAAGTAAGAGAGGTCAGATATGCGAGTGTATAAGTGTGTCCAAGGCCTAGTTCTTGTTTTGTCTAGGTGTGTCTATGATGTGCAGATAACATAACGGAAAGAAGTTACACAATTGCAGCCTTACACAAGAAAAGTCAAAAGTGGAGTCTGAGAAATAAGAAAATGTTAACACACCCTGTGCAGGAAACACACAGTAATCACCACTAAAAACCAGAGTTGGCGGCTACTAGTCAATGGCTAACGTCAACTGTTTCATTACAGACGTTCTTCAAAATATCTTCTTTTGTGTTCAGCAGAAGAAAGAAACTTGGTATAACTTTATTTTAAGGTGACATAGTTACACGTTTACATTTACATTTATTATAATAATAACAGTAAATTATACATAATTACAAGTAACTAACCCCAAAAGCAAACCCTACTGTAACTCTATAGTAAGTAAGTACAGGTTAATTAATTAAAACCTTTTAAATATGGAAATGAGATATGTGACAGCAGAGGGAGAGAATAGTACGGAGCGTATTGAATTTGGAGGCAAGGAGCCACAGGATATTTAACCCCTGTCAGACGGGCATAAGTACCCGGTACATTTGGCGTTTGCGAATAGGATTAATTTTTGCCTGTTATATAAGTAAGTGGGGACTAAGTACTTTGAATAATGGAAGATTTACAGAAAAAAGTGGATTTACTTAACAAAAAATGGCAAGAACAAGGTGAAGCTTTGCTACTAGCCAGAAAAGGTCAGCGTGAGGCCTTGGCATTAGCAAAAGCTGCCACAGAAAAGTAACCCCAGCCATTTATATCCCTCGAGAGAGAAAGCTTTCTGATTTCAGTTGTATATCAGGGGAACAAGATGTGGAGGAATGGATTGATCAAGTGAGATCCACCTTCCTCTTGTCCCACAATACCCGAGGAGGATCAAGTTGAACTTCTTAAACAGCACCTTAAAGGGGAAGATAACTGTAGATTTGATACTGGGTGAAGCGGAAAATGATCCAGACATTATATTTGAGGTGCTCCTTGACACGTACAGCGACAGAACACCAGTTGGTACTCTACTGAGGGAGTTTTATAAAACCACTCAGAGACCAGGAGAGACGGTTAAGGCATATACTTATGCTCTTCTGGAAAAGTTGGAGAGGGTCTTGAAAAGGGACTGCAGTTGTGTTCCTCAACCAGAAGTTGTTCTGGAGGAACTGGTTTTGGGTTTGTTTGAAAAGGACCATTAAGGAACAGTGGGGTATATCTTTCAAGGATGTGATAGAAGCGGCGATTACCTGGTCAGAGGAAGGTGAAAAGAATGTGCCAGTCTTAGCTTCAAGTAGTGGGGCTATTCAAAAACCAGCGGCCCATCAAGAAGAGTTGATTAACCCTCTCGGCCCTAAGGGTATTTTGGGGCCCCGAAGAAGTTTTGACGTACCCTGACATTTGTGCTTTTTCAGTTGCTTAAAAACATATTAATGGCTGAAGTCTAGACTGCACAAACAGGGCTACAGTAATATATGAGCAACATATAAATCTAAATTTGTAGTTTTGAGAAAATAACGTTTATGCATGGTTAAAAAAAAAAATAAGTCACTGAAATTAGGCCATATAACACATAGTAGCCTAAACATTTGTTCACAAGGCTTTTCAAAACTGGATTTTGTTGCTTAGAGTTTTTTCTTCAAAACAATGTGAAAACCATCCCGACACCGTGTCCTAACCAGACGCGATACGATAAGATTCCAGCAACAAATAATTTGTCTGTCCACACTAGACGCGATGCGACTGCGAGATGCATAAAAATAAATCAAAACCCACAGTTTTAAAACATTATTAAAAATACATATGCTACTGAGTTACTAAAACAATCTTTGTCAAATAATACACTTGTTTGTTCACAGTTTGAACGTTCTTGTTTCCATTTGTTTAATTTCGAGATCTGAGGTGAATTATCCATTGTTGCTTTTACAGCTACAAAGCTGGAGCACTAAATGACATTCAAAGTCACATTTCACGCTTTTATCATTAAATAAAGCACATAAACAGTACCTGAGATTATCATTGGCACACTTTGTGTCTGTTGTTCCAGCGCGACATCACAGAAAAATAGAAACCGTTTCTAAAATAGAATCGTCGCGTGTCGCCGTTGCGGCTGTTTAGGACAAACACTCTGATTAACATGGAGAATAACCTTTTATCACGTGTCGCGGCGTCGCATCGCGTGTAGTTAGGACACGCTGTGAGCACTCCTTCATACAAAGCAATATAGTCATTTAACTTTTGTAAGACACTTATTGTCAGAATGGCTGTATGCGGGGAAGGTGTGAATCATCATGATTAATGCTGTGATTCACACCTGAAGAGACAAAGACCCTCCCCTGGGAATATCATGAGGAACGTGACAGGGAACTATAGAGAATGACTGTGAGGAAACTTAATGATTGAATGTATTGTTTTCACAAAATCAAGTTTAAGTTAAAAGAAGTAATCTGACTATACATTTTCTTTACACAAAGACTTACTTAACTTTATACCTACACTACCATTCAAAAGTTCAAAAGAAGTCTCTTCTGCTCACCAATGCTGAAATAATTTGATCCAAAATACAGCAAAAACAGTGATGTTGTGAAATAGAAAACATTTATTTTAAATTTAATATTTTTGAAGAATATTTTTTTATTCCTGTGATCAAAGCTGAATTTTCAGCATCATTACTCCAGTCTACAGTGTCACATGATCCTTCAGAAATCATTCTAATATGATTTGCTGCTCAAGAAAAATGTCTGATTATTATCAATGTTGTTATTATCAGTATTATCAATATTATCAGTTGTGTACAAATTTCTTTCAGGATTCTTTGATGATCTGGAAGTTCAAAAGAACAACATTTATCTGAAATAGAAAGATTTTGTAACATTATAAATGTCTTCTTTACTGTCACTTATGATCAATATAAGGCATCCTTGTTGAATAAAAGTATTCATTTCTTTTAAAAAAAAAAAAAAAAAAAAAACAAGAAAACAACAACAGCATTAAAAAACGTCTCAGGTTACGACTGTATCCTATATTCCCTGAGAACAGGGAACGAGACACTGCGTCAGAACGCTATGGGGAACGCTTCTGCATGAACCGGTGTCTGAAACGCTTTATTTTTTTATTTATTTATTTTTTTTTATTTTTTTTTTGTGAACTATACTTTAAATCACACTTAAAAATGTCTGAATGTCACTTTTTCATTTTCATTTGTCCTACTTTAGCAAAGGTGCTAAACTTCAGGGTGATAATTCATGACTCATAATCACTAAAGAACATCAAATACTGCTGTTGATTTTAGGAAATAATGAAATAGTGAGTTGAACTTGAGGACTTGCTGCACTGTTTCAACTGCATCTCTTCTTATGCAAAATATTATTTACATGTATAAAACTGCCAATGTCTAAATATGATTTTAGCAATCGTTATGTGAAGAATTCTAATATAAATATAAATGAATAAAGTCAGGCAAGATGCAAAACTGCTATGCAAGTCCAAGGCTAACATTTATTTTCACATTGTCATGACAATGTTGTGATGAAATCCCTCAGTAACGATTGTACGGGTTTCAGTATTCTCACATGTCCAACAGGGCTAAAAACTGCAAACCTCACTGAACAGAGAATACAAACAACTCATATAATACTGGAGTCCCTGAGGCTGATGATGATGATAAAGGTAAAATTTTGATACTTTTAGGCCCTATTGTGTATATTGTATTAGTGCCTCATACAAATGTTGCAGATATTTATGCATCATATAAAAAAAGAATTAAAAAAAGTGTGTGTGTGTGCATGCGTGCGTGCATGCGTGCATGTGTGTGTGTGTGTGTGTGTGTGTGTGATGAATCGGTGGGATGGACATATACAGTATTGCTATAAATAGGCGGATCATTTTATCACTGATCATATCGTCAGTGAGTTGACTCTCAGGTTGTGAATAATGTTTGCACGAGGAATCATCGTCCTTCTCTGCGTCCTAGGTGAGTAATGTAATGATTTCATTTACAAAACAACTGATATTAGGATGTTGGTAATTTGTCACATGAGGACCTGCGATACACACTGACACTCAGCAACAGTCTAATTTGGCTCATAATGAAGAGTTTGATTGTTTAGTCTGCACATTCTTTAGAGTATTAATTCACCATAATTGCTAAAGTAAGACAAATGAAAAAGTGACATTCAGACATTTTTAAGTGTGATTTAAGTATAGTTCACAAAAACAAAAGACTAGTTCTGTTTTTGTAAAAAAAAAAAAAAAAAAAAAAAAAAAAAAACATTAGACCATATTGACTTTCATTGTATGGGCCAAACAAGAAGTTAGCATGTATGTTATTTGATTTCCTCTTGCCATATCATGATAAACTTTAATCCTTGTTTTTCCTTCTTGACTCAAACAGTGGCCATATCTGATGGAGAAAGAGAGGTGAGTAAATAAAGGCTGTAGAATTGCTTTTCTCCAGGTGCAAATAACTCAAGTTTTTTTCTTTTTATGTGACAAGCCTGATTGCAAGGACGATTCTGACGCATGCACAAAGCTGTATAAACCCGTGTGTGGATCCGATGGAATAACATATGGCAATGAATGCGAACTGTGTGTTGCCATCAAGTGAGTTTAAAAATGCATGTATTTTAAAATAAAGTACTGTAGGTTTAAAAATAGTTTAGAGTCTGTAACTTTCAAACTTTAATCTTCAATTTAATCTCTCTTTTTAGGGAATCAGGCACTCAAATCTTGATCCAGAATGAAGGCCCATGTGATCCAGAGGATGAAGATATGGAGGCTTCAGCTTGACAGACCTTTAGTCAGCTACTCATGTCTCATTCATTATGACCTGAATGTGTAATGTTTTAATCCATAAATAAATGTTGCATATTAAAGCTGTTCTGTTTTCTCCCTCAAATCTTGGAAAGACACAATAAAACAGGTGAATATAGGAAGGAGGTCCCCAAACCATATCAAGAGCAGAATATCATAAATGGTCTGGGTTTTTTTATTTTATTTTATTTTTTTACTCCTGTTAGATTAATTGTTAGGTAGACTATCTGCAGCCTCGAAGCTTTCAGTTGGAAACCGAGACCGTGTAATACCATAACAATCAATTTTACAGTTTTTTACAATCACTTTGCTACTATTTTCAGAACCTTGATGTCATTTTTCAAAACTCTAGACACAAAACTCAAAACGGTTATCACTTGTAACACAGGCTGTCTAATGTTCAAAACATTGCATTGTGCATTCACATCTTTAAAGAAATCTTGCACTTGCACAATCACTGGTTCAAAAAACAAATTTACTGTGAAATACCATTGAAACATAACTATAGATCACCCACACACAAGCAACCGATAGTTTCACTGTGTCATTGTTCGTACAATCATTAAATATTGTAGAACAAAATAGGTGATACGGGTTTCATTATGGTACTACAAGTACAGTAAATACATCTCTGTAAAAGTACTGCAGTAGTAGAGAGAATACTACAGACACAGTGGAATCAGTGAACAAAGTTTGTAATATATTGATGCAAAACACAACAGTATAATCACAACATAGGTTTATTTGAATCAAAGCAAAAATAATTAGCTATGAAATAGAAAAGAAAAGACAGTACTGTAAAACATCAAATGCAGTGTTCCTCAACTTGCTTGCACTGTAAGAAACAAAACAGGAGTGATTACTGTACTTCTACATTGTCATCAACTCTGTGTTGTGGATTTGGCCACAGGTTCTCATCTACATCACAATGGATGTTTTCATTAGCCAAACATCTTGGAAAAAACCTTCGGGCATGGCGAATCCAGGCCTGACACTGGTCTGCTGTGATGTCATTGCAGGCGTCATCCATGGCCTGGAGAAGAGTGACTTGTTCATGAGGGTGCCTATCATGAACCTTCCATCTCCGTGCGGAGAAAAATTCCTCAATCGGGTTAAGGAAGGGAGAGTATGGGGGTAAATACAGGGTGGTAAATTGTGCATGGGCCTGAAACCATGCTTGCACCACATGAGCATGATAAAACCTGACATTGTCCCACACAATGACATAGGTCACACCTTCAGCTCTACAAACCTGATTGAGCTGATCAAGAAAGGTGACACGGAGAGCTGCATTATATGGTCCAATATGAGGTCTGCGTCCCACCACACCATCTTCTGATATAGCCGCACACATGGTAATGTTGGCCCCACGTTGTCCAGGTACTTGGATGGTTGCCCGCTGGCCAATGAAATTCCGACCTCTCCTCCTTGTCTTGGCCAGATTAAAACCTGCCTCATCCAAATATATGAATTTGTGATGGTCGTCATCAGCATCCAGCTCCATCATCCTCTAAAAATACATTTTGGAAAGAGATTTAGAGATTACTGTACAATGTAGAATTTTTGGGAATGTTTTTAAAACAGCCATCTTGAAACTGAACTTACCTGAACATACTCAGTCCTCATTTGCTTCACTCTGTCTGCATTTCTTTCGAAAGGCACACGGTATAGTTGTTTTATAGATACCTGGTGCCTTTTCAGTATGCGTGCAATAGTCGGCAAACTTATGGATCCCACATTGTTGAACATGTCTTCATTGTCCAAGATATGCTGACGAAATTCTGTAAGGCGAATATCATTTCTGGCCCGAACCAAATCAGAATTGGACAAGCAATTACAAGGGCCTGCATCTATACAGTGCAGTGCTGTCAATACTGTAAATAGTCTGAAAAGGTGGTACAGTATTTGGGACCATAGACACAGTGTCTGATGAAGCATTATGATAAAATATTAGGCTACATCCATGGATATTGTAGTCTAATTGGTTCATGCTCCACGGTAATTGGTGACAATGAATCTCGTTATCTTGAAACTTTCATGATTTAAACATGGAAGATTGTTTGTCTGTTTCCATACAACTATGCATTAAGAGTAATGCAACAGTTACTTATCATTCTGAGCAGTTGTATCAATCGATAGTTAGATCATTGTAAGGAAATGAATAGACATTCATTTGAAATGTAATGTGTGAATTGCCTTTTGAAATAGTAGTACTTTGATGTTAAATTGTGTCATACTGAACAGGTGATTTTTGTTGAATGAACAAATGATCTAAGTTTTATGTGTATTGTGTCCAAGCAATTGAGAAAAGGGTTAGAGTTTTGAAAAGTGTGCATTTTGATCATTGGTTGTGAGTTTTGTGTCTAGAGTTGTGAAAAATGACATCAAGGTTCTGAAAATAGTAACAAAGTGATTGTAAAAAACTGTATTAAAGAAGGGTCATATTTATACACAAGATAAAGCAGATTCATCCACGATGGCCAGGCCATCCAGTTATATACTCAAGATCAACCTCTGCCTTATAGGGCATATTACAGTTTTTCTCGATTGCTTAAACACTATAACCAGGCTTTTGAACTAAAATTTCAAAACCATAACGCCAGTTATCAAAAAGCACACCCATTTCACTAAACTATAAACACTATTCCCTGTTGTGACACATGAGTCAGATTTGTTGAACTGTCACTGCAAAACTCTACACACAAATCCCTTCATTTCTCATTGCTTAGACCATGTTGTCATTTAGAAAGCACTAGCATTCAAAATTGTTCACTCAAGTCAGCACAGCTTCAGCTCAGTTAGCACACAATTACCCAAGTGGAAACACTCAGGGCCCTATCTTGCACCCAGCGCAATTGACTTTGTCCACCGACGCATGTGTCATTCCTATTTTGCACCCACGCAAAGCGCGCATTTCCCTCCACAGAAGCACTTCGCTAAACTAGGGAATGAACTTGCGCTCCCTGGGCGGTTCAGCGCAAAAAAGGAGGCGTGTTCCGGCGCAAACGTTCCTTCATGCTATTTTGCAGGTTTAGAAAACAATTGCGCCACTGACCAGGAAAAAATAGTTTAAAGTCAGTGGCGCGTTGCGCATGTTATTCGTATGCTATTTTAAAGGGGACATATCATGCTAAATCCACTTTTTTAGCCCTTAAATGTATTTTGTTGTATATTTGGAGTGTTTAGAAGTACAGAAAATTTGAAATTATTCTCTTCAGGTGCTTCGTTGATATCTTTATATTCTGTTTTGGTCATATTTTTCAACCTGTTCCGATTTTTCTGTTATCTATGACGTTTTTTGAACTATTACGTCACAGTATTTGCAGCGGAACTGCCAAATAAGGACATTGACTTCCGGCCCACCACTTCTAGCAATCCGCCATTTTTATTTCTCGCTGCAATTTTGTAGTCCAAGCTAAAGGATGCAGAAGTTACGAGAGGGTAAGTTAAAATGTTCGGTTGTTGGATGCAGTAACCCACACGCTTCATTACACCGTCTAATGTAGATGAACTGCCGCGCTTGTGACAGGGCCATAGACTGTAAAAAATAGGACAGGGCGCATGTTTAACTGAAAGAACGAGCAGAGAGAGAGACCCGGTCGCGCGCACGCACCAGGCGAAAGTGTAAACAAAACTTCACGTCTCCAAACTAGACGCTCTCTTGCTCTCTCTCCCTCGCACTTGCACATATTAATCAAAATAAATCGACACGGTGGTAAAAGGTCGGAAGACCAAAGTTTCATGTGTAAATACAGTAACACACCATTGCGATACATCCATATGAAGACGTTGTTCTGCAGGTTCGTCGTCTTCATTTTCATCTCGCTCCGGCTCCGACTCTGGCTCGAACATGTAAGGCTGGCTGGACAAGTCTTCCGTTGTTGACATTTTGTTAATAACGTGTGAATAAAACGTTTCTGTGCCGCTAGATAATCGTATCTCTGCTATCAAACTACAAAAATGGCCGAACGGGGTGGAGTTGAACCGAGTGTGGGCGGGGTATGAAGTGTCTCAATTGTATTTAAAGAGACCGCACCAAAACGAGTTGCTGTCAGACGCACATCAGAAAAGGGGTAGAAAAGGGGCCTGTGGAGCTATAATAATGAGGAATTCAGACCCAAGCATTGCAGTTCCGCTTTATATAGACTACAAATGTATGATTTATATGTAAAAAGGAACGATTTAAAAGCATGATATGTCTCCTTTAAGGGCGCATGCTTGGCCATAATCAATGTAGCGTGTGCACAACGCGCATACACTTTGATTCTCATCTACACAGAAGCAGCAGTTTTCATTTTTGCAATCATACATTATTACGATAGATAGATAGATAGATAGATAGATAGATAGATAGATAGATAGATAGATAGATAGATAGACGATTTATTATAAAAGCATACATCTAGCTTACACATTTACCCAAATTATCATACGCCTGTTTAACCGAAGTTAATTTGGGTGTGTTTCTCCATTTCAATGTAACTTCTCTCTTTTACGGCCGTGACGAGAGCATTGCTCTCCTTGGCTGTGAACCGCTCCTGGCGCGCGTCTGGCAAATCCGCCGTTATAATAGGAATCCACTTTAGAACAAGCGCGCCTGCTCTTAAAGGGAATGTGAGATGACGCTCTGATTGGTTTATTTCACGTTATGCCCAAACCACACCTAGGAATAATGAAGCTACTTCAGACCAACCCCCGCCGGGAAAATAGCAACAGCACCCAAGACCCACCCACAAAGTTACTTGCGCTTTGTGCTTGACACTTGCGTTTCAGATCGTTACAGTTTTTTCCAACTGCTTACACACGTTTTCAAAACTATGTCTCCTTTTTCAAAACTCTACACACAATTCCCCAAACTGCACACACAAAATGCAAAATGCCTCACATCTCCTTCAAAATGTAACACTGCATTCAAAATGCCATAAACACAAGTCAGAATGAAGCATTTGCATCAAATGGCAAACACTTATTTCATAATAGTACATTTTTGGACATACCATGTAAACACTGTTGTTCTAAATCTAAAGCTCTTTGGTCTTTCATAGGCTTATATCTACATTTCAATACAATGTTCCACAGTGAAAGTAATCTGATGTAACAAGTACACTGTAAACACCAATGCAATGTAGAAACAGAAAATATTTATTAGGCCTAACATTATTGTTGTTTACAGTAACATACAACAAAACCATAAACATATGTACTGTAAACCAAAAGTATATTCTTTAGAATACAGTAAAGAACACAATTGTGTGTGTGTGTGTGTGTGTGTGTGTGTGTGTGTGTGTGTGTGTGTGTGTGTGTGTGTGTGTGTGTGTGTGTGAGACCTGGTGAATAAGTGCAGCATTTTGATTGGTTGTGTTTGGAAAAGGAAAGCAAGTCACTTCCTGTTAGATTTTTGTGTTTTAGGTAGAGAATTGTGTGTAGTGTTTTGAAAAAAGTGTTTAATGCAATTGAAAACTGAGTCAAAGGCTGAGAAATAGCTTATGGTTTTGGAGATTTGGTATGTAGTTTTGCACTTTGAGTGAGAGGTTTCAAAAATCGTGTGACATGAAAAGCTTTTGTGTGTAAGCAGTTGGAAAAAACTGTAAAATAGGGCCCTAAGAGTCAAAATTTAACACAAATCAATCAGAGCCTTCAATAGATATATAAAAGGGCCCAAATCAGTTTATTGCGTTTTGGAACAATGGATCCAGAAAGACATGAAGGAAGAGGGATAAGAATGAGGAGGAGGACGAAGGGCAAGTGCAAGAAGACAAGCAGTCTCAGATGAAATTCAAGCCACTCTAGTTGCCCATGTGTTAGTCAATGGTGTGACTATGAGGGAGGCTGGGCTATGAGTAAGGCCAAATTTGAGTCGCTTTACCGTCGCCTCGAGAACCTTCAGGAAGGAGTGGTGGCAAACAAAATTCTATCACTGAATAAGAGACAAACATTTCCAATAGTCTTTGATGAGGTTTATTTTCTTGCAAGAAAAGGCCAGCAGTCGTACAGTCACACAGAGTGGATGCAGAGTGTGACAGTGAAGGGAGGGCATCCTTTCTCCTTTATAGTCTTGACTCCCAGAATGTTATCTTTCTAGGCAAATGATGGTATTTCAACCATACGTGGAACATTCTTAGACGTGTCCATCATATTGTACCCTTGAGTGGAGACCCTCCTGTCACGACCAACACTCTTTACCATTCCAATACAATTCAAATTCCATATTAGAATATGGTTTGTGTGTGCTCTTTTACTGTCATATGATGGTCACACACATCTTACTGTAAGTAAATATAAAAAAATAATTAGAGGAGAGAGTAAAAAAGAGTAAAAAAAAAAAAAAAAAGAGTAAAACAGGAAAAAGAATATTTTTGTGTGTGTGTGTTTTCTGTGTATGAATAAAAATGTGCCAATGTATCCACTGGTTGTGTCTTTTGTGTTCATCATGTGAAAAGATTTGTGATGGGGGGGGGGGGGGGGGGGGACCACAAGCAACATAACTTACCAGTTTTGGAAATGTTGTTTTGAATTTATTGCACCAGTGTCTTAGACTATGTTGTAGTGTGTGTGATTTTGAGCGCTTGTGTGTCCTGTCTGAGGGCAAAGTTTGGTTTTTCAGCAAGAGTGAATGGTTTTGAGTGTAGAGCTTCATTTTGACCTGAGAATAGGATGTTTGGGGAATTGGGTGAGACGTTATGGATTTGTGTTTATAGTTTTGAGAATACGAGGCATAGTTTCAAGAAATGTGTTTAAGCAATCGAGAAAAACTGTAAGAAATATAACAAGAGTTATCAAGATGTTCAAATGTATGTGCGTTGAGTGTATAAGTGTGTCCAAGGACTAGTTCTTGTTTTGTTTGAGTCTATGATGTGCAGATAACATAACGGAAAAAAGTTACTCAAAAGTCTGAGAAATAAGTTAATATTAACACCCCCTGTGCAGTTCCATTCGACCATAAGTGCCCTGTGAAGTGTACAAATTATAGTATTAATATATTATTTACAGTTTTTCTCGATTGTTTACACACATTTTCTGAAAGCATGCCTCATATTCTCAGAACTCTACACACAAATCAAAAAACACACACAATGGGCAAAACCCCTCAATTCTCCTGCAAAATGAAACTTTACATTCAAAACAATGTTATTTCTTCTCAAAATGGTATTTTGTTTTCAAATGACACACACAAACCATCATATGAATAGACATTTATAAGAACCAGTTGAACACTGATGTGCTCAATGTAAAACACTTCTTCTCCATTCATCATAATGACTTAGGCCTTTTTTTGGCTCAGATTCATCCACGATGGCCAGGCCATCCAGTCATATACTCAAGATCAACCTTTACCTTATAGGGCATATTAAGAAATATAGCAAGAGTTGTCAGATGTTCAAATGTATGTGCGTTGAGTGTATAAGTGTGTCCAAGGCCTTGTTCTTGTTTTGTTTGAGTCTATGATGTGCAGATAACATAACGGAAAAAAGTTACACAATTGCAGTCTTACACAAGAATAGTCAAAAGTGGAGTCTGAGAAATAAGAAAATATTAACACACCCTGTGCAGAAAACACCACGTACTTCAAATACATGTAATAAATACTGCCCATTACCATCTAAAGTGATGTTTCAATCTGAAGGGAGCGATCAAGACCCGTGTGAAGGCCCTGCAAACAGCTCAGGGAATACGGGAACATCGACACATCACTTCACAGGAACTGGAGAGGAAAACTTACCCACCAATCATTGCACATCTCTCCAATACTTTCATAAGTTTTAATATAATAAAGGTGGTGAAAATGACGAGGCTTAGATGTTAGATTTTAAAAAGCATTTTTCAATACTGAAGCCACATTTTCAAAACTCTTCATACAGTCTGCATTAGCAACATGAATCTTGGCCAAACAGTTCATCTCACCTCCAAAACTCACTCAGACCAACAAAACACTTCATATATGTCTCAGAATAATGTCACCGCTAGGGCCGAGGACAACCACCACTCCGGAGGAGCTACACCAAGAACACCAAGAGTCAGACAACGACGTGATGTAAAAGCTTGATTCTTTTTATTAAATATAAAAACACTAAAGGAATGTCACTGCCACAGAACTCTTCGTAGGGGCCACTCGAAGCAGGGCTTCTGCGGAGGTAGGCTCCAGTCGGCCGCCAGTTGATCACCTCCTTACACGGAGCAATACGGGGGGGGGGGGGATAAGGGACAGATGCCTTCGTTTAAGCAAAAGCGATGGCTGGGTAACTCTGCTCACAGGACCACAATAGAAAGAGGAAGGGACGGGGGACGGATTGGTTCAGGGGCCAAGACCTGCAGATGACAGACAGCAGACCGACGTAAGTAATGGGCAGGGCACAGGAGGCCACAGGCAAGGATCAACGGACGGTGGGGTTTCTCTTCTCACAGGACAGCATCAGATCACTGAGTGTCACCTCTCTTTCACAGGACAACGGGGATTGGACGGAGGACCAGGACCTTCTTGGTGGGGAACAATGAGCAGTATATGGTAGACAAAAGGCAATGACCGTCAAAGGGAGTGCAATAGTCAGCAGTAGGTGACGGGCAGAACACAACGGGGCTACAGGTGGGTGGCCACAGACCGTGGACTTTCTCTTTTCACAGGACAGCATCAGATACTGGGTGTCACCTTTCTTTCACAGGACAGCGGGGCTTGGACAGAAGACCAGGACCTTCGTAGTGGGGAGCAGAGAGCAGTAGGTGGCGGGCAGGGACCAACGGACTACAGGTGAGTGGCAGCAGACAGTGGATTTTCTCTTCTCACAGGACAGCATCAGAAACTGAGTGTCACCTCTCTTTCACATGTAAGGCCCGTGAGATTGGTCCAATCTGCCGGTCCGCCAATACACGGGGAAGGTCATCACATGCTCTGTCCTCACTCATGCAAAGTATTGGTTGGTTAAATTTACAATACATTTAGTTATGTATTCTCTCGTTAATTCATCTGACTCCATAAATGAAAGGTTTTAATAATATCTGTGCCTCACTAAAAGTGAGCGAATGTTTGACTATTCCTTTTAACCATTGAAGGAACAATGTCAAGATCAGTTAGAATAATCTCATGTAACAATTTAATATTTCAGATATCAGAAATCAATTCCACAATCAATTCAAATATCTAGTACATGGTTATACATTGGTTACACCAAATAATCTTACCCAGTTTGCACCTGAGATAGAGAGAGAAAAAGGGAAAGAGAGAGAGAGAGAGAAAGAGAGAGAGAGAGAGAGAGAGAGAGAGAGAGAGAGAGAGAGAGAGAGAGAGAGAGAGAGAGAGAGAGAGAGAGAGACCACCTATTCCATTCGTGACCAGCAAAGAAGAGCCTCAGAGTCAGAGCACACCTTCCTTTATCCTCTGACCAGGTGACATGGGGGATGGGCGAGACCACCCTCAAATGGCTTCTATTCAATGAAAGGGGGGCTGGCCTATCTGGCCTTATCTCTAAGCTTCTCTAAGCTTCTCTAAACCTTATTTCCTTTTATTTTATCTATCTGGATATGAGATATCTGTACCACTCACTTTGAGACATTTCAAATGACACCAAAAACGCAAGTCAATGATAAACATTCACATTAAACCATGTTCTTGTGTGAGTTCTTTGTTGTTTCTGAGGGGAAGAAAGGCTGTATGGGGAGGTCGAATGTAAATTAGCCAGCAGGGCCATTTTGTCTCATAGACCAGGCCTCAACCAGTATTTTCAGTCTTACACACAGAACAGCGGCAGTTGGGGTGCAGCGACGGATAATGGGATCCCTCACAGAGCAATGATGGCAGCATGCAGTGGCGGATAACAGGTTCTCTATGTTCACAGAACAACAGTGGTGAGTGCAGAATCCAGCAGTTAACAACTGAGTTTTCTTACCAAGGGCGGCGATGGCAGAATGCAGTGGCAGACAGCAGTTTCTCTATGTTCACAATAATTCTTGGCTCCCCACCGGGCTAGACGATCTCCGACTAAGCTTTCAGAGTGCTGGTAACATCAAACTTTCAAATACTCGTGCATGTATCAAACCACTTTAAATCTTCACACGTGCTCACTTCAATCGTCAGACACTGCAATGACACACCGCTTAACAGTGAAAAGGGTACCTTCACTTCAGCTCGTCGGGCCGGCAGATCCACTATGATGATACTTTCAAAGGGAGACACCAAGTTCGATCAACAATCCGTAATTCAGAGCACACTCGTGTCTTCAAACTGCCGCCTCTGCCTCTCGTCTTCTCATACCTCGACTTTGATCGAGACCGCTCTGCTTATCTGCACACTCCTCTCTTCAAAATGCCGCTTCTCTGTTTCTAGACCGCCACGTATGGAGGACCAAACCTGCAGAAATTAAAAATGAATAGATAAATAAATAAATAGATAAATAGATAAATAAATGTGATAAATAGATAAATAAATGTGATAATAGGAAAATAAAGAAAGAAATAAACGACTTGATAAAATAGATATGATTCATTTTTAATCAAATTCATTTTTGTATTATTTTTTCCCCTTAATGTATTATTTTCTGCTTTTATACATTTTTACATTTTTTAAAAATCGTTTTAACTTTTATTTATTCGTTAATTATTTATTTATTTATTTTGATATTTATTCGTACATTTATTGTGTAGATTTATTTATTTATGCATTCATTTATTTTTAGATTTATTTATTTATTGATTCATTTATTTTTACATTTCTTTGTCTTGTATGCTAATTAGATGGGTTGGTCTTGCTTACCATTGGTTCATCGTTGATTGAGGCGCTTACTCGATTACTCTGGCTTTGTAGTGACAGGTGTGTACTATGGCGGACGTTTTTTACAAATAGCTAGAGAGTTGCGCAACTTAGCAAATGAAGTTGATAACAACGCATCAAATGACTATGTGTTGTTTAGATTAGATGTCATTATCGATGTTTTAGGAGAGATATTTGCCGACATGAACGTCGAAGAACAGCCTGAATTGTTAGGTTCTTTGCAAAATATTTCCCAATACATTCAAAATCTGTGCGAGTCAGATGGTACTACGGCGGGACGTCCATCGTACTTGCTTCCGATAAGTACTATTGAAACTTATCTCTCAATGGGTCAAACTGCTGTAAACATTGCAAAATTGTTTGGTGTCTCTGAAAGAACTATCCGGAATAGGATGGTGCATCATGGTTTAAGGTAAGCAGCTCCTAGTAGCATAGCCTTATAACCTACTAAGCTTTCACAGTAGTGTTTATATTTGTGTGTTGTGTGGTTGATAATGGGTTTATTTTATTCTCATAGAGTAAGCGACCTGTTCTTAACTTTGGAGGACGCTGAACTGGATGCTCTGGTAGAAGATGTACTAAAGCGCCACCCAAATGCCGGCTACAAAATGATGGTTGGACATCTCAGTGCACAGGGCATTCGAGTACAGAGTAAGGCGGGTTTTGTACCTTGACAAATTAGCATCCTTGAGTAAAAAGCATGTAAAATAGAAATGAAATCAATTATATATATATATATATATATATATATATATATATATATATCTCGCCAATACAGATTATCTACCTGTTTATTACTGTGAAGTTGCTTTGAAATACGTCAGTGTTGCAACGTTCATTGTTATTAACTAATTTAAAGCTAGAAAAACATCTCAGAAGTGTACTTATTCAGCTCAGTTAATTTCAAGTTTTTGTATGCACATCTGATTATGTCAGTACAGTAATATTTTTGAACTTGTCCTTTAGGTCACCACTGAACATGTCAAAGGTGAACTCAAAGACTGGAATATTTACTGCATATATTGATGAATTTACTTTTTTTAGGGCAACGTGTTCAAGAATGCATGAGACGGGTGGATCCTCAGGGTGTCCTTATGCGCAGTCTTCAACTGAACCCTCGGCGGCGTAGAAAATACTCAGTCCCTGCACCCAACAGTTTATGGCACATCGATGGTAACCATAAGTTAATAAGGTATGCTGACAATAGTGGAATATTATTTATTATTATTTATCATGTTCATCTGGATGCGTTTTCTATTTCAGACTGAAAAGGAAATATCTGTACAGTTGAACAAAATAAAATGCAATTTTTGCAAAAAGCAAAAGCATAAATGTGTAATTGGTGGGATGTGTTCATAGGTTAATTCAATGCAGATCTCTTTAACACTATGAAATTAAATTTCATAACAACCATGTAGATATAAGTGTGAATTTGTTGGAGTAAGGTTGAACGAACTGTTATAAGAAGATGGCAATCAGACCTTTCCTCACTTAACTGTTCTAAAATGTAATTCCATTTTGTGTGTGTGTGTGTGTGTGTGTGCAATGCTAGGGAACTGAGGAACCCACTTGAATGAGTGGTGAAATATCTTGATCAACATATCCATTTGACTAGAACATCTTTGAAGATTTATTCTAACATGGTCTGTACAACTGAATTTTCAAAGACATTATTGGTGGAATTATACAAACAGATCTTTCTGATTGTGTTGTTAAAGGTCCAGTAAGGGATTTCTAGAGAAACACTGTTGATATTTGAAATCACCAAAGCAAAATGCCCATATACAAAAAGGATAACACCCCTATTTTGATAGCTCTGCCTCTAAATTCACGAAGACCCTTATGTTATGCGACACAGGCACCTCTTCCATCATGTGTATATGGTCAGTTGGAGCACTAAAATAAACTTTATCATCTGCCCTGCTCAGCTTAATCACCTGACTTGCGTATTATTGAACTACTGCGGGAAATTTTTGGAGAGAAGTGTGAGTGACAAGTAGATTCTCAACTTCAACATCTCTGAACAAATTGGCAGATGTTCTGATAGATGACATTCAACTGGAGGCTATTAATGTAGTTAATCTGTTAATCTAGTTTAATAAGGTTGTAATCTGTATTAAAGGCACATTTTGATTAAACACAGTAATAAAGAAATATTGTCTATTTCACACCTATTTTGTCCAACCCCTGTATGTAAAAGGTATCGTCTTAAGTATGTGATGTACTGTTTTGGTTGTTTTGATTTACTATAGAAAGTAAAATGTGTTTTCTATCATCACTCAAAAGCCTAGTTGTTAATGTTGTTGAAATAAATTTTCCTATATCTGTTCCAGGTGGCGTATTGTGGTTCATGGTGGAATCGATGGCTTTAGCCGTTTAATCGTATTTTTGAAAGCTGCCACCAATAATAAAGCTGCTACAGTCCTGACCAGCTTTTTAGAAGGTGTGAACCTGTATGGTGTGCCATCACGTGTGAGGTCAGATAAAGGTGGGGAGAATATCGAAGTTGCTCGTTTCATGGTTTCCACCAGAGGAGAGAACAGAAACTCGCACATCACAGGGAAGAGTGTCCATAATCAGAGGTATAATCAAACATATACAATGCCTTGCTACGGTTTCAGGCCCCTTGATTTTTTTTTTTTTTTTTTTACAAAGAAATGCAAGCAATTACCAAGATATGCATGGTTTCTAGACTAAAATAAAACGTTAGAAAATTGTTACCAGGTGACTATGCCATCAATCTTGGAAACAAAATTCTTTAATTTCTTTTTTAAATGTTTGTAATGTATGTGAAACTAAATCCCCACATCTGTAAAATAGATTTTTTAATTCATATTTTAGGCTATGGAAACTCCACTTCATGTACAACATTATAAATATTGGTCGTTGTTTTAAATGTTTTGTATTTTGGTTATTTTACTGTGTTAGGATTGAAAGGTTGTGGAGAGATGTTTATGCTGGAGTGCTTGATCTCTTCTACACAATCTTCACCAAACTTGAGAATGACGGGCTTCTGAATCCAGATGATGAATCCTTTCCCCTTTCATGTGTCTTCAAAAGGTTTTCTCTGTACTTCTTTGAGGTCTCTGTTGCATCTGGCTCAAATTTCCAATCTAAAACCAGAGACATTATCCACAGAAACAAACATTAACAGGCATATGATCGGGTAAAGAAAAGAAAAAAACCCCCCAAAACATGACCCGTAATCTTTGAAGACCGTAGGCACATGTTGTGTTTTCAAATGAACATTTGAGATTTGTTTTTTGTTCTATACCTGTATTTCTCTGCTTTATTAATTGTGGAAATAAATAAATCTAAAAATAAATGAATGCACAATTCAAAGATATATTGTGCAAGTCAACTATACAAACCATCAAGTTCAGTGCTCTCTTCATCTATTGTGATGAGCTGTGAAACTGTCATGCTTTCCTGATCTTGCATTGTGCAGTAACTGGTGCTGGGATTTACATCATTTCTTTCCTGCCTCACAACTGTACTTTCAGTGCTGCTTGAAGTGGCCCTTTCTGTAGCTCTCTCACTCACTACCTCAACACTGACCTCCACTGACCTCCAGAAAAGGGGTAAACACAGACTGTTTAAAGGGATAGTTCATGCAAAAATGGAAACTCTGTCATCAATTCATCCCTCTCATGTTGTTCCAGAACACAAATTAGATCTTTTTAATGAAATATGAGTTCTCAATGGACACTATTCTGTCTAATGGAGGGACAGTCAGATTTATCTTCATTTGTGTTGTGAAGATGAATGAAAAACTTATGGGTTTGGTAAGACATGAGGACAAGTAATTAATACAACTTTCATTTTTGGGTGAATTTAGCCTTTAAATGGTTTAAAAACAACAACAACAATAATACAAATAATAATGACATTTTAGTAACTAGGAGGGTTTATATATACATTGACTGGTTCAAACTGACAAAGTCTACTGTAATTCAATAGATAATAGTTCTGTCCTGTAAACCCAAAACAATGATAAATAAACATTTCCATAAGAGACTCCACATTTAAAAAATAAAACCTCAAATACCTCTCGCACTCATCACTGTGAGACTTGATAGCTGCAAAGGAAAATTCGTCTCCACACACAACGCATTTCTGAGGTGGTCCAATCAACTCATCTCTGCTAGGAAGACTCGCCTGCAAGAAAACATCACAACAAAATAACATGTCATTCATGTTTAATGTAAATGTTAAAACATTCCCTGTTTGAAAGTATGTAACTTACTGGTTCAACTTCAATGTTACGTTGAAGTGGACGAATGAAAATGGTTGCATGACCAATGAGGATCTTTCAAATATTTAACATTGTATCCCTCATTTGTATGGGATTAATATCCTGCCATGATTCAAAACTGAAAATAAAGTTCTCAAAGGTTCAAACTAAGTGTTCGAAAACTCAAAATCTTACAAAAAAAAGTTTTGCAAGATCGAAAAATAAGTTTTGCAAGCTTGCAAAATGTAAAAAAAATAAAAAATATCTCTGCAAACATTATGTTGTTTTTGAGATTTCCTTCTTCAGAACTGCAACATGTTTTTACGATGTTGCGCAAACAATTTTTCAGAGTTTCAAATTTGTCAGTGTTCTCCCACTGTATTAGTTTGTTTTCCAGGTTTGAAACCTTGTAAATGGTGATCTGAAAACTGGTGTGCGAATGTGTGAAAAAAAGTTTTGAAACTCTGAAAATAGAGTTTTGCAGGCTTGCAAAGTGGTAAAAAAAATTAAATCTCTGCAAACATAATATTGTGTTTGAGTTTTCCTTCTTCAGAAGTGCAACACTCTTTTTTTACGGTGTTGTGCAATCATTTTTTCAGAGTTTCGAATTTGTCACTTTTCTCCCAGTGTATAGTTTGTTTTCCAGATTTGAAACCTTGTAAATGGTGATCTGAAAACTGGTGTGCGAATAGGTGAAAAAAAGTTTTGAAACTCTGAAAACTGAGGTTCGAAAGGGCGCAACTTATTACATTACATTACATTTGCACTCCTATTGCATACTATTTTTTCAGAGCTGAGTTTACAACACCCACTTTGCGGAGATACCCCCTCACAGTTGCGAGCTTGCGACTCACGTGATTTGTGGCAGCGTTGTCACGCAGCTCTGCTCTGAAACTCTGAAACTCAGACTGAGCGAAAATGAAGCTTCGCAACTTCGCAACTTAAAAAAAAGCCTGGAGGGAGGGCCTTCTGCTATTGGCCAATGCTTTGCTGTCTGCTGACGTACAGTCCAATCACAAGTCGTATTTACTGGAAAGGTGGGATTGACCGCCTGCTCCGCCAATGACGAAAGCGCACAGGATACGCTAACAGGATGCACGGCTTTTTAAAAAGTTTATTTTATAAATTATCTTTAAAATAGAATATTCTGAAAAAGTGACGTTTCCATTTTTGCTGATTCACATTGGTATCAAAATAGGTAAAACACATTTCAAAGTTACATACACCATTATGTTTTTGTAAAGATCACATTAGTTAACTGTAGGCCTATAAATTACAATCAGATTATAACAGATTATTATTTGATAACACCATTCAAAAGAATATTCAACATGAATGCCCCATTATGTTTTATGATTATTATTTGTTTTTTAACTACAATTGTATTCATAAGTTTTATTGGCTTTTTTATTGGCCAGCAGCAGTCCTTAAACAAACATAAAATACACATAATATACACTAAATATTTTTATATTTTTGCCCCATGCATTCATGTTGAATATTTGAGTTTTTTATGCTTGTTTTGCATATTAAACTTTTTATAAATGCCACCTCTGATGCAGATTCTGTTTTCTCTGCAGTGGGAACAATTTTTTTTTGTTGATACTAGTCAATTTGATTGGTAAAAGTAGGCTAATATAGTGACTTAAAATGTATAGAATTTGACTTGAAAGATGACAGTTAGGGGGAAATTGCCTTTATAAATGTTTAAAAAAATGCAATGAGAATCAATTTAAGATTATTGGTTCAGAATAAATGACTTTTACAACACAACAATTGAACAGTTTACTTAAGTTAGTTATTGCACCAATACAGTACTTGAGATTTTATTATAATATTAGGCCAATGTACATGACTGAGTCGCTCGCTGTGTGAGGAGAATGGGTCGCCAGCTGAGGAAAGTAAGTCGCCAGCTGAGGAAAGTGAGTCGCTCGCTGTGTGAGGAGAGTGAGTCGCCAGCTGAGGAAAGTGAGTCGCTCGCTGTGTGAGGAAAGTGAGTCGCTCGCTGTGTGAGGAAAGTGAGTCGCCAGCTGAGGAAAGTGAGTCGCTCGCTGTGTGAGAAAAGTGAGTCGCTCGCTGTGTGAGGAGAGTGAGTCGCCAGCTGAGGAAAGTGAGTCGCCAGCTGAGGAAAGTGAGTCGCTCGCTGTGTGAGAAAAGTGAGTCGCCAGCTGAGGAAAGTAAGTCGCTCGCTGTGTGAGCATAGACTGTGTGTGAGGAAAGTGAGTCGCTCGCTGTGTGAGAAAAGTGAGTCGCCAGCTGAGGAAAGTAAGTCGCTCGCTGTGTGAGGAGAGTGAGTCGCCAGCTGAGGAAAGTGAGTCGCTCGCTGTGTGAGAAAAGTGAGTCGCTCGCTGTGTGAGGAAAGTGAGTCGCCAGCTGAGGAAAGTAAGTCGCTCGCTGTGTGAGCATAGACTGTGTGTGAGGAAAGTGAGTCGCTCGCTGTGTGAGAAAAGTGAGTCGCCAGCTGAGGAAAGTAAGTCGCTCGCTGTGTGAGGAGAGTGAGTCGCCAGCTGAGGAAAGTGAGTCGCTCGCTGTGTGAGAAAAGTGAGTCGCTCGCTGTGTGAGAAAAGTGAGTCGCTCGCTGTGTGAGGAAAGTGAGTCGCCAGCTGAGGAAAGTAAGTCGCTCGCTGTGTGAGCATAGACTGTGTGTGAGAAAAGTGAGTCGCTCGCTGTGTGAGAAAAGTGAGTCGCTCACTGTGTGAGGAAAGTGAGTCGCCAGCTGAGGAAAGTAAGTCGCTCGCTGTGTGAGCATAGACTGTGTGTGAGGAAAGTGAGTCGCTCGCTGTGTGAGGAAAGTAAGTCGCTCGCTGTGTGAGGAGAGTGATTTGCCAGCTGAGGAAAGTAAGTCGCTCGCTGTGTGAGAAAAGTGAGTCGCTCGCTGTGTGAGGAAAGTGAGTCGCTCGCTGTGTGAGGAAAGTGAGTCGCTCGCTGTGTGAGAAAAGTGAGTCGCTCGCTGTGTGAGGAAAGTGAGTCGCTCGCTGTGTGAGGAAAGTGAGTCGCTCGCTGTGTGAGGAAAGTGAGTCGCCAGCTGAGGAAAGTGAGTCGCTCGCTGTGTGAGGAAAGTGAGTCGCCAGCTGAGGAAAGTGAGTCGCCAGCTGAGAAAAGTGAGTCGCTCGCTGTGTGAGCATAGACTGTGTGTGAGGAGAGTGAGTCGCCAGCTGAGGAAAGTGAGTCGCTCGCTGTGTGAGGAAAGTGAGTCGCCAGCTGAGGAAAGTGAGTCGCCAGCTGAGAAAAGTGAGTCGCTCGCTGTGTGAGCATAGACTGTGTGTGAGGAGAGTGAGTCGCCAGCTGAGGAAAGTGAGTCGCTCGCTGTGTGAGGAAAGTGAGTCGCCAGCTGAGGAAAGTGAGTCGCCAGCTGAGAAAAGTGAGTCGCTCGCTGTGTGAGGAAAGTGAGTCGCCAGCTGAGGAAAGTGAGTCGCTCGCTGTGTGAGGAAAGTGAGTCGCCAGCTGAGGAAAGTGAGTCGCCAGCTGAGAAAAGTGAGTCGCTCGCTGTGTGAGCATAGACTGTGTGTGAGGAGAGTGAGTCGCCAGCTGAGGAAAGTGAGTCGCTCGCTGTGTGAGGAAAGTGAGTCGCCAGCTGAGGAAAGTGAGTCGCCAGCTGAGAAAAGTGAGTCGCTCGCTGTGTGAGCATAGACTGTGTGTGAGGAGAGTGAGTCGCCAGCTGAGGAAAGTGAGTCGCTCGCTGTGTGAGGAAAGTGAGTCGCCAGCTGAGGAAAGTGAGTCGCCAGCTGAGAAAAGTGAGTCGCTCGCTGTGTGAGCATAGACTGTGTGTGAGGAGAGTGAGTCGCCAGCTGAGGAAAGTGAGTCGCTCGCTGTGTGAGGAAAGTGAGTCGCCAGCTGAGGAAAGTGAGTCGCCAGCTGAGAAAAGTGAGTCGCTCGCTGTGTGAGGAAAGTGAGTCGCCAGCTGAGGAAAGTGAGTCGCTCGCTGTGTGAGGAAAGTGAGTCGCCAGCTGAGGAAAGTGAGTCGCCAGCTGAGAAAAGTGAGTCGCTCGCTGTGTGAGCATAGACTGTGTGTGAGGAGAGTGAGTCGCCAGCTGAGGAAAGTGAGTCGCTCGCTGTGTGAGGAAAGTGAGTCGCCAGCTGAGGAAAGTGAGTCGCCAGCTGAGAAAAGTGAGTCGCTCGCTGTGTGAGCATAGACTGTGTGTGAGGAGAGTGAGTCGCCAGCTGAGGAAAGTGAGTCGCTCGCTGTGTGAGGAAAGTGAGTCGCCAGCTGAGGAAAGTGAGTCGCTCGCTGTGTGAGGAAAGTGAGTCGCCAGCTGAGGAAAGTGAGTCGCCAGCTGAGAAAAGTGAGTCGCTCGCTGTGTGAGCATAGACTGTGTGTGAGGAGAGTGAGTCGCCAGCTGAGGAAAGTAAGTCGCTCGCTGTGTGAGCATAGACTGTGTGTGAGGAAAGTGAGTCGCTCGCTGTGTGAGGAAAGTGAGTCGCCAGCTGAGGAAAGTAAGTCGCTCGCTGTGTGAGCATAGACTGTGTGTGAGGAAAGTGAGTCGCCAGCTGAGGAAAGTGAGTCGCCAGCTGAGGAAAGTGAGTCGCCAGCTGAGGAAAGTGAGTCGCTCGCTGTGTGAGAAAAGTGAGTCGCTCGCTGTGTGAGGAAAGTGAGTCGCCAGCTGAGGAAAGTGAGTCGCCAGCTGAGGAAAGTGAGTCGCCAGCTGAGGAAAGTGAGTCGCTCGCTGTGTGAGGAAAGTGAGTCGCCAGCTGAGGAGAGTGAGTCGCCAGCTGAGTAAAGTGAGTCGCTCGCTGTGTGAGGAAAGTGAGTCGCCAGCTGAGGAAAGTGAGTCGCCAGCTGAGGAAAGTGAGTCGCTCGCTGTGTGAGAAAAGTGAGTCGCTCGCTGTGTGAGGAAAGTGAGTCGCCAGCTGAGGAAAGTAAGTCGCTCGCTGTGTGAGCATAGACTGTGTGTGAGGAGAGTGAGTCGCCAGCTGAGGAAAGTAAGTCGCTCGCTGTGTGAGCATAGACTGTGTGTGAGGAAAGTGAGTCGCTCGCTGTGTGAGGAAAGTGAGTCGCCAGCTGAGGAAAGTAAGTCGCTCGCTGTGTGAGCATAGACTGTGTGTGAGGAAAGTGAGTCGCTCGCTGTGTGAGGAAAGTGAGTCGCCAGCTGAGGAAAGTAAGTCGCTCGCTGTGTGAGCATAGACTGTGTGTGAGGAAAGTGAGTCGCCAGCTGAGGAAAGTAAGTCACTCGCTGTGTGAGCAGACTGTGTGTGAGGCGAGTGAGCATGAGAATTTCGAGAGTGAGAATTTCGTCATTGGCGGAGCAGTCGGTCAATCCCACCTTTCCAGTAAATACGACTTGTGATTGGACTGTACGTCAGCAGACAGCAAAGCATTGGCCAATAGCAGAAGGCCCTCCCTCCAGGCTTTTTTTAAGTTGCGAAGTTGCGAAGCTTCATTTTCGCTCAGTCTGAGTTTCAGAGTTTCAGAGCAGAGCTGCGTGACAACGCTGCCACAAATCACGTGAGTCGCAAGCTCGCAACTGTGAGGGCGTATCTCCGCAAAGTGGGTGTTGTAAACTCAGCTCTGAAAAAATAGTCTGCAATAGGAGTGCAAATGTAATGTAATGTAATAAGTTGCGCCCTTTCGAACCTCAGTTTTCAGAGTTTCAAAACTTTTTTTCACACATTCGCACACCAGTTTTCAGATCACCATTTACAAGGTTTCAAACCTGGAAAACAAACTAATACACTGGGAGAACACTGACAAATTTGAAACTCTGAAAAATTGTTTGTGCAACATCGTAAATTTTTTTTGCAGTTCTGAAGAAGGAAATCTCAAAAACAACATAATGTTTGCAGAGATATTTTTTATTTTTTTTACATTTTGCAAGCTTGCAAAACTTATTTTTCGATCTTGCAAAACTTTTTTTTATAAGATTTTGAGTTTTCGAACACTTAGTTTCAACCTTTCAGAACTTTATTTTCAGTTTTGAATCATGGCAGGATATTAATCCCATACATTTGGACAGGGTATCAGGCTGAGATAACGGCTCCTTGTGTTCCCAGATATTTTTAATAACTCAAACCCACCACCTTGTCTGAGTTTTGGATAAGCCTCCAAGATGACATCCTTAAATTTTTTGGGATCTGCATGGCACCCTTTAATAAAAATAATAATAAAAAGATAAAATGTAAGATACTGGGACAAATCTGACAGTTATCACTTATTTTTGACATACAGTTCAGTTCAGTTTTGAAAGCTCCAGACAACTTCTGTTAAAATTTTATTTAAAATGACTACTGACAGACCGTACTGTTTTTTTAAAAGGAATGTTTTTAAAAGAATATTTGCAACCAACAGTGTTGGGGCACCACTGAGAACCATATTATTGTGTTCTACTGTAGAAGACAACAGTTAATTAATAATCCAAATGTGTTCAAGAAAACCTTGCTTTTAAACAATAACATTCCAATAAGCTGCTTTTTACATACCTCGAAAGGTGACACGTTTCTCCCCTAACCCAGCAGAGAACAAACTGTCTTTTGCACAGCGACTGGGTACTAATTCTGCATTTTTGTCATCAAGACAGCAAAAGTTATGTGTAAAGCTGCAGGATACTGCTCGACTCATTCCAGGCAAGCTTGTTCGTCTTGCAAATCCTCTTCCTCTGTTGTAAGGTGTAAATAGTCTTGCAACTTCAGCTAGAACGTGTAGGAAAGTAAACAAATCAGCCATCATTTTTAAGTGAAGGGGACAATAGTAACAGAAGTGCAATAAAAAAAATGTCTGACCTTTGTCAAATTTACATGTTTTATTTTTCTTATTTCTTGCTTTTAGCTGGCAAAAATAAAAAAACAACTACTGAACAATAACCACTAATTCCTATATTTTATTATTCATTTTCTATGACAATTTTATGATCCTCCAAGTAACTTACTACAAACGGGTGAGCATTAAACGTTTATTTTGCAGGTATGTAATGTAACATAACTCATTTACAGAGTTATTTATAACCTCTTTATACCATGTCTGGGTGAATACTCGATTCTGATTGGCTGCAGGGTGTCCATTAAAAAGTGATAGAGGACACCTAAAGGAGCTCTGGTGAAACTGACTGTTTACCGTTCGAAATGAATAAATAAATGCGCTGGCTACATCAGCTGTGAGTAACCACTGAAGGGTTCTACGAGCTGAGCGGACTATAGCCTAAATATCTCCGAAACCAAGTTATTGTTTGTAAAAACTTTAGATTTTGATTGTAAAACTAATTAAAATATAAACTAATGTTTTAAAAATGTGTTATTTGGCAAGTGACCATGGTATAAGCGGGTTATTCAAGGTGTCCATTGTCAGGTATTAATGGACTTTGGCGGAGGCAATCGTTCACGCCTCGCCGTCGTCCATTAAAACCTGACAATGGACACCTCGTCGGGCATTAACCCTTACTTGTAACCTCATCAGTAAGATACTGTGTCTGGATTTCATTTTTATTTTTACCCAGTTGACATTGACAATCATAGAACCGAAAAATCCAGGGCCGCGTTTCCCAAAAGGCCTAGCCGTGGACCTATAATAGGGAAACGTGGCCCTGGATTGTTCCGATTTTCATAGAAGCCATCGGTGGTTGAGAAACGCAACCATTTCAGTCATTTAGAGTGAAGATCTAGTCATTTATTACAGAACAGTCATTAGACTAGAAAACCAACCATCCACTGGGTGTCTGGGTGTCATAAACCCAGCGTCTGACGTCGACGCCGACAGTTCCACACTCGATGACGGCGACGATACTGAGAGGGATCACATAAGTAGTTTCAGCTTCGTGTTATTATTTCTGGAAAAATAGTTGACGCTACAAAATATTTCGGCATAATGCGATTAGGTGAAAATTACTTACAACTCTCCAGCTGATCTGCCACATCCCGTAGCAAACTGGACAACGAATTATTTGTTGCCGCCATTTTTTTTTTTTTTTTTTTTTTTTTTAAATCTCCTCTCTATTAGCTAAGCCTGACGATTCTATTCGTGAGCTCTCAACCGCTCTCAACCAATGATGCACTGAAGCTACACAAGGACCGCCTTCCTCATTTCCATGTTACACAAAGAAATGTAAAAATAAATGAATCAATAAATAAATAAATCTAAAAATAAATGAATGCATAAATAAATAAATCTACACAATAAATGTACGAATAAATATCTAAATAAATAAATAAATAATTAACGAATAAATAAAAGTTAAAACGATTTTTAAAAAATGTAAAAATGTATTAAAGCAGAAAATAATACATTAAGGGGAAAAAATAATACAAAAATGAATTTGATTAAAAATGAATCATATTTATTTTATCAAGTCGTTTATTTCTTTCTTTATTTTCCTATTATCAAATTTATCTATCTATTTATCACATTTATCTATTTATCTATTTATTTATTTATTTATTCATTTTTAATTTCTGCAGGTTTGGTCCTCCATAGCCACGCACACTGAACGCTGAACACCGAACGCTGAAATAGCCGCTTGATTATCCACTGCAGCTGTCGCTCATCAACATGGGCGGCCATGACAGGTCACCGGAACCGGCCTGGTGTTACACCGGAACTGTTTCCCCAAGGGAACTCGTTCCGTTTGTTATAGTTCCCATTCGTCACTCTGTGACAATAAGCTCGTTCCACCATAACACTGGCAACAATTCTCATTCAGAAAACATATGTCATTCATAACACACTGATCTAGAAAAACGCTAACAACAGGCAGAAATGCAGAAATGATGAACTTATCTTTAAAGTTTTAACAGTTTCTCCCATAAATCAGTATTTCTTTGTAACGTCCGTGACAGAATGCAGCTGTGTTGGTTCTGTTGCTGTTTCTGCGGTCTCCTCTTCCTCCTTTAGGATTGGTCCTGGACGTAATGCAAGGCTGTTGGTTGTTGGACTAGAGAAGAGACCCGGACTGTAAATTCCTCTGGATGAAGCTCTCTGTCTCTGTCATTGCTCTTGACTGACTGTTGCTTTTGAAATACTGATTTATGTGAGAAACCATTCAAACTTTAAAGATATTCATCATTTCTGCATTTCTGCCTGTTGTTAGCGTTTTTCTAGTTCAGTGTGTTATGAATGACGTGTGTTTTCTGAATGAGAATTGTTGCCAGTGTTATGGTGGAACGAGCTTATTCTGAGACATATATGAAGTGTTTTGTTGGTCTGAGTTTTGGAGGTGAGATGAACTGTTTGGCCAAGATTCATGTTGCTAATGCAGACTGTGAGTTTTGAAAATGTGGCTTCAGTATTGAAAAATGCTTTTTAAATAAAAAAAAAAAAATCAATAATAACATAAGCCTCGTCATTTTCACCACCTTTATTATATTAAAACTTATGAAAGTATTGGAGAGATGTGCAATGATTGGTGGGTAAGTTTTCCTCTCCAGTTCCTGTGTAGTGATGTGTCGATGTTCCCGTATTCCCTGAGCTGTTTGCAGGGCCTTCACACGGGTCTTGATCGCTCCCTTCAGATTGAAACATCACTTTAGATGGTTATGGGCAGTATTTTAATTACATGTATTTGAAGTACGTGGTGTTTTCTGCACAGGGTGTGTTAATATTTTCTTATTTCTCAGACTCCACTTTTGACTATTCTTGTGTAAGACTGCAATTGTGTAACTTTTTTCCGTTATGTTATCTGCACATCATAGACTCAAACAAAACAAGAACAAGGCCTTGGACACACTTATACACTCAACGCACATACATTTGAACATCTGACAACTCTTGCTATATTTCTTAATATGCCCTATAAGGTAAAGGTTGATCTTGAGTATATGACTGGATGGCCTGGCCATCGTGGATGAATCTGCTTTATCTTTTGTATACAGTACCAGTCAAAAGTTTGGAAACACTACCATTTTTAATGTTTTTGAAAGAAGTCTCTTATGCTCATCAAGCCTGCAGTTAAAAACAAAAACAAAACAAAAAAAATAGTAATATTATGAAATATTATTACAATTTAAAATAATGGTTCTCTTTTTTAATATACTTTAAAATGTAATTTATTTTTGTGATGCAAAGCTGAATTTTCATCAGCAAGTACTCCAGTCTTTGGTGTCTTATGATCCTTCAGAAATCATTATAATATGCTGATTTATGATCAATGTTGGAAACAGTTGTGCTGCTTAATATTTTTTTTATAACCTGAGATACTTTTTTCAGGATTTTTTGATGAATAAAAAGTTTAAAAGAACTGTATTTATTTAGAATAGAAATCTTTTGTAACAATATACACTACCGTTCAAAAGTTTGGGAAAAATAACTTTTTTTTATTTTTTAAGAAATTAGTACTTTAATTCAACAAGGATGCGTTAAATTGATAAAAGGTGATGGTAATGATTTATATTGTTAGAAATGTTTTTATTTTGAATAAATGCTGTTTTTATGAATAAATGCTGTTAACGTTTTACTCATCAATGAATCCTGAAAAAAGTATTCCAAAAAAATATATTAAACAGCACAACTGTTTCCATCATTGATAATAACTGAGTATCAAATCATCATATTATAATGATTTCTGAAGGATCATAAGACACCAAAGACTGGAGTACTTGCTGATGAAAATTCAGCTTTGCATCACAAAAATAAATTACATTTTAAAGTATATTAAAAAAGAGAACCATTATTTTAAATTGTAATAATATTTCATAATATTACTGTTTTTTTTTTTGTTTTTGTTTTTTTTTTAACTGCAGGCTTGATGAGCATAAGAGACTTCTTTCAAAAACATTAAAAATAGTAACGTTTCCAAACTTTTGACTGGTACTGTACATATGACCCTTCTTTAATAAAATTACACGGTCTCAGTTTACAACTGAAAGCTTCGAGGCTGCATAGTCTACCTGACAAATAATCTAAAAAAAAAAAAAAAAAAAAAACCCCGACCATTTATGATATTCTGCTCTTGATATGGTTTGGGGACCTCCTTCCAATATTCACCTGTTTTATTGTGTCTTTCCAAGATTTGAGGGAGAAAACAGAACAGCTTTAATATGCAACATTTATTAATGGATTAAACCATTACACATTCAGGTCATAATGAATGAGACATGAGTAGCTGACTAAAGGTCTGTCAAGCTGAATCATTCTTTTTTTTGCCATCCCACACATCGGCCTTCCTTCTGGATTAAGATTTTAGTGCCTGATGCCCTAAAAAGAGAGAGATTAAATTGAAGATTAAAGTTTGAAAGTGACAGACTCTAAACTGTTTTTAAACCTACATTACTTTATTTTAAAATACATGCATTTTTAAACTCACTTGATGGCACCACACAGTGCGCATTCATTGCTGTATGTTATTCCATTGGTTCCACACACGGGTTTAAACTCCTTTGTGCATATGTCAGACGAGTGCCTGCAATTAGGCTGGTCACATAAAAAAAAAACACTTGAGTTATTTGCACCTGAAGGAAAGCAATTCTACAGCCTTTATTTACTCACCGCTCTTACTCCATCAGATATGGCCACTGTTTGAGTCAAGAAGGAAAAACAAGGATTAAAGTTTATCATGATATGACAAGAGGAAATCAAATAACATACATGCTAACTTCTAGTTTTGCCCATACAATGAAAGTCAATATGGTCTAATGTTGTTGTGTTTTTTTTTTAACGAAAACAGAACTTTAGTCTTTTGTTTTTGTGAACTATACTTAAATCACACTTAAAAATGTCTGAATGTCACTTTTCCATTTGTCTTACTTTAGCAATGGTGAATTAAGAATTAAGACTTATGTACACACTTTATTAAAACAATCACATTGATTCATTATGAGCCACATTAGACTGTTGCTGAGTGTCAGTGTGTATCGCAGGTCCTCATGTGGCAAATTATCAACATCCTAACATCAGTTGTTTTGTAAATGAAATCATTATATTACTCACCTAGGACACAGAGAAGGACGATGATTCCTCGTGCAAACATTATTCACAACCTGAGAGTCAACTCACTGACGATATGATCAGTGATAAAATGATCCGCCTATTTATAGCAATACTGTATATGTCCATCCCACCGATTCATCACACACACACACACACGCGCGCGCACACACACACACACACACACACACACAGAGGTAGGTTTACTCAACACCTTTAGTTTGAACTGCTTAAAGGGTTAGTTCACCCAAAAATGAAAACTCTGTCAGTAATTACTCACCCTCATGTTGTTCCAACCCTGTAAGACCTTCGTTCATCTTCGGAACACAAATTAAGATATTTTGGATTAAATCTGAGAGCTGGATCACTCCTCCATAGGCTTCTAAGACATTATAACTTGCTGGCCCAGAAAAGTTATCAAAGACATCGTTAATATAGTCCAAGTGACTACAGTGGCTCAATCTTAAGTTTATAAAGCGACGAGAATACTTTTTGTGCGCAAAAAACCCCCAAAATAACGACTTTATTCCACTTTTCATTTCCTTCTCTCTGGGCCTCGAGTTTTTTCATGTAGTGTTTTAGCGCAGCGCATCTGTGTTGTACGTCACACGTAGGCTCACTATTGGCCGACGCTAACCCTTTAACTGGGGAACTACTTTCTTCAGAGCTTCTTCAAAGAAAATGTTCTGTGCAAATGTTACACTTATCAAATATTTGTTTGCACATTTATCTGTCTCGTCCAGTCCAAGGCTGTTCATTTATTTATTTTTAAATATGATGCATAAATATCTGCAACCATGTGTATGAGGCACTAATACAATATACAAAATAGGGCCTAAAATTATAAAAAATGCAACTTATCTCGGAAGAGGAATGTCTCGGTTACATATGGTAACCCTCGTTCCCTGAGGGAGGGAACGGAGACGCCACGTCCCGTCACCACATCTGCTGCTGCCCGCTGGGGCGGCCAGCTTTTCAGGCTTGGCTCTGAAGCAAAAAACTGAAGTGCAATCACACCAGCTGCTCGTTATATACTCGCGCTGCGAGGCTGAACAGCTGATGCAAATGATTGCACGCCAATATGCATTGGCTTGTTTTAGTTTCACTTGAAGTAGATTGGCCTCTCTAGCGAGATTCCTATTCGTCAGTCTCGACGTGGTGTCTCCGTTCCCTCTCTCAGGGAATGATCGTTAGCCTCATAGCATAATTGCCTAAATAGGACTTAGGCAATTATGCTATGAGGCTAACCGAGACGTTCCCTGTCACATTCCTCATGATATTCCCTGGGGAGGGTCTTTGTCTCTTCAGGTGTGAATCACAGCATTAATCATGATGATTCACGCACTCCCCGCATACAGCCATTCTGACAATAAGTGTCTTACAAAAGTTAAATGACTATATTGTTTTGTAAGAAGGAGTGCTCAGGATGGTTTTCATATTGTTTTGAAGAAAAATCTGTTTACTATGCGTTATATGGCCTTATTTCCGTGACTTAAAATTTTAGTTTTTTTAAAAACCATGCATACACGTTATTTTCTCAAAGCTATAAATTTAGATGTATCTGTTGCTCATACATTACTGTAGCCCTGTTTGTGCAGTCTAATCAGACTTCAGCCATTAATATGTTTTTAAGCAACTGAAAAAGCACAAATGTCAGGGTATGTCAAAACTTCTTCGGGGCCCCAAAATACCCTTAGGGCCGAGAGGGTTAATCAACTCTTCTTGATGGGCCGCTGGTTTTTGAATAGCCCCACTACTTGAAGCTAAGCTGGCACATTCTTTTCACCTTCCTCTGACCAGGTAATCGCCGCTTCTATCACATCCTTGAAAGATATACCCCACTGTTCCTTAATGGTCCTTTTCAAACAAACCCAAAACCAGTTCCTCCAGAACAACTTCTGGTTGAGGAACACAACTGCAGTCCCTTTTCAAGACCCTCTCCAACTTTTCCAGAAGAGCATAAGTATATGCCTTAACCGTCTCTCCTGGTCTCTGAGTGGTTTTGTAAAACTCCCTCAGTAGAGTACCCACTGGTGTTCTGTCGCTGTACGTGTCAAGGAGCACCTCAAATATAATGTCTGGATCATTTTCTGTTTTAGTAGGGAGGTTAAGCCCAAAAAATAGGCCTTTGACTTCAAGTCATGATGCAAAGGTCGCCTTTGGTATGGAAGTACCTTAGGGTCATACAAATAAATTTATCCTAAGACACAAGAGAGATCACACTTTGTATCAGAAATAAACATGTTTTTTTCAAAAATGGCCGCCAATGCGCCGAAAATAGTCTAGAGCCCATATCTTAGCTTCTGTTATCGCTATAATGACAAATTTGGTGTCAAAGTGTACATTTTTGGGGTCAAGGAATACAATAAAATTGGTTTCAAGTTTAAAAAAACAAAAATTTTCCCCATACCATGACAACTGGGGGTAAATATGCACATTTCACCTAAAAATTGTGTCAATTGTGTCATCATCTTTTCCTTCAAAAACTTAAATTTTGTATTTAAGCAGTGCAGCTACTTCTGTACATTACATTTGTCCTAAGTGGCATGAGATTTCGACCAGTCAGGAGTAGCCTATAGCAAATCAGTTCCTGCAACAACACATCCCATCTGCACCAGGAGCTGTGACAGCTGTTGAAGGTCAGAGGTGACAGGTTAACACTTGGAGGTTTGTATGACTATCATTGAATAGAAAAATGTTTTTAATGTTAGATAACTAATAACTAGCTAGCTAGTAACTAGTTAGCTTCATTATAACTAGGTCGCTAGTGACTAGTTAGCTTCATCATAACGAGCTGAAGCAAGCACATAGCCTACATATTGCTAGCTAGTTAGTTAGCTTCATTATTTGATAGATTTTTACTTTTGCGAATGCTTGTTAATGCTCATATTATCTATCTTATGATGTTAAAGCAACTTCATTTCTTTTTTCAGATTAGCCATAATGGAATGCCGTGACTGGAGTTTATGCTTCCTATGTCAGTCCGCCTTAAAGATTGAAAAAATATTAGATCCCTCTTCATCATTCAAACTGAGAAACAATCCTGAAAGATTGCAATCATGTTACAAAGAAGCTTTAGATAACATCCAGGAGCTGAAGGCATTAGGGGATCTGCCTGAGTTTATAGTGGATATTAGTGGTGGTAGTCAGGATTTAGTTCAGCTGATGATTCAAAATCCTATGCTGTGTCACAAAAGCTGCAGAAATGCGATTGATAAACAAAAAGTTGAGAGAGCAAGAAAAAGAAAAAAGCATGAAGAGTCTGTGAGCCCAGTAAAAACACGGCGCATGAGTGACAAGTCCACCACACTCGCTTTACCCAGACCCTCAACATCATCATGTGAACCATTCGATAAACCGTGTCTCTTCTGTGGTGAAGTGGGCAAAAAAAAGGAACTGAGGAGGGCTGCCACCCTTGGCTTGGATAGAAAAGCGAAAGAATGAGCTCAGGTGGTGGGTGACAGGCATCTATTGGCAAATATAACGTCTGGATCATTTTCCGCTTCACCCAGTATCAACTTTACAGTTAGCTTCCCCTTTAAGGTGCTGTTTAAGAAGTTCAACTTGATCATCCTCGGGTATGCGGGACAAGAGGAAGGTGGATCTCACTTGATCAATCCATTCCTCCACATCTTGTTCCCCTGATATACAACTGAAATCAGAAAGCTTTCTCTCTCGAGGGATATAAATGGCTGGGGTTACTTTTCTGTGGCAGCTTTTGCTAATGCCAAGGCCTCACGTTGATCTTCTCTGGCTAGTAGCAAAGCTTCACCTTGTTCTTGCCATTTTTTGTTAAGTAAATCCACTTCTTTCTGTAAATCTTCCATTTTTCAAAGTACTTAGTCCCCACTTACTTATGGCGCTTTTCCACTGCATGGTACGGCTCGGTTCGGCTCGGTACGGTTCAACTCGGCGCGGAACGGTTCGGCTCGCTTCGCTTTTCCACTGCGTGGTACGACTCGACTCGGTATGGCACGGTTCGGTTCACTTTAGCTCGGTTGCTTTTCCACTACAGTTAGTACCGCTTCAAAGTGGGTGGGACTGATCGTTATAGTTGCCGTCTCTACTGCCATGACATCATCATATTAAATGCGAATTTTTCATTCCGTGTTTCCCCATCCACTCCTCGGCAACCAACGAGAGGAACGTCTGCACCTCGTCCACTGACCACGATTCAGCCATTTCTTTTTTTGAAGTTTATACTCTCTTTTCTTTTTTTTTTTAAAGCAAATACTTGAATCTATATCTACTTCAACGCTACAGCGTTGGCTGTTGTCTACTGGCTATTTAAATCTAGCGGACACTGGTAGTGATGATTCTGTCTGACCAATCAGTGATCTGCAGTGTTTTCACGTCACATTTTAGTATCGGTACGGTACGCTTGGAACCTCAACAGAGGTGGTACCATTTAAAGCGAGCCGAAGCGAGCCGTACCGTACCGTACCATGCAGTGGAAATGCGCCATAAGTGAGCCGTACCGAACCGAGCCGTACCGTTCCAAAAATTGGAAATGGGCTTGAATGGGCTCTTGACAAGACTGACTTGCAGAGCAAATCTCAAATTTGCCGGAAGTCCATCTGGGTTTTCCCAGGCTATCCAAATTCAATACGCTCCATACTATTCTCTCCCTCTGCTGTCACATATCTAATTTCCATATTTAAAAGGTTTTAATTAATTAACCTGTACTTACTTACTATAGAGTTACAGTAGGGTTTGCTTTTGGGGTTAGTTACTTGTAAATGTAAACGTGTAACTATGTCACCTTAAAATAAAGTTATACCAAGTTTCTTTCTTCTGCTGAACACAAAAGAAGATATTTTGAAGAACGTCTGTAATGAAACAGTTGGCGATAGCCATTGACTAGTAGCCGCCAACTCTGGTTTTTAGTGGTGCTTTCTGTGTGTTTCCTGCACAGGGTGTGTTAACATTTTCTTATTTCTCAGACTCCACTTTTGACTGTTCTTGTGTAAGACTGCAATTGTGTAACTTCTTTCCGTTATGTTATCTGCACATCATAGACACACCTAGACAAAACAAGAACAAGGCCTTGGACACACTTATACACTCGCATATCTGACCTCTCTTACTTGTTATTGTATTTCTTACTATGCCATATATGGTATACATGTTTGATTAGTTCTGTGTCAACCAGTGGCGAGGCCACATAAGGGCCAGAGTGGCAATCAACGGTAGTAGTGCCAGCTTCTTCTTCAGCTCCGACTTCGCCTGCAGCCGTCATAGGCAGCCGTGCACGAGCGCAAAACCTCACAACACCCTCCCCCTGTCGGTGATTGGTTGGAGAACTATTTGTTTTGGTTTTGAGTGGTTGGTGAAACCAATTGTTTTTGTGTGCAGATCTGAGAGCCTAGGCTGCCTACAGAGACGCGTTTTTTTTGACAGAATGCTTATGGGGCGGGCAGCTAGCAGATCGTTGGGAAAGATTAGATGAATGTAATAAAAAAAAAATTGGGCCTGAAATCACTGATACCACCTTTAAGTATTTCAGAAATGTACACATACAAAGTCATAACAAGCTAAAAATGTATTAATTTAAACAATGTAATAATTTAATGCAGATATAATGAACAGTATCAATGAGAACAAACATATGTTTACGTTGCTAAGAGTGGTTGCTAGGGGTGTTGTGTAGTGATACACAGAACCGTTGGGTGAAGCGGCCATAGCCGTGTTTTATCGTGAATAAAACAGAGCTATTGACCAATCAGAATCAAGGACTGGAACTAACTGTTTTATAAATCTTTATTATAGAATTTAAAAAAAAAACGTGGATATGCCATGCAGAAAGAACTTAAACTAGGGGCTACAGGAAGAGTGTTTCTGGTGAACGACACAGATGAAGATCCTTATGTGGTCAAACAGATGAACTACAGAGATGTAAGTATTAGCAATCCAGCTCTAACTAAATCAAGAATTTACTTTTTTGACCATATCTTTTTTTTTTCTATGAAAGATGCTATTTTGCAATAACTATAAAAATTTGACTTTTAAATGGAAGTGCTTCTTTTGCTAAAAGAAAAAAAATACAATTTCCCCTCAGAAAAAGGAGCTGGATACAATCCAAAAGGAAGTTGAGATCTTGAAGACTCTAAAGCATGTATATATTGTTTCTTATAAGGATTCATTTAAAGGTACGTTCGTTTTAATTTTAGAACAGAGGAGAAGTAATGGTTCTTATTCCACAATTAAAATGTATGGTTTAAGTTAAAATGGAAGGGTTTTTTTTTAATGATATAAAGCAACTAACAACAAACACATTGAAGAAGGAAGAAGGATAACAAAATGAACAAAACAAAAGCATCAGCTGTGAAATAAAGCTATTAATAGATAGATTTTAATTAATTTATAATAATAAATTAATCTCTGGATATTTTATTAGATGAAGCTGAACATTACTGTTTGGTGAAGGAGTACTATGCAGGAGATGATCTTTTCAAGAGGATGCAAACACAGAAAGAGAATGGTGTTTTTGAAGAACAACAGGTGAGTTGCTGCTCAGAAGTCATTCTGAATAGACACAACCAACATATATTTAAAATGTCAGGGATCTCAAGGAAAAGGACTCAAAATTTATTGAGCAATAACAGTCTATCAATGTCCCAGCAAAAGATCAAAGTCCATACGGGCGGCTAGATAGCAGAGGAAGAGGTCAGGAGGCAAACAGATGAGCACGTGCCTCAGGTAAGACAGCTCGAAAAAACTGGAACAGGGAAAAATCCAAATCCGAGCTGGCGGCCAGTTTACACAGTCCACCAGAACAGGCAGAGGTTCAGACACATGCAGATGATCGCTTGACATGTTAAAGAGCAGACAGGAACAGATAGAAATAAACCATCGGAGCAAGTCACTAGCTAGAGGTAGCAGCAATCACTGGCATAAGAAAGCCTGGCTAAATAATCAAAAGAACAAAAAACAAAATCAAGACAACTGAAATAAATGTGAAGTCAAATAGACAAAACACACTGGCAATGAAAGAGAAAATCTGAGGGGTAGAAATAGGAACACATCAAAATAGAATGAGAAACAGATGTAAGCTTGTGAAAGGCCGCGTTGATTAAAAAAGCCAGATCAGCTGCGTGCAGCCGACACGTGAAAAACAAAAAAACGTGCAGGAGGAGAGAAAGATTAAACCTGCAACCTGACAGCACCCCTCCCACCAGGGACACCTCCTGGCGAAATCCTAGTGGTCGCCATCTTGGCCGTACGTCACTCGCGGAAAAATGAAAATGTGCAGCGAGGCGGATTAGCTGAGGTGACGCTAACACACAGCAGACAAACGGCTAGTAGTGACATCAGCGGCAATCCACCTGTCACTCAAGTGGCCACGCCCTTAATTCTGCAGAACTTTAAAGGGATAGTTCACCCAAAAATGAAAATTCTATCATCGTTTACTCACCCTCAAGTTGTTCCAAACCTGTATGAGTTTCTTTGTTCTGCTGAACACAAAGGAAGATATTTGGAAGAATGTTTGTAATCAAACAGATCTCGGTCCCCATTGACTTCCATAGTAGGAAAAAAAATATACTATGGTAGTCAATGGGGACCGAGATCTGTTTGGTCACAAAAATTCTTCCAAATATCTTCCTTTGTGTTCAGCAGAACAAAGAAACTCATACAGGTTTGGAACAACTTGAGGGTGAGTAAACGATGATAGAATTTTCATTTTTGGGTGAACTATCCCTTTAAGGCTTAATATAATTTAAACGGATGAGTTAAAAAAATTCACCCTCCTCACAATCGTCATGAAGGGCAAAATTTGCTATATAGACCAAAACCACTTTTTGCACCCAGCTGTGTAAACACTTTTTTCTACTGTAAAGTTGGGGATTTTAACATGGGGTCTATAGGATTGACTCTCTGGCTGCGTTTACACTTGGCATTAACATGCCACCTGTATCCGGATGTTGTCCACATACACATTGAAAAGACAAGTGTAAACGCGTGTCTGATCGGAATGTTGTCTGATCAGCGTGTCCTGGTCCAGAGGTAGTGGAGGACGCTTTGTGATCGGATCTCAGTGTAATGTAAACGCAATCCAGCCATCGTATCTATATTCAGAGGGCAACGTCATATAAATCCCCACCCCAGTCTCCCCACGTGGCTGTCAGAAAATAATGGCCAGATGCAGTTTAGACAAGAAATAATAGAAATTATATTAATAAACTTTCTTCTCTGTCCATGTGTTTCTTCTGTGTGTAGATCCTTGACTGGTTTGTTCAGCTTTGTCTGGCTCTGCAGTATCTTCATGAGAAGAATATCCTTCACAGAGATATAAAACCACAGGTAGACACTGAAAAATATATCAATGAATCATGTTACCAAAGCTGAATGTGTATCATTTATGAGTTTTCTGTTTTTTGTTATTGTAGAATATTTATCTGACTGAAGATTGTTACATCAATCTAGATGCTGGATGCTTAAAACCATTGGAAAGGTAAATAAATAACTTTAACTAACTACGTAATAGGATCTATCGATGGAGGAATTCTCGGCCAAAACCGAAAATTCTGAATGCTGAAAATATAATAACTAAACAATTCTGACGTATTATATTTCATTAGAATGTGATTATAATATATATAAAAGACCACACTAGGTCTTCAATTAGAGCACATTACTTCCATAACATCTAGTCTCCAGTTTCTCTCACTCACACTGTAATTGTGGCCTTTCACTTCAGTATGTCATCATGAACGCTGCTTTTCTTTGCATCGGTGTTTCTGTGTTTCTGTTATTGGATTTTAAAGCAATGGTTTCTGTACAAATTATTGGAGTTTGATGCATCTCTAATAAGTCCTTTTTTGAAGCTGAACCAATTGAGTTTTTTTATCTGATTTGATTTTTTAATCTGAATTTTCTTTTTCAGTGCCGACTCACATGCAGAATCAGAGCTTTATGCCAGTCCAGAAGTTTTTCAGAAGGAATGTAATTCCAAAAGGTCTGCTTTTTGTAGATTTGAATGTACATGAAATACTGAATGCTTGTTAAAATGATAAATAGGGTAGCATTTTCCTTGATGAATGTCTTTGGATGAAGGCTGATTATTTGTGTTGTTGTGCAATGCACTTTAATTGATCAATTCCGTACAACTACTTATTGATTTATATTGTTACGCATGACTTTTTTCAGTGACATATGGTCATTGGGATGGTTGCTCCATGATCTCTGCATGCTGGATGTGTGGGTGTGTATTTCTGTTTTTTCCTCTAAAGAAGCACTATTAACTCAAAGTTTTGATTTAATTAAATATATATGTGGTTGGTTTTAGAGTGAAACACATTACATGCATGCAGCTCATGATCTTGTGTTTGAACCTTATGGAAGATTTTTTTACAGAAGGTTCAAGAGTTTGAATTGGAAGCGAGTAAAAAATGGCAGTTTCTAAAGCACTAGAGATGTGCGGATACGCTCTAAAGTCACACGAATCTGCTGTTAAAAACAAATCATCCACCCGCCATCCATCTGCACCTGATTTCCTCTGATTTAGATACCCCTACCCGATCGTCATGTTGCAATTACTCAAATTCCTAGTGTTAAGAGTTGACTGACAGCTAGCTTACCGCTTGTTCTGCTATTCGTTGCGCTTAGCTAAGAAAAAACAAACAAAGTTATTGATATACATTTCGGAGATATGAAGTCCCTTTAAACTGTCAGTGATGCATGTGCAAATGAGTAGCTCAGTATCTCTTCAGCAAGCTGATTAGCAAACTGACACAAATGAAACTTAAATGTTCAGTGTCGCTTCTGAAGCCCAACACACAGTTGTCTATGTTAACAATCGAGAGACTCAATGAAATTACCTGATGCCGCTCTCTCTCCTACTGCGGTCTTTGATCTTGAAATTAGCTGATGAGAGGCTAAACGAAATGAAACACATTCTGCTGCTTTCGTTGATGTGAACTGCGTCAAGTTCTCGAACTCTTTATCCGAATAATTTCTCTTAAGCTTGTGTATAATTTTTTATGTAAAGCTGTCAATTTTTTTGAAGTAATGTCTCATGTATGTTCTTTTGTGGTTTATATAATGACCACTAAGAGGTGATCTATAGGCATGTTTTCTTTGTTTTTCTTTTCTGAAAAGAAAGTAGAAGTTGTGTTTTACTGTAAAATGAGAGTTCTGTGTATTTATTAAAATCAACACAAGTTAACTAAAAACTGTTAGTTAGAACAACTGTTCGATTTTATTTGTATAAATATTAATGAGATCATTGGAGGACATGCCAAACACACTATTGTTACATGTAAGATGGCCATAACGTGCAGGGAAATGTCTTATATTATTAGTGCTATAGTTTATATTATTATTATTATTATTATTATTGTTTAAATGGTGTTATGGTGTAATTAGTTAGTTTATTAATGGTGTCTTTGTGCATATTTCCGTAGTATTAACAGTTTTGACCAGCAGGTGTCACGCATCATTAATGCATTATGAATAAACATAATCGAACAAATGTATATTTATAAAAAGTAACATTTCCTATAAAAGCTGTATAAAAATTGTTTAAGAAATATTATCAACAAACTAAAACTTATTTAACATGGTTTTATAGATCAAAGATCTATAAGTTAATCAGAATCTTTTTTCCTCCTCCACAGCCGGATATCATAGAGCACCGCTGTCTACAGCCTGTCAGCATGAGAGGAACCCCACCTCACATCTCAGAGAGATATCAGAGGAACTGAGGGAACTGATCAGACAAATGCTCAGCCGTGACCCTGAAGACAGACCTTCAGCTCATGAGATTCTAGCAAAACCATTCCTGAACGATGCAGTAAAGAGAAATGAGGGACTTCCAGAAGCATTGAAACAAAGAATCATGGAGTCCGTCAAGACCTTTAACGAGGCCTACAATGAGCACTATGAAGACTTTAAGTCCCTAGTTAAACAGTGGGGAGAAACGACAGATTCACTAGAGGAGATACACCGTAAATGCACTATAGGCTGTCTGTCAGGTTCAGTGATTGGTGCAGCTGGTGGAATCACTGCATTGGTTGGTGCAGGTTTGGCACCGTTCACTCTTGGAGCATCTCTGATTGTAGCAGGTGTGGGTGTTGGAGTTGGAGTTGCAGGTGGTGTAACAGGTACTGCGTCCATCATTACTAATATAGTACAACAAAAAACCCTCCATGAGAGCCTTGAAAAAATCCAGCAGAACTGTAAAAATGTAAGTGAACCGATTTTCAATTCACTGAAAACATTGCGAAGAGTACTGAGAAAATTCATAGATTTTCCCAGAAACCCAACTTTTGACAATGAACAAATACCATGGAATTTTGATAAAACAAAATTGCTATATGCCATGAATTTCGGTGTGCTGGCAAACGTTGGCAGAATCGCTGCTCGGTCTGCAAAATTAGCACGAGCAGCAGCGGCAGCGGCAGGGGTGTTAAATGGACTCTTAATCATATTAGATGTCTTCTTTATTGTAAATGATTCTATAGACATTCACCAGATGAATCAGGGGGAAATAAATAATCCAGAAAAAGTCAAATCCAGGTTCCTCAAGGGCATTGCAGAGATGAGGAAAACACATGCAGAGCTCTGCAATGCCTTAGATGCAATTAAACAAACAAGAGAGGAACTAAAATGCCTGGGGTGAGCATGGGTGTTGCTTATGGGCTAAAAAGTGTAGTACACTTTACAGGGGCCCAGAAAACTGGGGATGAGAGAATATAATTTCAACTGTATGTACAGATCTTTACTGTAATCTACTTTACAGTATGTTACTCTTTTTATTACCGAATGACTAAAGAATACAATATACAGTATTTTTACACAGATCTTTTAGTTCTGTACTTCTATTTTAATAGTATTGCTTTTGCTTTTTTTTTTTTTTTTTGGCTAAAATGGCTGAAATAAAGATGAATGTTTGTTTTGGAGCGTTATGAGAAAGGTCTCCCAACAGAATTTCTGAGAGAGATAGAGAAATATTAAAATCTAGGATCTAGGATAGGTTAATAGTTTATTAACAAGCTCTGACCAGATTTTATTTAAATGTGTGCAGTTCCAAAATGAGTGAATATAATCATCTAATCTATTGTGACTGTACAAGTATTAGTGTTGAAGGGGTTGGACTGGAATCCACTGCTGCTTCAATGTATATGTAATAAGTGATTATAATCAAGGTATTAATCAATATTTTTCCTTGTAAATATCAAATGAGTTGAATGACTTCTCTGGAGATTTTACTTTGTTATAGAAGTTACCAGTGTGATTACTGAAATGTTCTTTTCATGTATTCTCTAATGTCAGTATTTGATATCTGAATGCAGTAACAGTGCTTGCTTATTTGGCCTGGCTTCCAGAAATGAAATAGGGACATGTTTTGTGTTTAAGAAAGGTCTTCAACGTGTTAAAACACATAGGGGTCATTGAAGTCTATAGTTTAAGGGACCAATCTTTGTTAAAGCTTTACTATACTGCGTTATATTAAAGTGTCCTTTCCTTGAGAGAAAGAACGCATTATCTTGATGTTTTGAGAAAACTCTCCTGTTTATAGTTAGAGCCTGGCCAAATCCAACCTTGGAAAAGCTGTGTGTCGGTGTGTGTGTTAGTCTTCTTGGTTTCAGGTTAAGGAACCACTGGCATTATTGGAGATTGACTGAGTTGTTGTTCGAGACATGCTGGCACCCAGAAACCCAAATCTGCGACCTGGAAGGTCACGACGTGCCTAACTTCAGGGTCCGAGTGTCAGCGGCATAATCTATGGAGATATGCTTCTGTCTATCTGTATATGTGTGGAAAATTACTATGTTTATCAATTTCTCAGCCAATCAGAAACTGCAACATGAAGCAAGGACATAGCTTACACCTTAGTGTAGTGTGTGTGTGTGTGTGTGTGTGTGTGTGTGTTTGAGTGTGTGTGTGTGTGTGTGTGTGTGTGTGTGTGTGGTGAAGGGTATAACTGCTGTGAACTTTTTAACTGTAAGCAGGGCTGCCTACGAACTCCTGTGCGAGTCCTTGAAACTGCAGACTATTTTCAGTAAAACTTTTCTTTAATTATAATAACTATTATAATTCTGACTCCGGGTCGTCTTTCAGACATCTGGTCCTAAACGGTGCATTAGTCGTCTGCATCTCTTAATGTGGTGCTTTCTGTCTTTAGCAGGAGAGAGAAGCAGAGACATAAGCAGAAACGGCTTGAATATAGCGTGTTTGACTCAAGATAAAAAATATTAGAGGATGTAGCGGCGAAAGATCATTACCGTAAACGACCCTGGACACTTGTGTGTACCTTTCTGTTCTGCTCACATATGTAAAAATATTGCTTTCATCTGTTACTAAAACATTTTTTGTACACGTTTTGTAACATAATAGAGCAGAGGGGCTTTATTAATAAAAAGAAACATGATTCCACGTTGTGCCTCTTATTTTGATTGGGTTTATGATACAATACAATACAATTTTAATTATATAGCACGTTTAAAACAACTGGTGTTGACCACAGTGCTTTACAAAAGCCAAGGAAACAAACAATAAGATAGAAAACATATGAACTAGGGAAAATATAAGAAGGAAAATATTGAAAAATAATGATAATCAAGAAATATTGAAAGACATATTTTGGTTCTGATTCTCTGCTTGCCGCAAAGTCAATTTCATTTTCTGAAAGTGTTTCCAACAATATTGTTTCTGCCACCACTGTGTTAATTATTATTGTTAAACTCGTGTTCCTGGTAATCTTGAATCAGAATAAGTTCCTCTTGCAGCATCTCTTCTCTTCTCTGATGACGAGGGCGGAGCTATAACCTGTCACTCACATGAGATCAGCCAATAGCAAACCACAACCATCCAATCAATTCCCCACAGACAATCAAGCCCCGCCCACATTTGTTCTTTTTTATTTATTTATTTTTATTCAACTTTCATAAAAGCTTACAATGACATTTAATATCAAACATAAGGCCCACATTTGTTCTTGTTCCTGAAACGTTTCACTCCGATATATGACACAATAGAGAAGAAAAGACTAGCGCAACTTCCACTTCATACTGACTTCAAAATTTTGCAGTTATAATAACAGCGGTTAATTGTCCTTGATGTAAACGGCCCTGGAGGATCTGAACATCACAGACTCCCCAGACAGCAACATAGTGTCGGCCCAGATCCGGCCCACATCTGGTACACATGAATTCCACATTCCTTCAGATGTGGGCCGGATCCGGGCCGACACTATGTTGCTGTCTGGGGAACTATTGGCTGCAGGTTTACATTGTTGCGGATGAAGTGCAGTAGATTTATGATATATTCAACATTTTGAATTTAAGTGTTTAATATAAATACAGCACAATGCAAGCGTTTTTCATTTTGTAAAACTTATTTTCAATATTTTCAATTCTACATTTATAAAAAAAAAAAACAAAACACATATTGACCACCAGCAAAGACCACAGAAAATGCAGAATGCTAGAGCTCAAGGAACGATGTTCTGTATGTGTCTGTTTTTAATGTGATTTCAGTCTCACCTGTTGATCTGTTCTCTACAGGATCCTTCATGCTACTCTCACTACCCAGGCTCAGGTCCTTCTCCTCTACACCTTCTTTAGAGGAGGAACACACTGTTATGGACATGATGTCCGATGTAGATTTGTCAAATCTGGACACTGTGTGTATACTCTCTATGATCTGTAGAATGTGCCGCTGTTTTTGTGTGAAGACACAATCTCGTTGTTTCTCTCTAAACTGTTTTCTGTGAAGATTGATGAAGACTGTGAAGATGATTCTGACTCGCTCAGACGAGAGGCGTGACGTCACTGACGCACGCGTTCTGAAATGGAACAACAGGCAAGAAGAGCATCGAAGCAAAAGTCGACCTGCTAAACTGACGGAGCACAGCTGTTTGAAGGGACAAATGTTCACTCATAATTCACTGACAAACTATATATATAGGCACAAGGCACATAAATAAAAGCATAAATATATAGTTTGTCAGCAGGGCTTGATTTCAGCAGTTTGGTGTAACAGTCACTTGCAGGCTTGCTGAGTTTTATGTATAATATAGGCCTATGCATTTTTCATTTGTAGTCTTTGAAAAGACTACAATAATAAACTAAGCATAATAGTGTTGTAAAAATGTCGCTTTTTCGATATCTGAAATGCATCTAATACTGGTTTTAAGTAATAGCCTAGATACACGAAACCAGCTGCTCTTTCTCTCTCTCATCTCTCTGACAGTGATTATGTAGCCTATAATTAATGCTAATATGCATTCGACTGTTGCATAAAGTTATTTAGGAAAATCATTCTTTAATCAAAACACTTGTTCATATTTTATTAACCTCAGTATAAGTGTAGGAAAAGGCGACAGATGTTTCAGAGAAAGTGAAGAGGCTGTGGATGAACAAAGTGTGTGTGTGTGTTTCCAGCAGAGGGAGACAACATTACGCAAATGATGTCACGAACATTCATTTCTATAATTTCTCCCTCTCACTTCAGAACAGTTAATCATAATACACTCTAAAAATAAAGCTGCTTTGTTTGCATCAATGTTTCCATGAGGAACCTTCAACATTCCCACTGCACATTTCTTTATAGTTGAAAAAGGTCCTTTAGATTATTAAAATGTTCTTCACACTAAGAAAACAAATCTGAAAATGGTTCTTCAATGACATCACTGTGAAAAAACCCTTTTAGGACTTTTATTTTTTAAGAGTTTGCTGATGCAATTCCAAATACAAATATGATGAAGGACCATCAGAAATATCACTTTTAATTCAATTCTTGAGTCAGTTCTTGCTATTTTTAAGTTTTTTATGATTTTAATGAGTAAAAGTTGTGTGACTCTTAAAGAATTGGTTGTCATAATCATTCCGATCATCATTATATCCAAAAACTGAAAGTCAGCTTTTGAGGGAGGAGGAAGAAGGAGTAAAACTTCAGGAAGAGAATGAGTGATCTGGCCATACACTCATCACACAGCTGAAATCATGCAGACATGATTCTCAAACTGAGGAAAGTGTCTTTGCAGCTTGAGGAAGACCCTGATCTTCTGTGAGGAAGAGTGTGAGTGTGAAGGTGTACTCAGATCTTCTGTGAGGAAGAGTGTGAGTGTGAAGGTGTTCTCAGATCTTCAGTGAGGAAGAGTGTGAGTGTGAAGGTGTACTCTGATCTTCAGTGAGGAAGAGTGTGAAGGTGTACTCAGATCTTCTGTGAGGAAGAGTGTGAGTGTGAAGGTGTACTCAGATCTTCAGTGTGGAAGAGTGTGAGTGTGAAGGTGTACTCTGATCTTCAGTGAGGAAGAGTGTGAGTGTGAAGGTGTACTCAGATCTTCTGTGAGGAAGAGTGTGAGTGTGAAGGTGTACTCTGATCTTCAGTGAGGAAGAGTGTGAAGGTGTACTCAGATCTTCTGTGAGGAAGAGTGTGAGTGTGAAGGTGTACTCTGATCTTCAGTGAGGAAGAGTGTGAGTGTGAAGGTGTACTCAGATCTTCTGTGAGGAAGAGTGTGAGTGTGAAGGTGTACTCAGATCTTCAGCGAGGAAGAGTGTGAGTGTGAAGGTGTTCTCAGATCTTCAGCGAGGAAGAGTGTGAGTGTGAAGGTGTACTCTGATCTTCAGCGAGGAAGAGTGTGAGTGTGAAGGTGTACTCTGATCTTCAGCGAGGAAGAGTGTGAGTGTGAAGGTGTACTCAGATCTTCTGTGAGGAAGAGTGTGAGTGTGAAGGTGTTCTCAGATCTTCTGTGAGGAAGAGTGTGAGTGTAAAGGTGTTCTCAGATCTTCAGTGAGGAAGAGTGTGAGTGTGAAGGTGTACTCAGATCTTCAGTGAGGAAGAGTGTGAAGGTGTACTCAGATCTTCAGTGAGGAAGGGTGTGAAGGTGTACTCAGATCTTCAGCGAGGAAGAGTGTGAGTGTGAAGGTGTTCTCAGATCTTCAGTGAGGAAGAGTGTGAGTGTGAAGGTGTACTCTGATCTTCAGCGAGGAAGAGTGTGAGTGTGAAGGTGTACTCTGATCTTCTGTGAGGAAGAGTGTGAGTGTGAAGGTGTACTCAGATCTTCTGTGAGGAAGAGTGTGAGTGTGAAGGTGTTCTCAGATCTTCTGTGAGGAAGAGTGTGAGTGTGAAGGTGTTCTCAGATCTTCAGTGAGGAAGAGTGTGAGTGTGAAGGTGTACTCAGATCTTCAGTGAGGAAGAGTGTGAAGGTGTACTCAGATCTTCAGTGAGGAAGAGTGTGAGTGTGAAGGTGTTCTCAGATCTTCAGTGAGGAAGAGTGTGAGTGTGAAGGTGTACTCAGATCTTCTGTGAGGAAGAGTGTGAGTGTGAAGGTGTACTCTGATCTTCTGTGAGGAAGAGTGTGAGTGTGTACTCAGATCTTCTGTGAGGAAGAGTGTGAGTGTGAAGGTGTACTCAGATCTTCTGAGAGGAAGAGTGTGAGTGTGAAGGTGTACTCAGATCTTATGTGAGGAAGAGTGTGAGTGTGAAGGTGTACTCTGATCTTCTGTGAGGAAGAGTGTGAGTGTGAAGGTGTACTCAGATCTTCAGTGAGGAAGAGTGTGAGTGTGAAGGTGTACTCAGATCTTCAGCGAGGAGGAAGAGTGTGAGTGTGAAGGTGTACTCTGATCTTCAGTGAGGAAGAGTGTGAGTGTGAAGGTGTTCTCAGATCTTCAGCGAGGAAGAGTGTGAGTGTGAAGGTGTTCTCAGATCTTCAGCGAGGAAGAGTGTGAGTGTGAAGGTGTACTCAGATCTTCTGTGAGGAAGAGTGTGAGTGTGAAGGTGTACTCAGATCTTCAGCGAGGAAGAGTGTGAGTGTGAAGGTGTTCTCAGATCTTCAGCGAGGAAGAGTGTGAGTGTGAAGGTGTACTCTGATCTTCAGTGAGGAAGAGTGTGAGTGTGAAGGTGTACTCTGATCTTCAGCGAGGAAGAGTGTGAGTGTGAAGGTGTACTCAGATCTTCAGCGAGGAAGAGTGTGAGTGTGAAGGTGTACTCTGATCTTCAGCGAGGAAGAGTGTGAGTGTGAAGGTGTACTCAGATCTTCTGTGAGGAAGAGTGTGAAGGTGTTCTCAGATCTTCTGTGAGGAAGAGTGTGAGTGTGAAGGTGTTCTCAGATCTTCAGTGAGGAAGAGTGTGAAGGTGTACTCAGATCTTCAGTGAGGAAGAGTGTGAAGGTGTACTCAGATCCTCAGTGAGGAAGAGTGTGAGTGTGAAGGTTTTCTCAGATCTTCAGTGAGGAAGAGTGTGAGTGTGAAGGTGTACTCTGATCTTCTGTGAGGAAGAGTGTGAGTGTGAAGGTGTACTCAGATCTTCTGTGAGGAAGAGTGTGAGTGTGAAGGTGTACTCTGATCTTCTGTGAGGAAGAGTGTGAGTGTGAAGGTGTTCTCAGATCTTCTGTGAGAAAGAGTGTGAGTGTGAAGGTGTTCTCAGATCTTCTGTGAGGAAGAGTGTGAGTGTGAAGGTGTTCTCAGATCTTCAGTGAGGAAGAGTGTGAGTGTGAAGGTGTACTCAGATCTTCAGTGAGGAAGAGTGTGAAGGTGTACTCAGATCTTCAGTGAGGAAGAGTGTGAGTGTGAAGGTGTTCTCAGATCTTCTGTGAGGAAGAGTGTGAGTGTGAAGGTGTACTCAGATCTTCTGTGAGGAAGAGTGTGAGTGTGAAGGTGTACTCTGATCTTCTGTGAGGAAGAGTGTGAGTGTGAAGGTGTACTCAGATCTTCTGTGAGGAAGAGTGTGAGTGTGAAGGTGTACTCAGATCTTCTGTGAGGAAGAGTGTGAGTGTGAAGGTGTTCTCAGATCTTCAGTGAGGAAGAGTGTGAGTGTGAAGGTGTACTCAGATCTTCTGTGAGGAAGAGTGTGAGTGTGAAGGTGTACTCTGGTCTTCTGTGAGGAAGAGTGTGAGTGTGAAGGTGTACTCAGATCTTCAGTGAGGAAGAGTGTGAGTGTGAAGGTGTACTCAGATCTTCAGCGAGGAGGAAGAGTGTGAGTGTGAAGGTGTACTCTGATCTTCAGTGAGGAAGAGTGTGAGTGTGAAGGTGTACTCTGATCTTCAGTGAGGAAGAGTATGAGTGTGAAGGTGTACTCTGATCTTCAGCGAGGAAGAGTGTGAGTGTGAAGGTGTACTCAGATCTTCAGCGAGGAAGAGTGTGAGTGTGAAGGTGTTCTCAGATCTTCAGTGAGGAAGATTGTGAGTGTGAAGGTGTACTCAGATCTTCTGTGAGGAAGAGTGTGAGTGTGAAGGTGTTCTCAGATCTTCAGTGAGGAAGAGTGTGAGTGTGAAGGTGTACTCAGATCTTGATCTTCAGTGAGGAAGAGTGTGAGTGTGAAGGTGTACTCAGAAGAAAGAGTGTGAGTGTGAAGGTGTACTCAGATCTTCTGTGAGGAAGAGTGTGAGTGTGAAGGTGTACTCAGATCTTCTGTGAGGAAGAGTGTGAGTGTGAAGGTGTCAGAGAGCTACCCTCATTTCTTTGTGACCCCTTGTTAGCCCTTTCACAAAACACATGAACACATACTTGGTTTTTAAAAGACTCTTTATTTACCTTGGTGTACCAGCGACAGGAGAGATGGATTAACCACACAAATATACCTACAACTATACTGTTGTGTCTCAGACTGGCCACCTGAGCACTAACCCAGAGGACATTTAAAGTTTGCTACAGACTGTTGATTGTCACCTGGATCAGCATACATGGTGGTGGCCATCTTGATTTGGGTAAAAGACTGGAATGGACTTTCCTCATGCTTTTTATACCTGTGCTGTGTTGCATCATGGGGAGTGGGAGATACCAAGTATGGTGGGAAAGGAGGGGGAATTGTTTGATGTTAATGTGTACTTCCTCTAATTATTGCTGAAGTTTACTTATCGAAGTTTGTACTGTTATTTAAATTTGTGTGGTGAAGGAAATGGAGTTACTTGATCACATAATACTTTTACTTGATATTTATTACATATTCATGGTCTTTATTACTTCCCCATGTGATTATTGCTGAGAAATGGTTGTACCCAGGTGTATAAATTCTCACATCATGAAGTGATCAAGAGGGGCTAAGACTGGTGGTAGTGAATGCTGTATCAGCTGAGTACTCTGACTGAAGTATTAGACCTGATGCAAGGTTATTGTTTTTTGCATATTGAAGTTGTTTTTTTTTCTTTTTTTTAATTTTTCATGCTTTGGCACCTGTGAGCACCTTGCACTTTACTGGCTTGGGAGAACTTAAATAAATATAAAAATGGCATTTAACGTCCTCCATGTGTTATTTTGAAGAACTCTGGATGTAACAAGGGGTCACAAAGAAATGAGGGTAGCTCTCTGACACTTCTCCCTCCTTCTGCAGACGACCACTGTCGTCCCAAGTGTCAAAGCTCTGCCCCTCCAAGAACCAGGGTCGAAGAACCCACTTTAGTATTTACCTCCTCTGGGATTCGAGACAAAAAGTCAGCCACCTTGTTCCTAGCTCCCGGGCAGTATTTCACAGTGAACTGGTAGGGCTGGAGAGAAAGAGACCATCTCGTAATCCGGGCATTAGAGTCTTTCATGCGCTCCAACCATTGCAGAGCTCGATGGTCGGTTTCTAACACAAAGGGTCTCCCCAACAGGTAGTATCGAAGTGAATCCGTGGCCCATTTAATGGCCAAGCACTCCTGTTCCACTGTCAAATAGCGTGTTTCTCGAGGGAAAAGTTTTCTACTCAAGAATGCCACTGGCCTGCGATCTCCATCCACTTCCTGCAGTAACACCGCCCCCAGTCCGACTCCAGAGGCATCTGTCTGCAGGATGAATGGTTTCTGGAAATCTGGGCTAAGCAGAACAGAGTCTCAACATACTGCCTCTCGTAAGTCCTGGAAAGCTCGCTCACCCTTCTCCATCCAGACCACCTTGTTGGGCGCTGTGGCTCTAGTGAGATCTGTAAGCACAGAGGCTGGAAGAAAAGTTAGGTATAAACCTGCGATACCATCCCAACAAGCCCAGGAAAGATCTCACCTGTTTCTTAGTTGTGGGGGGTTGGTAACTTCGGATGGCCTCCATCTTCTCCTGCTGCGGCCGAATGACTCCTCCAATCACAAATCCCAAGTAGCTGATCTCTCTCTTGGCTATTGTACACTTCTTTGGGTTAATGGTAAGACCGGCTGCCTTAATCCTCCCCAGGACTTGCCGCAGATGTTGACAGTGTTCTTCCCAGGTTTCACTGAAGATGACCACGTCATCCAGATATGCTGCAGCAAACTCTCTGGTACCTTGCAGGATCTGGTCCATTAAACGTTGGAAAGTCGCTGGCGCCCCCTGCAGGCCCAATGGCATAACCCTGAATTGGAATAACCCAAATGGGGTTTTAAAAGCTGTCAGTTCCTTGGCTCTGGCAGTTAAAGGGACCTGCCAGTACCCCTTGCATAAGTCCACAGTGGATAGGTATTTGGCTCTGCCCAGTCTTTCCACCAACTCATCAATTCTTGGCATTGGATAAGGGTCTACCTTGGACAGGCTGTTCAACTGTCTGAAGTCAATGCAAAATCTAAGGGTTCCATCCTTTTTGGGGACTAGAACAATGGGGCTACACCACTCACTAAGGGATGGTTCAATCACACCCATGGAGAGCATAATATCTAGTTCATCCTTAAGCACTGTCACCAGGCGTTCAGGGATCCGATAACTCTTCTGACGGGCGGGAGTTGCCTCCTTAAGGATGACATCATGTAGTACCAGGTTAGTACACCCAGGCTTCTCCTGAAACAGCCTGGGATCCACCAGCTTCTTTACCTGGTCTCTTTGAGGTTGCTCTAGATGGGATATATCCACAGCTTGTTGGGTGGAGCTGGTTGGAAAGTACTGCTCTGTTGGTTCCTCTTCCTCCCCGACCACACGAACGAAAAGTTGCTACCAATTCCTCTGGATGCGAGGAAGAGTGTGAGTGTGAAGGTGTTCTCAGATCTTCAGCGAGGAAGAGTGTGAAGGTGTACTCTGATCTTCTGTGAGGAAGAGTGTGAGTGTGAAGGTGTACTCTGATCTTCAGTGAGGAAGAGTGTGAGTGTGAAGGTGTTCTCAGATCTTCAGCGAGGAAGAGTGTGAGTGTGAAGGTGTACTCAGATCTTCTGTGAGGAAGACTGTGAGTGTGAAGGTGTACTCAGATCTTTTGTGAGGAAGAGTGTGAGTGTGAAGGTGTTCTCAGATCTTCAGCGAGGAAGAGTGTGAGTGTGAAGGTGTACTCAGAAGAAAGAGTGTGAGTGTGAAGGTGTACTCAGATCTTCAGTGAGGAAGAGTGTGAGTGTGAAGGTGTTCTCAGATCTTCAGCGAGGAAGAGTGTGAGTGTGAAGGTGTACTCAGAAGAAAGAGTGTGAGTGTGAAGGTGTACTCAGATCTTCAGTAAGGAAGAGTGTGAGTGTGAAGGTGTACTCAGATCTTCAGTGAGGAAGAGTGTGAGTGTGAAGGTGTACTCAGATCTTCAGTGAGGAAGAGTGTGAGTGTGAAGGTGTACTCAGATCTTCAGTGAGGAAGAGTGTGAGTGTGAAGGTGAACTCAGATCTTCTGTGAGGTGTTCGGCTTGTATCGGGAAAGTCTTCTGCTTTGTTTGTCTACAGTATATGCACACTTTTTACAAACAACAACTTCAGTGTGTTTAATCAAATCACCAAAATTAGATGTCTAATATTTTGGTATGGTTACAGAATTATTCATAACTTTAATTTGAATTAAACACACTTGGACGTGATGATTAGGTGATGGGTGTGTGAAGGGTGCATGATTCAACATGGCAGCGCGCTGCTGCTAGAAAGACAACAAACTTTTTTCTACTTGTTCCCCCCCCCCCCCCGACATCACCCGATTAAAACCTGGATTAAAAACCTGGACTAAAACCTGGATTACGACTCGGACCTGGACCACCTGGAGGACTACATTGACAAATGCTTCAATAGACTATGTACAATGGGCCGATCACGCAAAGCCAAAAAACCCCGCACTTCGGACTCTCCCATATCAACCGATTCTTCATCGTCACCAACATCACCAACATCCACTCCTATCAAAACAAACTGCTGTTCTGACATACTTTTATCAATCAATGAGCGCTTATCTAACTTGGATTCTAGACTCTCACTAATCGAAGTACTTCACAAAGAATTCCAAAATCTTCGCCATAGCCTGGAATACAGTCAACAACAAGTCGATTCGCTCACAGAAGAAAACAAATCATTTAAAAGCTCCGTGGCCACACTCACCGCTAAACTTTCAACTGTAAACACTCAACTCACCTCCGTCACCGCTGAGAACAAAGCTATGCAAGAAACCATCCTGGATTTACAGTCACGAAGTATGAGAGACAATTTAATCTTTTCCGGCATTGCCGAATCATCCACCGAAGACCCCGAAAAATCTGTTAAGGACTTCATGGTTAACCAGCTCAAACTTACACCAGAGACTGTTGAGCACATCACCTTCCATCGCGTACACCGTTTAGGACAGAAACTCCTCAACTCCACCCGACCCCGGCCCATCATCGTCAAATTTGAACATTTCAAACAAAAAGTACTGGTTCAGCGACAGGGCCGGCAGCTAAAAGGGACTCATTACGGACTCAACGACCAATTTCCTCAAGAGATCATCCGCAGACGTAAGCTACTCTTCCCCATCCGCAAGACAATGATCAATCAAGGTAAAAAAGCAATCATTACAGTAGACAAACTATATATTGATGGACAATTGTTCAGAGACAAGGACACTACTCCCTGGCTTTACTAATTCTAAAAACTGTGAAATGATGTATAGACAATAGACCCTTGCTTCTCTCTCATTGTAACTTTTTTTCATCATCCCCCCTCTCCCCCAATCAATTTATATTCTTACATTAAACTACTTGCACCACACACACACATTGTATACTAAATGCACCAAATTAGCCTTTTTGCTACCTGTTTACATGTTTTGTTGTTAGTTATAAGTATTTATGTTTGTCCTGTTTTGTTTGTCATTTGGTATTGTAGATCTACAAGTACACACACACACACACAGGGCCGGCGCTCCGCACACGCACATCACGCACTGCGCGTAGGGCACCAAGTGCTTGGGGGGGCACCAAAAAATCTGGGTCGTGAAAAATCATCACAATAGGCTACTATAAATAACAAATAAAATATGTCTAAAGCATGTTAATATACAAAAGCAATACAAAAGTAATATAGGCCTAGACCAAATTAGTCGAGAAAAAGGTGAATCAACTGTGCCAGTCTCCCTCTGGTGCCCCCCCTCCCCACCTCCCAGTGGTCTGTTCGATTATGCCTCAATCAATGTCAAAATTTGGCAGACACCGACCTCAGACATGGCGTCGAAAAGGCACCAAGAGTCGGGGGCGGAACGGAAAAAAGAAAAAAGAAAAGACAGCGGGATGATAAAACAGATATAACACTACCATCGATTTAAATAGTACATTGATTGGGTTTAAGTGGTCGTTCAATGAGACCTATTATATGTTGATCCGACGAAGTTAAGCGTGTATTTAAGTGGTCCAGGGGTAGAATTTTTGCCAAGCGTGTCAGAGGTTCTGAGTTCTAATCCGCACTCATATAGTTTTTTTTTTTTTTTTCTCATCAAAACCGATTATGTTTTTCAGTGGTTGTATATCAGGCAGGGACACTTTTTTGTGCTTTTTGTTTTCTAATGGCACCGGAACGAATAGAGAGTCTCTCCACAACGGATTGAAGCGCGCGTCTGAGTGAAGGCTGTGCGCGAGCCAGAAACAAACATAGTATCCGCGCCACTGATCGCAGCGGCAACGAGCACTTTGATCAGTTGATTTAAAAAAACAACACATTTCAGCGCTAGATCGCCTCTTATTTAAAAAACGAATGAAATGAATGATCTGCTGGTTAACTGGAGATGTTTTGTTTGTTTGTATTGGTACATTCGTGCCGCGAGATATATCGACCTTAGAAAATAGTGGTGGGGACATGTCCTACCCGCAAATTACGCCTATGCGTGTCTGCATGTCCAGGGGCGTCGCTAGTAGTGCAAAAGATCCGGGGCTTTAGCCCTGCATGTTGAGTCTTTTTTCAGTGTTTGTATATTTTCATATTCACAGAGCTGTCAAATTATGTACAGAATTATTATATTGTGCCTCATCAGACCTTTGCACTTTTAACTTTCTGTGTTTACATTGTTCAGTTCCAAATCTGTGTTTTTAGTAATTGTGGTGGTATTTGGTATTTATAATTTTAACCTTTATATTGTTTATTTCTTTTCATGTTTGGTGCCATTGTTAATGTAAAATTATTTATTTGCAGCAGTTATTTTGGAAGTAAAGAGAACCTAACTAATAAATTCGGAATGGTTGTTATTCCTTTGGTTGGTTGGTTGGTGGGTTGGTTGGTTGGTGGGTGGGTGGGGGTGGGGGTGGGGGTGGAGGTGGTTTGGGATGGGATGGGAGGGGAGGGGGGGGGGGGGGGGGGGGGCATCGCCAAGCATTTGTGCTTAGGGCACCCAAATGGCTAGCGCCGGCCCTGCACACACAACCACACTCGCATCCATACACACAGACTTATGCTCACACAATGTAATTGTGAAATACACACTATCTCCATGCAGTTAAAATTCTTAACCTGGAACATTCGTGGAGTTGCCTCGCAAACAAAAAAAAACAAAGTCCTAAATTACCTAAAAAATACACAAGCTGATATATGTCTAATACAGGAAACACACTTCTCACAATCTACACAAAACAGCTTAAAAACTACACATTTTAACCACTGTTTTTCCTCCTACTATAATTCAAAACAAAGAGGAGTGTGCATATTAATAAACAAAAAAATACAATTTAACCACCATACAACCATTTCAGATCCTGAAGGCCGTTTTATCATTATTAACATTTCAATCAACAATAATCCAATCACAATTGGCAACATTTATGGACCAAATTCTGACGATTCCTCCTTCTTTTCAAATTTCTTTTCCTCTCTTTCAAACCTCTCCAGCGGTCCAATAATTATAGGGGGAGACTATAACACTGTAATCAATCCATCATTGGACAGGTCAAAACATAAAGGCAAATCCTGGCAGTCCTCCAAAACAATAAAACAGTTCATGAGTGATTTTGGTCTTGGCGATGGTTGGAGGCTACAACACCCACTTGCCAGAGAATACACTTTTTATTCTAATGTCCACCAAACCTACTCCCGCATTGATTTCTTTTTAACCAGTAATTCAATCATACCAAATATCATAGAAACCAAAATTCATCCCATCAATATTAGTGACCATTCTCCGGTTACTCTCACATGGATCCCACCTGCAATACAGAAGCACCCCACCATATGGCGTTTTAACATATCTCTCTTGAAAGATCCAGAATTTGACAGCTACTTCAAGAGAGAGTGGACATCCTTCCTTGAAATAAATGACTCTCCAAAGTCGCCAGCATCACTGCTCTGGGAAACATGGAAAGTAGTATTGCGGGGAAAAATCATATCATATTCAGTCCATAAAAAAAAGAAGGAAAAAGAAAAAGAAGTCCAACTGGAAGAAAAAATAAAAAAATTAGAAATTTTACACGCAAATAACCAATCGAAAACCATCTATAAAGAATTAAGAAAAAATAAATTCTTGCTTAATGAAATAATAAACAAAAGAAACCAGTTTCTGATTCACAGACTTCGTCACGAAACTTTTCACCACAGCAATAAATCCGGAAAATATTTAGCCAGTCAAATTAAAAGAAATAAAGAAAAAACAGCTATAACATCCATTAGAAACTCAGCAGGGAAGCTAACCAATTCACCTATTGAGATAAACAAAATATTTGAAGAATACTATACAAAATTATACTCATCTGATCTGGACCCAAATCAAGAAGACATAAACCAATTCCTCGATAACACCATTTTACCAAAACTCAACCCGGAGCAAATTACCTCTCTCGAATTACCAATCACTGAAAAAGAACTTCACTCCGCGCTGAAACACATGCAAAATAATAAAGCACCAGGACCGGATGGCTTCCCTGCTGAGTTCTACGAACATTTTTGGTCAACTTTATACCCACTATTCAGTAGAACAATAACGCAAATAAAACAAAATGCTAAATTCCCATCCCACATGAATACAGCGCTTATATCACTCATTCCTAAACCTAACAAAGACCACACCCTCACATCTAACTACCGTCCTATTTCACTTATAAATGTCGACATAAAAATCATTAGCAAAGCATTATCTCATAGAATTGAAAAAATTATATCATATATCATCCATCCTGATCAGACCGGCTTTATAAAAGGTAGACACGCATCTAACAACACCCGCAGATTATATAATTTAATGCATTACTCATCAGTACAACAGAAAGTGAGTGTGAAGGTGTACTCTGATCTTCAGTGAGGAAGAGTGTGAGTGTGAAGGTGTACTCAGATCTTCTGTGAGGAAGAGTGTGAGTGTGAAGGTGTACTCTGATCTTCAGTGAGGAAGAGTGTGAAGGTGTACTCAGATCTTCTGTGAGGAAGAGTGTGAGTGTGAAGGTGTACTCTGATCTTCAGTGAGGAAGAGTGTGAGTGTGAAGGTGTACTCAGATCTTCTGTGAGGAAGAGTGTGAGTGTGAAGGTGTACTCAGATCTTCAGCGAGGAAGAGTGTGAGTGTGAAGGTGTTCTCAGATCTTCAGCGAGGAAGAGTGTGAGTGTGAAGGTGTACTCTGATCTTCAGCGAGGAAGAGTGTGAGTGTGAAGGTGTACTCTGATCTTCAGCGAGGAAGAGTGTGAGTGTGAAGGTGTACTCAGATCTTCTGTGAGGAAGAGTGTGAGTGTGAAGGTGTTCTCAGATCTTCTGTGAGGAAGAGTGTGAGTGTAAAGGTGTTCTCAGATCTTCAGTGAGGAAGAGTGTGAGTGTGAAGGTGTACTCAGATCTTCAGTGAGGAAGAGTGTGAAGGTGTACTCAGATCTTCAGTGAGGAAGGGTGTGAAGGTGTACTCAGATCTTCAGCGAGGAAGAGTGTGAGTGTGAAGGTGTTCTCAGATCTTCAGTGAGGAAGAGTGTGAGTGTGAAGGTGTACTCTGATCTTCAGCGAGGAAGAGTGTGAGTGTGAAGGTGTACTCTGATCTTCTGTGAGGAAGAGTGTGAGTGTGAAGGTGTACTCAGATCTTCTGTGAGGAAGAGTGTGAGTGTGAAGGTGTTCTCAGATCTTCTGTGAGGAAGAGTGTGAGTGTGAAGGTGTTCTCAGATCTTCAGTGAGGAAGAGTGTGAGTGTGAAGGTGTACTCAGATCTTCAGTGAGGAAGAGTGTGAAGGTGTACTCAGATCTTCAGTGAGGAAGAGTGTGAGTGTGAAGGTGTTCTCAGATCTTCAGTGAGGAAGAGTGTGAGTGTGAAGGTGTACTCAGATCTTCTGTGAGGAAGAGTGTGAGTGTGAAGGTGTACTCTGATCTTCTGTGAGGAAGAGTGTGAGTGTGTACTCAGATCTTCTGTGAGGAAGAGTGTGAGTGTGAAGGTGTACTCAGATCTTCTGAGAGGAAGAGTGTGAGTGTGAAGGTGTACTCAGATCTTATGTGAGGAAGAGTGTGAGTGTGAAGGTGTACTCTGATCTTCTGTGAGGAAGAGTGTGAGTGTGAAGGTGTACTCAGATCTTCAGTGAGGAAGAGTGTGAGTGTGAAGGTGTACTCAGATCTTCAGCGAGGAGGAAGAGTGTGAGTGTGAAGGTGTACTCTGATCTTCAGTGAGGAAGAGTGTGAGTGTGAAGGTGTTCTCAGATCTTCAGCGAGGAAGAGTGTGAGTGTGAAGGTGTTCTCAGATCTTCAGCGAGGAAGAGTGTGAGTGTGAAGGTGTACTCAGATCTTCTGTGAGGAAGAGTGTGAGTGTGAAGGTGTACTCAGATCTTCAGCGAGGAAGAGTGTGAGTGTGAAGGTGTTCTCAGATCTTCAGCGAGGAAGAGTGTGAGTGTGAAGGTGTACTCTGATCTTCAGTGAGGAAGAGTGTGAGTGTGAAGGTGTACTCTGATCTTCAGCGAGGAAGAGTGTGAGTGTGAAGGTGTACTCAGATCTTCAGCGAGGAAGAGTGTGAGTGTGAAGGTGTACTCTGATCTTCAGCGAGGAAGAGTGTGAGTGTGAAGGTGTACTCAGATCTTCTGTGAGGAAGAGTGTGAAGGTGTTCTCAGATCTTCTGTGAGGAAGAGTGTGAGTGTGAAGGTGTTCTCAGATCTTCAGTGAGGAAGAGTGTGAAGGTGTACTCAGATCTTCAGTGAGGAAGAGTGTGAAGGTGTACTCAGATCCTCAGTGAGGAAGAGTGTGAGTGTGAAGGTTTTCTCAGATCTTCAGTGAGGAAGAGTGTGAGTGTGAAGGTGTACTCTGATCTTCTGTGAGGAAGAGTGTGAGTGTGAAGGTGTACTCAGATCTTCTGTGAGGAAGAGTGTGAGTGTGAAGGTGTACTCTGATCTTCTGTGAGGAAGAGTGTGAGTGTGAAGGTGTTCTCAGATCTTCTGTGAGAAAGAGTGTGAGTGTGAAGGTGTTCTCAGATCTTCTGTGAGGAAGAGTGTGAGTGTGAAGGTGTTCTCAGATCTTCAGTGAGGAAGAGTGTGAGTGTGAAGGTGTACTCAGATCTTCAGTGAGGAAGAGTGTGAAGGTGTACTCAGATCTTCAGTGAGGAAGAGTGTGAGTGTGAAGGTGTTCTCAGATCTTCTGTGAGGAAGAGTGTGAGTGTGAAGGTGTACTCAGATCTTCTGTGAGGAAGAGTGTGAGTGTGAAGGTGTACTCTGATCTTCTGTGAGGAAGAGTGTGAGTGTGAAGGTGTACTCAGATCTTCTGTGAGGAAGAGTGTGAGTGTGAAGGTGTACTCAGATCTTCTGTGAGGAAGAGTGTGAGTGTGAAGGTGTTCTCAGATCTTCAGTGAGGAAGAGTGTGAGTGTGAAGGTGTACTCAGATCTTCTGTGAGGAAGAGTGTGAGTGTGAAGGTGTACTCTGGTCTTCTGTGAGGAAGAGTGTGAGTGTGAAGGTGTACTCAGATCTTCAGTGAGGAAGAGTGTGAGTGTGAAGGTGTACTCAGATCTTCAGCGAGGAGGAAGAGTGTGAGTGTGAAGGTGTACTCTGATCTTCAGTGAGGAAGAGTGTGAGTGTGAAGGTGTACTCTGATCTTCAGTGAGGAAGAGTATGAGTGTGAAGGTGTACTCTGATCTTCAGCGAGGAAGAGTGTGAGTGTGAAGGTGTACTCAGATCTTCAGCGAGGAAGAGTGTGAGTGTGAAGGTGTTCTCAGATCTTCAGTGAGGAAGATTGTGAGTGTGAAGGTGTACTCAGATCTTCTGTGAGGAAGAGTGTGAGTGTGAAGGTGTTCTCAGATCTTCAGTGAGGAAGAGTGTGAGTGTGAAGGTGTACTCAGATCTTGATCTTCAGTGAGGAAGAGTGTGAGTGTGAAGGTGTACTCAGAAGAAAGAGTGTGAGTGTGAAGGTGTACTCAGATCTTCTGTGAGGAAGAGTGTGAGTGTGAAGGTGTACTCAGATCTTCTGTGAGGAAGAGTGTGAGTGTGAAGGTGTCAGAGAGCTACCCTCATTTCTTTGTGACCCCTTGTTAGCCCTTTCACAAAACACATGAACACATACTTGGTTTTTAAAAGACTCTTTATTTACCTTGGTGTACCAGCGACAGGAGAGATGGATTAACCACACAAATATACCTACAACTATACTGTTGTGTCTCAGACTGGCCACCTGAGCACTAACCCAGAGGACATTTAAAGTTTGCTACAGACTGTTGATTGTCACCTGGATCAGCATACATGGTGGTGGCCATCTTGATTTGGGTAAAAGACTGGAATGGACTTTCCTCATGCTTTTTATACCTGTGCTGTGTTGCATCATGGGGAGTGGGAGATACCAAGTATGGTGGGAAAGGAGGGGGAATTGTTTGATGTTAATGTGTACTTCCTCTAATTATTGCTGAAGTTTACTTATCGAAGTTTGTACTGTTATTTAAATTTGTGTGGTGAAGGAAATGGAGTTACTTGATCACATAATACTTTTACTTGATATTTATTACATATTCATGGTCTTTATTACTTCCCCATGTGATTATTGCTGAGAAATGGTTGTACCCAGGTGTATAAATTCTCACATCATGAAGTGATCAAGAGGGGCTAAGACTGGTGGTAGTGAATGCTGTATCAGCTGAGTACTCTGACTGAAGTATTAGACCTGATGCAAGGTTATTGTTTTTTGCATATTGAAGTTGTTTTTTTTTCTTTTTTTTAATTTTTCATGCTTTGGCACCTGTGAGCACCTTGCACTTTACTGGCTTGGGAGAACTTAAATAAATATAAAAATGGCATTTAACGTCCTCCATGTGTTATTTTGAAGAACTCTGGATGTAACAAGGGGTCACAAAGAAATGAGGGTAGCTCTCTGACACTTCTCCCTCCTTCTGCAGACGACCACTGTCGTCCCAAGTGTCAAAGCTCTGCCCCTCCAAGAACCAGGGTCGAAGAACCCACTTTAGTATTTACCTCCTCTGGGATTCGAGACAAAAAGTCAGCCACCTTGTTCCTAGCTCCCGGGCAGTATTTCACAGTGAACTGGTAGGGCTGGAGAGAAAGAGACCATCTCGTAATCCGGGCATTAGAGTCTTTCATGCGCTCCAACCATTGCAGAGCTCGATGGTCGGTTTCTAACACAAAGGGTCTCCCCAACAGGTAGTATCGAAGTGAATCCGTGGCCCATTTAATGGCCAAGCACTCCTGTTCCACTGTCAAATAGCGTGTTTCTCGAGGGAAAAGTTTTCTACTCAAGAATGCCACTGGCCTGCGATCTCCATCCACTTCCTGCAGTAACACCGCCCCCAGTCCGACTCCAGAGGCATCTGTCTGCAGGATGAATGGTTTCTGGAAATCTGGGCTAAGCAGAACAGAGTCTCAACATACTGCCTCTCGTAAGTCCTGGAAAGCTCGCTCACCCTTCTCCATCCAGACCACCTTGTTGGGCGCTGTGGCTCTAGTGAGATCTGTAAGCACAGAGGCTGGAAGAAAAGTTAGGTATAAACCTGCGATACCATCCCAACAAGCCCAGGAAAGATCTCACCTGTTTCTTAGTTGTGGGGGGTTGGTAACTTCGGATGGCCTCCATCTTCTCCTGCTGCGGCCGAATGACTCCTCCAATCACAAATCCCAAGTAGCTGATCTCTCTCTTGGCTATTGTACACTTCTTTGGGTTAATGGTAAGACCGGCTGCCTTAATCCTCCCCAGGACTTGCCGCAGATGTTGACAGTGTTCTTCCCAGGTTTCACTGAAGATGACCACGTCATCCAGATATGCTGCAGCAAACTCTCTGGTACCTTGCAGGATCTGGTCCATTAAACGTTGGAAAGTCGCTGGCGCCCCCTGCAGGCCCAATGGCATAACCCTGAATTGGAATAACCCAAATGGGGTTTTAAAAGCTGTCAGTTCCTTGGCTCTGGCAGTTAAAGGGACCTGCCAGTACCCCTTGCATAAGTCCACAGTGGATAGGTATTTGGCTCTGCCCAGTCTTTCCACCAACTCATCAATTCTTGGCATTGGATAAGGGTCTACCTTGGACAGGCTGTTCAACTGTCTGAAGTCAATGCAAAATCTAAGGGTTCCATCCTTTTTGGGGACTAGAACAATGGGGCTACACCACTCACTAAGGGATGGTTCAATCACACCCATGGAGAGCATAATATCTAGTTCATCCTTAAGCACTGTCACCAGGCGTTCAGGGATCCGATAACTCTTCTGACGGGCGGGAGTTGCCTCCTTAAGGATGACATCATGTAGTACCAGGTTAGTACACCCAGGCTTCTCCTGAAACAGCCTGGGATCCACCAGCTTCTTTACCTGGTCTCTTTGAGGTTGCTCTAGATGGGATATATCCACAGCTTGTTGGGTGGAGCTGGTTGGAAAGTACTGCTCTGTTGGTTCCTCTTCCTCCCCGACCACACGAACGAAAAGTTGCTACCAATTCCTCTGGATGCGAGGAAGAGTGTGAGTGTGAAGGTGTTCTCAGATCTTCAGCGAGGAAGAGTGTGAAGGTGTACTCTGATCTTCTGTGAGGAAGAGTGTGAGTGTGAAGGTGTACTCTGATCTTCAGTGAGGAAGAGTGTGAGTGTGAAGGTGTTCTCAGATCTTCAGCGAGGAAGAGTGTGAGTGTGAAGGTGTACTCAGATCTTCTGTGAGGAAGACTGTGAGTGTGAAGGTGTACTCAGATCTTTTGTGAGGAAGAGTGTGAGTGTGAAGGTGTTCTCAGATCTTCAGCGAGGAAGAGTGTGAGTGTGAAGGTGTACTCAGAAGAAAGAGTGTGAGTGTGAAGGTGTACTCAGATCTTCAGTGAGGAAGAGTGTGAGTGTGAAGGTGTTCTCAGATCTTCAGCGAGGAAGAGTGTGAGTGTGAAGGTGTACTCAGAAGAAAGAGTGTGAGTGTGAAGGTGTACTCAGATCTTCAGTAAGGAAGAGTGTGAGTGTGAAGGTGTACTCAGATCTTCAGTGAGGAAGAGTGTGAGTGTGAAGGTGTACTCAGATCTTCAGTGAGGAAGAGTGTGAGTGTGAAGGTGTACTCAGATCTTCAGTGAGGAAGAGTGTGAGTGTGAAGGTGAACTCAGATCTTCTGTGAGGTGTTCGGCTTGTATCGGGAAAGTCTTCTGCTTTGTTTGTCTACAGTATATGCACACTTTTTACAAACAACAACTTCAGTGTGTTTAATCAAATCACCAAAATTAGATGTCTAATATTTTGGTATGGTTACAGAATTATTCATAACTTTAATTTGAATTAAACACACTTGGACGTGATGATTAGGTGATGGGTGTGTGAAGGGTGCATGATTCAACATGGCAGCGCGCTGCTGCTAGAAAGACAACAAACTTTTTTCTACTTGTTCCCCCCCCCCCCCCGACATCACCCGATTAAAACCTGGATTAAAAACCTGGACTAAAACCTGGATTACGACTCGGACCTGGACCACCTGGAGGACTACATTGACAAATGCTTCAATAGACTATGTACAATGGGCCGATCACGCAAAGCCAAAAAACCCCGCACTTCGGACTCTCCCATATCAACCGATTCTTCATCGTCACCAACATCACCAACATCCACTCCTATCAAAACAAACTGCTGTTCTGACATACTTTTATCAATCAATGAGCGCTTATCTAACTTGGATTCTAGACTCTCACTAATCGAAGTACTTCACAAAGAATTCCAAAATCTTCGCCATAGCCTGGAATACAGTCAACAACAAGTCGATTCGCTCACAGAAGAAAACAAATCATTTAAAAGCTCCGTGGCCACACTCACCGCTAAACTTTCAACTGTAAACACTCAACTCACCTCCGTCACCGCTGAGAACAAAGCTATGCAAGAAACCATCCTGGATTTACAGTCACGAAGTATGAGAGACAATTTAATCTTTTCCGGCATTGCCGAATCATCCACCGAAGACCCCGAAAAATCTGTTAAGGACTTCATGGTTAACCAGCTCAAACTTACACCAGAGACTGTTGAGCACATCACCTTCCATCGCGTACACCGTTTAGGACAGAAACTCCTCAACTCCACCCGACCCCGGCCCATCATCGTCAAATTTGAACATTTCAAACAAAAAGTACTGGTTCAGCGACAGGGCCGGCAGCTAAAAGGGACTCATTACGGACTCAACGACCAATTTCCTCAAGAGATCATCCGCAGACGTAAGCTACTCTTCCCCATCCGCAAGACAATGATCAATCAAGGTAAAAAAGCAATCATTACAGTAGACAAACTATATATTGATGGACAATTGTTCAGAGACAAGGACACTACTCCCTGGCTTTACTAATTCTAAAAACTGTGAAATGATGTATAGACAATAGACCCTTGCTTCTCTCTCATTGTAACTTTTTTTCATCATCCCCCCTCTCCCCCAATCAATTTATATTCTTACATTAAACTACTTGCACCACACACACACATTGTATACTAAATGCACCAAATTAGCCTTTTTGCTACCTGTTTACATGTTTTGTTGTTAGTTATAAGTATTTATGTTTGTCCTGTTTTGTTTGTCATTTGGTATTGTAGATCTACAAGTACACACACACACACAACCACACTCGCATCCATACACACAGACTTATGCTCACACAATGTAATTGTGAAATACACACTATCTCCATGCAGTTAAAATTCTTAACCTGGAACATTCGTGGAGTTGCCTCGCAAACAAAAAAAAACAAAGTCCTAAATTACCTAAAAAATACACAAGCTGATATATGTCTAATACAGGAAACACACTTCTCACAATCTACACAAAACAGCTTAAAAACTACACATTTTAACCACTGTTTTTCCTCCTACTATAATTCAAAACAAAGAGGAGTGTGCATATTAATAAACAAAAAAATACAATTTAACCACCATACAACCATTTCAGATCCTGAAGGCCGTTTTATCATTATTAACATTTCAATCAACAATAATCCAATCACAATTGGCAACATTTATGGACCAAATTCTGACGATTCCTCCTTCTTTTCAAATTTCTTTTCCTCTCTTTCAAACCTCTCCAGCGGTCCAATAATTATAGGGGGAGACTATAACACTGTAATCAATCCATCATTGGACAGGTCAAAACATAAAGGCAAATCCTGGCAGTCCTCCAAAACAATAAAACAGTTCATGAGTGATTTTGGTCTTGGCGATGGTTGGAGGCTACAACACCCACTTGCCAGAGAATACACTTTTTATTCTAATGTCCACCAAACCTACTCCCGCATTGATTTCTTTTTAACCAGTAATTCAATCATACCAAATATCATAGAAACCAAAATTCATCCCATCAATATTAGTGACCATTCTCCGGTTACTCTCACATGGATCCCACCTGCAATACAGAAGCACCCCACCATATGGCGTTTTAACATATCTCTCTTGAAAGATCCAGAATTTGACAGCTACTTCAAGAGAGAGTGGACATCCTTCCTTGAAATAAATGACTCTCCAAAGTCGCCAGCATCACTGCTCTGGGAAACATGGAAAGTAGTATTGCGGGGAAAAATCATATCATATTCAGTCCATAAAAAAAAGAAGGAAAAAGAAAAAGAAGTCCAACTGGAAGAAAAAATAAAAAAATTAGAAATTTTACACGCAAATAACCAATCGAAAACCATCTATAAAGAATTAAGAAAAAATAAATTCTTGCTTAATGAAATAATAAACAAAAGAAACCAGTTTCTGATTCACAGACTTCGTCACGAAACTTTTCACCACAGCAATAAATCCGGAAAATATTTAGCCAGTCAAATTAAAAGAAATAAAGAAAAAACAGCTATAACATCCATTAGAAACTCAGCAGGGAAGCTAACCAATTCACCTATTGAGATAAACAAAATATTTGAAGAATACTATACAAAATTATACTCATCTGATCTGGACCCAAATCAAGAAGACATAAACCAATTCCTCGATAACACCATTTTACCAAAACTCAACCCGGAGCAAATTACCTCTCTCGAATTACCAATCACTGAAAAAGAACTTCACTCCGCGCTGAAACACATGCAAAATAATAAAGCACCAGGACCGGATGGCTTCCCTGCTGAGTTCTACGAACATTTTTGGTCAACTTTATACCCACTATTCAGTAGAACAATAACGCAAATAAAACAAAATGCTAAATTCCCATCCCACATGAATACAGCGCTTATATCACTCATTCCTAAACCTAACAAAGACCACACCCTCACATCTAACTACCGTCCTATTTCACTTATAAATGTCGACATAAAAATCATTAGCAAAGCATTATCTCATAGAATTGAAAAAATTATATCATATATCATCCATCCTGATCAGACCGGCTTTATAAAAGGTAGACACGCATCTAACAACACCCGCAGATTATATAATTTAATGCATTACTCATCAGTACAACAGAAAGTGAGTGTGAAGGTGTACTCTGATCTTCAGTGAGGAAGAGTGTGAGTGTGAAGGTGTACTCAGATCTTCTGTGAGGAAGAGTGTGAGTGTGAAGGTGTACTCTGATCTTCAGTGAGGAAGAGTGTGAAGGTGTACTCAGATCTTCTGTGAGGAAGAGTGTGAGTGTGAAGGTGTACTCTGATCTTCAGTGAGGAAGAGTGTGAGTGTGAAGGTGTACTCAGATCTTCTGTGAGGAAGAGTGTGAGTGTGAAGGTGTACTCAGATCTTCAGCGAGGAAGAGTGTGAGTGTGAAGGTGTTCTCAGATCTTCAGCGAGGAAGAGTGTGAGTGTGAAGGTGTACTCTGATCTTCAGCGAGGAAGAGTGTGAGTGTGAAGGTGTACTCTGATCTTCAGCGAGGAAGAGTGTGAGTGTGAAGGTGTACTCAGATCTTCTGTGAGGAAGAGTGTGAGTGTGAAGGTGTTCTCAGATCTTCTGTGAGGAAGAGTGTGAGTGTAAAGGTGTTCTCAGATCTTCAGTGAGGAAGAGTGTGAGTGTGAAGGTGTACTCAGATCTTCAGTGAGGAAGAGTGTGAAGGTGTACTCAGATCTTCAGTGAGGAAGGGTGTGAAGGTGTACTCAGATCTTCAGCGAGGAAGAGTGTGAGTGTGAAGGTGTTCTCAGATCTTCAGTGAGGAAGAGTGTGAGTGTGAAGGTGTACTCTGATCTTCAGCGAGGAAGAGTGTGAGTGTGAAGGTGTACTCTGATCTTCTGTGAGGAAGAGTGTGAGTGTGAAGGTGTACTCAGATCTTCTGTGAGGAAGAGTGTGAGTGTGAAGGTGTTCTCAGATCTTCTGTGAGGAAGAGTGTGAGTGTGAAGGTGTTCTCAGATCTTCAGTGAGGAAGAGTGTGAGTGTGAAGGTGTACTCAGATCTTCAGTGAGGAAGAGTGTGAAGGTGTACTCAGATCTTCAGTGAGGAAGAGTGTGAGTGTGAAGGTGTTCTCAGATCTTCAGTGAGGAAGAGTGTGAGTGTGAAGGTGTACTCAGATCTTCTGTGAGGAAGAGTGTGAGTGTGAAGGTGTACTCTGATCTTCTGTGAGGAAGAGTGTGAGTGTGTACTCAGATCTTCTGTGAGGAAGAGTGTGAGTGTGAAGGTGTACTCAGATCTTCTGAGAGGAAGAGTGTGAGTGTGAAGGTGTACTCAGATCTTATGTGAGGAAGAGTGTGAGTGTGAAGGTGTACTCTGATCTTCTGTGAGGAAGAGTGTGAGTGTGAAGGTGTACTCAGATCTTCAGTGAGGAAGAGTGTGAGTGTGAAGGTGTACTCAGATCTTCAGCGAGGAGGAAGAGTGTGAGTGTGAAGGTGTACTCTGATCTTCAGTGAGGAAGAGTGTGAGTGTGAAGGTGTTCTCAGATCTTCAGCGAGGAAGAGTGTGAGTGTGAAGGTGTTCTCAGATCTTCAGCGAGGAAGAGTGTGAGTGTGAAGGTGTACTCAGATCTTCTGTGAGGAAGAGTGTGAGTGTGAAGGTGTACTCAGATCTTCAGCGAGGAAGAGTGTGAGTGTGAAGGTGTTCTCAGATCTTCAGCGAGGAAGAGTGTGAGTGTGAAGGTGTACTCTGATCTTCAGTGAGGAAGAGTGTGAGTGTGAAGGTGTACTCTGATCTTCAGCGAGGAAGAGTGTGAGTGTGAAGGTGTACTCAGATCTTCAGCGAGGAAGAGTGTGAGTGTGAAGGTGTACTCTGATCTTCAGCGAGGAAGAGTGTGAGTGTGAAGGTGTACTCAGATCTTCTGTGAGGAAGAGTGTGAAGGTGTTCTCAGATCTTCTGTGAGGAAGAGTGTGAGTGTGAAGGTGTTCTCAGATCTTCAGTGAGGAAGAGTGTGAAGGTGTACTCAGATCTTCAGTGAGGAAGAGTGTGAAGGTGTACTCAGATCCTCAGTGAGGAAGAGTGTGAGTGTGAAGGTTTTCTCAGATCTTCAGTGAGGAAGAGTGTGAGTGTGAAGGTGTACTCTGATCTTCTGTGAGGAAGAGTGTGAGTGTGAAGGTGTACTCAGATCTTCTGTGAGGAAGAGTGTGAGTGTGAAGGTGTACTCTGATCTTCTGTGAGGAAGAGTGTGAGTGTGAAGGTGTTCTCAGATCTTCTGTGAGAAAGAGTGTGAGTGTGAAGGTGTTCTCAGATCTTCTGTGAGGAAGAGTGTGAGTGTGAAGGTGTTCTCAGATCTTCAGTGAGGAAGAGTGTGAGTGTGAAGGTGTACTCAGATCTTCAGTGAGGAAGAGTGTGAAGGTGTACTCAGATCTTCAGTGAGGAAGAGTGTGAGTGTGAAGGTGTTCTCAGATCTTCTGTGAGGAAGAGTGTGAGTGTGAAGGTGTACTCAGATCTTCTGTGAGGAAGAGTGTGAGTGTGAAGGTGTACTCTGATCTTCTGTGAGGAAGAGTGTGAGTGTGAAGGTGTACTCAGATCTTCTGTGAGGAAGAGTGTGAGTGTGAAGGTGTACTCAGATCTTCTGTGAGGAAGAGTGTGAGTGTGAAGGTGTTCTCAGATCTTCAGTGAGGAAGAGTGTGAGTGTGAAGGTGTACTCAGATCTTCTGTGAGGAAGAGTGTGAGTGTGAAGGTGTACTCTGGTCTTCTGTGAGGAAGAGTGTGAGTGTGAAGGTGTACTCAGATCTTCAGTGAGGAAGAGTGTGAGTGTGAAGGTGTACTCAGATCTTCAGCGAGGAGGAAGAGTGTGAGTGTGAAGGTGTACTCTGATCTTCAGTGAGGAAGAGTGTGAGTGTGAAGGTGTACTCTGATCTTCAGTGAGGAAGAGTATGAGTGTGAAGGTGTACTCTGATCTTCAGCGAGGAAGAGTGTGAGTGTGAAGGTGTACTCAGATCTTCAGCGAGGAAGAGTGTGAGTGTGAAGGTGTTCTCAGATCTTCAGTGAGGAAGATTGTGAGTGTGAAGGTGTACTCAGATCTTCTGTGAGGAAGAGTGTGAGTGTGAAGGTGTTCTCAGATCTTCAGTGAGGAAGAGTGTGAGTGTGAAGGTGTACTCAGATCTTGATCTTCAGTGAGGAAGAGTGTGAGTGTGAAGGTGTACTCAGAAGAAAGAGTGTGAGTGTGAAGGTGTACTCAGATCTTCTGTGAGGAAGAGTGTGAGTGTGAAGGTGTACTCAGATCTTCTGTGAGGAAGAGTGTGAGTGTGAAGGTGTCAGAGAGCTACCCTCATTTCTTTGTGACCCCTTGTTAGCCCTTTCACAAAACACATGAACACATACTTGGTTTTTAAAAGACTCTTTATTTACCTTGGTGTACCAGCGACAGGAGAGATGGATTAACCACACAAATATACCTACAACTATACTGTTGTGTCTCAGACTGGCCACCTGAGCACTAACCCAGAGGACATTTAAAGTTTGCTACAGACTGTTGATTGTCACCTGGATCAGCATACATGGTGGTGGCCATCTTGATTTGGGTAAAAGACTGGAATGGACTTTCCTCATGCTTTTTATACCTGTGCTGTGTTGCATCATGGGGAGTGGGAGATACCAAGTATGGTGGGAAAGGAGGGGGAATTGTTTGATGTTAATGTGTACTTCCTCTAATTATTGCTGAAGTTTACTTATCGAAGTTTGTACTGTTATTTAAATTTGTGTGGTGAAGGAAATGGAGTTACTTGATCACATAATACTTTTACTTGATATTTATTACATATTCATGGTCTTTATTACTTCCCCATGTGATTATTGCTGAGAAATGGTTGTACCCAGGTGTATAAATTCTCACATCATGAAGTGATCAAGAGGGGCTAAGACTGGTGGTAGTGAATGCTGTATCAGCTGAGTACTCTGACTGAAGTATTAGACCTGATGCAAGGTTATTGTTTTTTGCATATTGAAGTTGTTTTTTTTTCTTTTTTTTAATTTTTCATGCTTTGGCACCTGTGAGCACCTTGCACTTTACTGGCTTGGGAGAACTTAAATAAATATAAAAATGGCATTTAACGTCCTCCATGTGTTATTTTGAAGAACTCTGGATGTAACAAGGGGTCACAAAGAAATGAGGGTAGCTCTCTGACACTTCTCCCTCCTTCTGCAGACGACCACTGTCGTCCCAAGTGTCAAAGCTCTGCCCCTCCAAGAACCAGGGTCGAAGAACCCACTTTAGTATTTACCTCCTCTGGGATTCGAGACAAAAAGTCAGCCACCTTGTTCCTAGCTCCCGGGCAGTATTTCACAGTGAACTGGTAGGGCTGGAGAGAAAGAGACCATCTCGTAATCCGGGCATTAGAGTCTTTCATGCGCTCCAACCATTGCAGAGCTCGATGGTCGGTTTCTAACACAAAGGGTCTCCCCAACAGGTAGTATCGAAGTGAATCCGTGGCCCATTTAATGGCCAAGCACTCCTGTTCCACTGTCAAATAGCGTGTTTCTCGAGGGAAAAGTTTTCTACTCAAGAATGCCACTGGCCTGCGATCTCCATCCACTTCCTGCAGTAACACCGCCCCCAGTCCGACTCCAGAGGCATCTGTCTGCAGGATGAATGGTTTCTGGAAATCTGGGCTAAGCAGAACAGAGTCTCAACATACTGCCTCTCGTAAGTCCTGGAAAGCTCGCTCACCCTTCTCCATCCAGACCACCTTGTTGGGCGCTGTGGCTCTAGTGAGATCTGTAAGCACAGAGGCTGGAAGAAAAGTTAGGTATAAACCTGCGATACCATCCCAACAAGCCCAGGAAAGATCTCACCTGTTTCTTAGTTGTGGGGGGTTGGTAACTTCGGATGGCCTCCATCTTCTCCTGCTGCGGCCGAATGACTCCTCCAATCACAAATCCCAAGTAGCTGATCTCTCTCTTGGCTATTGTACACTTCTTTGGGTTAATGGTAAGACCGGCTGCCTTAATCCTCCCCAGGACTTGCCGCAGATGTTGACAGTGTTCTTCCCAGGTTTCACTGAAGATGACCACGTCATCCAGATATGCTGCAGCAAACTCTCTGGTACCTTGCAGGATCTGGTCCATTAAACGTTGGAAAGTCGCTGGCGCCCCCTGCAGGCCCAATGGCATAACCCTGAATTGGAATAACCCAAATGGGGTTTTAAAAGCTGTCAGTTCCTTGGCTCTGGCAGTTAAAGGGACCTGCCAGTACCCCTTGCATAAGTCCACAGTGGATAGGTATTTGGCTCTGCCCAGTCTTTCCACCAACTCATCAATTCTTGGCATTGGATAAGGGTCTACCTTGGACAGGCTGTTCAACTGTCTGAAGTCAATGCAAAATCTAAGGGTTCCATCCTTTTTGGGGACTAGAACAATGGGGCTACACCACTCACTAAGGGATGGTTCAATCACACCCATGGAGAGCATAATATCTAGTTCATCCTTAAGCACTGTCACCAGGCGTTCAGGGATCCGATAACTCTTCTGACGGGCGGGAGTTGCCTCCTTAAGGATGACATCATGTAGTACCAGGTTAGTACACCCAGGCTTCTCCTGAAACAGCCTGGGATCCACCAGCTTCTTTACCTGGTCTCTTTGAGGTTGCTCTAGATGGGATATATCCACAGCTTGTTGGGTGGAGCTGGTTGGAAAGTACTGCTCTGTTGGTTCCTCTTCCTCCCCGACCACACGAACGAAAAGTTGCTACCAATTCCTCTGGATGCGAGGAAGAGTGTGAGTGTGAAGGTGTTCTCAGATCTTCAGCGAGGAAGAGTGTGAAGGTGTACTCTGATCTTCTGTGAGGAAGAGTGTGAGTGTGAAGGTGTACTCTGATCTTCAGTGAGGAAGAGTGTGAGTGTGAAGGTGTTCTCAGATCTTCAGCGAGGAAGAGTGTGAGTGTGAAGGTGTACTCAGATCTTCTGTGAGGAAGACTGTGAGTGTGAAGGTGTACTCAGATCTTTTGTGAGGAAGAGTGTGAGTGTGAAGGTGTTCTCAGATCTTCAGCGAGGAAGAGTGTGAGTGTGAAGGTGTACTCAGAAGAAAGAGTGTGAGTGTGAAGGTGTACTCAGATCTTCAGTGAGGAAGAGTGTGAGTGTGAAGGTGTTCTCAGATCTTCAGCGAGGAAGAGTGTGAGTGTGAAGGTGTACTCAGAAGAAAGAGTGTGAGTGTGAAGGTGTACTCAGATCTTCAGTAAGGAAGAGTGTGAGTGTGAAGGTGTACTCAGATCTTCAGTGAGGAAGAGTGTGAGTGTGAAGGTGTACTCAGATCTTCAGTGAGGAAGAGTGTGAGTGTGAAGGTGTACTCAGATCTTCAGTGAGGAAGAGTGTGAGTGTGAAGGTGAACTCAGATCTTCTGTGAGGTGTTCGGCTTGTATCGGGAAAGTCTTCTGCTTTGTTTGTCTACAGTATATGCACACTTTTTACAAACAACAACTTCAGTGTGTTTAATCAAATCACCAAAATTAGATGTCTAATATTTTGGTATGGTTACAGAATTATTCATAACTTTAATTTGAATTAAACACACTTGGACGTGATGATTAGGTGATGGGTGTGTGAAGGGTGCATGATTCAACATGGCAGCGCGCTGCTGCTAGAAAGACAACAAACTTTTTTCTACTTGTTCCCCCCCCCCCCCCGACATCACCCGATTAAAACCTGGATTAAAAACCTGGACTAAAACCTGGATTACGACTCGGACCTGGACCACCTGGAGGACTACATTGACAAATGCTTCAATAGACTATGTACAATGGGCCGATCACGCAAAGCCAAAAAACCCCGCACTTCGGACTCTCCCATATCAACCGATTCTTCATCGTCACCAACATCACCAACATCCACTCCTATCAAAACAAACTGCTGTTCTGACATACTTTTATCAATCAATGAGCGCTTATCTAACTTGGATTCTAGACTCTCACTAATCGAAGTACTTCACAAAGAATTCCAAAATCTTCGCCATAGCCTGGAATACAGTCAACAACAAGTCGATTCGCTCACAGAAGAAAACAAATCATTTAAAAGCTCCGTGGCCACACTCACCGCTAAACTTTCAACTGTAAACACTCAACTCACCTCCGTCACCGCTGAGAACAAAGCTATGCAAGAAACCATCCTGGATTTACAGTCACGAAGTATGAGAGACAATTTAATCTTTTCCGGCATTGCCGAATCATCCACCGAAGACCCCGAAAAATCTGTTAAGGACTTCATGGTTAACCAGCTCAAACTTACACCAGAGACTGTTGAGCACATCACCTTCCATCGCGTACACCGTTTAGGACAGAAACTCCTCAACTCCACCCGACCCCGGCCCATCATCGTCAAATTTGAACATTTCAAACAAAAAGTACTGGTTCAGCGACAGGGCCGGCAGCTAAAAGGGACTCATTACGGACTCAACGACCAATTTCCTCAAGAGATCATCCGCAGACGTAAGCTACTCTTCCCCATCCGCAAGACAATGATCAATCAAGGTAAAAAAGCAATCATTACAGTAGACAAACTATATATTGATGGACAATTGTTCAGAGACAAGGACACTACTCCCTGGCTTTACTAATTCTAAAAACTGTGAAATGATGTATAGACAATAGACCCTTGCTTCTCTCTCATTGTAACTTTTTTTCATCATCCCCCCTCTCCCCCAATCAATTTATATTCTTACATTAAACTACTTGCACCACACACACACATTGTATACTAAATGCACCAAATTAGCCTTTTTGCTACCTGTTTACATGTTTTGTTGTTAGTTATAAGTATTTATGTTTGTCCTGTTTTGTTTGTCATTTGGTATTGTAGATCTACAAGTACACACACACACACAACCACACTCGCATCCATACACACAGACTTATGCTCACACAATGTAATTGTGAAATACACACTATCTCCATGCAGTTAAAATTCTTAACCTGGAACATTCGTGGAGTTGCCTCGCAAACAAAAAAAAACAAAGTCCTAAATTACCTAAAAAATACACAAGCTGATATATGTCTAATACAGGAAACACACTTCTCACAATCTACACAAAACAGCTTAAAAACTACACATTTTAACCACTGTTTTTCCTCCTACTATAATTCAAAACAAAGAGGAGTGTGCATATTAATAAACAAAAAAATACAATTTAACCACCATACAACCATTTCAGATCCTGAAGGCCGTTTTATCATTATTAACATTTCAATCAACAATAATCCAATCACAATTGGCAACATTTATGGACCAAATTCTGACGATTCCTCCTTCTTTTCAAATTTCTTTTCCTCTCTTTCAAACCTCTCCAGCGGTCCAATAATTATAGGGGGAGACTATAACACTGTAATCAATCCATCATTGGACAGGTCAAAACATAAAGGCAAATCCTGGCAGTCCTCCAAAACAATAAAACAGTTCATGAGTGATTTTGGTCTTGGCGATGGTTGGAGGCTACAACACCCACTTGCCAGAGAATACACTTTTTATTCTAATGTCCACCAAACCTACTCCCGCATTGATTTCTTTTTAACCAGTAATTCAATCATACCAAATATCATAGAAACCAAAATTCATCCCATCAATATTAGTGACCATTCTCCGGTTACTCTCACATGGATCCCACCTGCAATACAGAAGCACCCCACCATATGGCGTTTTAACATATCTCTCTTGAAAGATCCAGAATTTGACAGCTACTTCAAGAGAGAGTGGACATCCTTCCTTGAAATAAATGACTCTCCAAAGTCGCCAGCATCACTGCTCTGGGAAACATGGAAAGTAGTATTGCGGGGAAAAATCATATCATATTCAGTCCATAAAAAAAAGAAGGAAAAAGAAAAAGAAGTCCAACTGGAAGAAAAAATAAAAAAATTAGAAATTTTACACGCAAATAACCAATCGAAAACCATCTATAAAGAATTAAGAAAAAATAAATTCTTGCTTAATGAAATAATAAACAAAAGAAACCAGTTTCTGATTCACAGACTTCGTCACGAAACTTTTCACCACAGCAATAAATCCGGAAAATATTTAGCCAGTCAAATTAAAAGAAATAAAGAAAAAACAGCTATAACATCCATTAGAAACTCAGCAGGGAAGCTAACCAATTCACCTATTGAGATAAACAAAATATTTGAAGAATACTATACAAAATTATACTCATCTGATCTGGACCCAAATCAAGAAGACATAAACCAATTCCTCGATAACACCATTTTACCAAAACTCAACCCGGAGCAAATTACCTCTCTCGAATTACCAATCACTGAAAAAGAACTTCACTCCGCGCTGAAACACATGCAAAATAATAAAGCACCAGGACCGGATGGCTTCCCTGCTGAGTTCTACGAACATTTTTGGTCAACTTTATACCCACTATTCAGTAGAACAATAACGCAAATAAAACAAAATGCTAAATTCCCATCCCACATGAATACAGCGCTTATATCACTCATTCCTAAACCTAACAAAGACCACACCCTCACATCTAACTACCGTCCTATTTCACTTATAAATGTCGACATAAAAATCATTAGCAAAGCATTATCTCATAGAATTGAAAAAATTATATCATATATCATCCATCCTGATCAGACCGGCTTTATAAAAGGTAGACACGCATCTAACAACACCCGCAGATTATATAATTTAATGCATTACTCATCAGTACAACAGAAAGTGAGTGTGAAGGTGTACTCTGATCTTCAGTGAGGAAGAGTGTGAGTGTGAAGGTGTACTCAGATCTTCTGTGAGGAAGAGTGTGAGTGTGAAGGTGTACTCTGATCTTCAGTGAGGAAGAGTGTGAAGGTGTACTCAGATCTTCTGTGAGGAAGAGTGTGAGTGTGAAGGTGTACTCTGATCTTCAGTGAGGAAGAGTGTGAGTGTGAAGGTGTACTCAGATCTTCTGTGAGGAAGAGTGTGAGTGTGAAGGTGTACTCAGATCTTCAGCGAGGAAGAGTGTGAGTGTGAAGGTGTTCTCAGATCTTCAGCGAGGAAGAGTGTGAGTGTGAAGGTGTACTCTGATCTTCAGCGAGGAAGAGTGTGAGTGTGAAGGTGTACTCTGATCTTCAGCGAGGAAGAGTGTGAGTGTGAAGGTGTACTCAGATCTTCTGTGAGGAAGAGTGTGAGTGTGAAGGTGTTCTCAGATCTTCTGTGAGGAAGAGTGTGAGTGTAAAGGTGTTCTCAGATCTTCAGTGAGGAAGAGTGTGAGTGTGAAGGTGTACTCAGATCTTCAGTGAGGAAGAGTGTGAAGGTGTACTCAGATCTTCAGTGAGGAAGGGTGTGAAGGTGTACTCAGATCTTCAGCGAGGAAGAGTGTGAGTGTGAAGGTGTTCTCAGATCTTCAGTGAGGAAGAGTGTGAGTGTGAAGGTGTACTCTGATCTTCAGCGAGGAAGAGTGTGAGTGTGAAGGTGTACTCTGATCTTCTGTGAGGAAGAGTGTGAGTGTGAAGGTGTACTCAGATCTTCTGTGAGGAAGAGTGTGAGTGTGAAGGTGTTCTCAGATCTTCTGTGAGGAAGAGTGTGAGTGTGAAGGTGTTCTCAGATCTTCAGTGAGGAAGAGTGTGAGTGTGAAGGTGTACTCAGATCTTCAGTGAGGAAGAGTGTGAAGGTGTACTCAGATCTTCAGTGAGGAAGAGTGTGAGTGTGAAGGTGTTCTCAGATCTTCAGTGAGGAAGAGTGTGAGTGTGAAGGTGTACTCAGATCTTCTGTGAGGAAGAGTGTGAGTGTGAAGGTGTACTCTGATCTTCTGTGAGGAAGAGTGTGAGTGTGTACTCAGATCTTCTGTGAGGAAGAGTGTGAGTGTGAAGGTGTACTCAGATCTTCTGAGAGGAAGAGTGTGAGTGTGAAGGTGTACTCAGATCTTATGTGAGGAAGAGTGTGAGTGTGAAGGTGTACTCTGATCTTCTGTGAGGAAGAGTGTGAGTGTGAAGGTGTACTCAGATCTTCAGTGAGGAAGAGTGTGAGTGTGAAGGTGTACTCAGATCTTCAGCGAGGAGGAAGAGTGTGAGTGTGAAGGTGTACTCTGATCTTCAGTGAGGAAGAGTGTGAGTGTGAAGGTGTTCTCAGATCTTCAGCGAGGAAGAGTGTGAGTGTGAAGGTGTTCTCAGATCTTCAGCGAGGAAGAGTGTGAGTGTGAAGGTGTACTCAGATCTTCTGTGAGGAAGAGTGTGAGTGTGAAGGTGTACTCAGATCTTCAGCGAGGAAGAGTGTGAGTGTGAAGGTGTTCTCAGATCTTCAGCGAGGAAGAGTGTGAGTGTGAAGGTGTACTCTGATCTTCAGTGAGGAAGAGTGTGAGTGTGAAGGTGTACTCTGATCTTCAGCGAGGAAGAGTGTGAGTGTGAAGGTGTACTCAGATCTTCAGCGAGGAAGAGTGTGAGTGTGAAGGTGTACTCTGATCTTCAGCGAGGAAGAGTGTGAGTGTGAAGGTGTACTCAGATCTTCTGTGAGGAAGAGTGTGAAGGTGTTCTCAGATCTTCTGTGAGGAAGAGTGTGAGTGTGAAGGTGTTCTCAGATCTTCAGTGAGGAAGAGTGTGAAGGTGTACTCAGATCTTCAGTGAGGAAGAGTGTGAAGGTGTACTCAGATCCTCAGTGAGGAAGAGTGTGAGTGTGAAGGTTTTCTCAGATCTTCAGTGAGGAAGAGTGTGAGTGTGAAGGTGTACTCTGATCTTCTGTGAGGAAGAGTGTGAGTGTGAAGGTGTACTCAGATCTTCTGTGAGGAAGAGTGTGAGTGTGAAGGTGTACTCTGATCTTCTGTGAGGAAGAGTGTGAGTGTGAAGGTGTTCTCAGATCTTCTGTGAGAAAGAGTGTGAGTGTGAAGGTGTTCTCAGATCTTCTGTGAGGAAGAGTGTGAGTGTGAAGGTGTTCTTAGATCTTCAGTGAGGAAGAGTGTGAGTGTGAAGGTGTACTCAGATCTTCAGTGAGGAAGAGTGTGAAGGTGTACTCAGATCTTCAGTGAGGAAGAGTGTGAGTGTGAAGGTGTTCTCAGATCTTCTGTGAGGAAGAGTGTGAGTGTGAAGGTGTACTCAGATCTTCTGTGAGGAAGAGTGTGAGTGTGAAGGTGTACTCTGATCTTCTGTGAGGAAGAGTGTGAGTGTGAAGGTGTACTCAGATCTTCTGTGAGGAAGAGTGTGAGTGTGAAGGTGTACTCAGATCTTCTGTGAGGAAGAGTGTGAGTGTGAAGGTGTTCTCAGATCTTCAGTGAGGAAGAGTGTGAGTGTGAAGGTGTACTCAGATCTTCTGTGAGGAAGAGTGTGAGTGTGAAGGTGTACTCTGGTCTTCTGTGAGGAAGAGTGTGAGTGTGAAGGTGTACTCTGATCTTCTGTGAGGAAGAGTGTGAGTGTGAAGGTGTACTCTGGTCTTCTGTGAGGAAGAGTGTGAGTGTGAAGGTGTACTCAGATCTTCAGTGAGGAAGAGTGTGAGTGTGAAGGTGTACTCAGATCTTCAGCGAGGAGGAAGAGTGTGAGTGTGAAGGTGTACTCTGATCTTCAGTGAGGAAGAGTGTGAGTGTGAAGGTGTACTCTGATCTTCAGTGAGGAAGAGTATGAGTGTGAAGGTGTACTCTGATCTTCAGCGAGGAAGAGTGTGAGTGTGAAGGTGTACTCAGATCTTCAGCGAGGAAGAGTGTGAGTGTGAAGGTGTTCTCAGATCTTCAGTGAGGAAGATTGTGAGTGTGAAGGTGTACTCAGATCTTCTGTGAGGAAGAGTGTGAGTGTGAAGGTGTTCTCAGATCTTCAGTGAGGAAGAGTGTGAGTGTGAAGGTGTACTCAGATCTTGATCTTCAGTGAGGAAGAGTGTGAGTGTGAAGGTGTACTCAGAAGAAAGAGTGTGAGTGTGAAGGTGTACTCAGATCTTCTGTGAGGAAGAGTGTGAGTGTGAAGGTGTACTCAGATCTTCTGTGAGGAAGAGTGTGAGTGTGAAGGTGTCAGAGAGCTACCCTCATTTCTTTGTGACCCCTTGTTAGCCCTTTCACAAAACACATGAACACATACTTGGTTTTTAAAAGACTCTTTATTTACCTTGGTGTACCAGCGACAGGAGAGATGGATTAACCACACAAATATACCTACAACTATACTGTTGTGTCTCAGACTGGCCACCTGAGCACTAACCCAGAGGACATTTAAAGTTTGCTACAGACTGTTGATTGTCACCTGGATCAGCATACATGGTGGTGGCCATCTTGATTTGGGTAAAAGACTGGAATGGACTTTCCTCATGCTTTTTATACCTGTGCTGTGTTGCATCATGGGGAGTGGGAGATACCAAGTATGGTGGGAAAGGAGGGGGAATTGTTTGATGTTAATGTGTACTTCCTCTAATTATTGCTGAAGTTTACTTATCGAAGTTTGTACTGTTATTTAAATTTGTGTGGTGAAGGAAATGGAGTTACTTGATCACATAATACTTTTACTTGATATTTATTACATATTCATGGTCTTTATTACTTCCCCATGTGATTATTGCTGAGAAATGGTTGTACCCAGGTGTATAAATTCTCACATCATGAAGTGATCAAGAGGGGCTAAGACTGGTGGTAGTGAATGCTGTATCAGCTGAGTACTCTGACTGAAGTATTAGACCTGATGCAAGGTTATTGTTTTTTGCATATTGAAGTTGTTTTTTTTTCTTTTTTTTAATTTTTCATGCTTTGGCACCTGTGAGCACCTTGCACTTTACTGGCTTGGGAGAACTTAAATAAATATAAAAATGGCATTTAACGTCCTCCATGTGTTATTTTGAAGAACTCTGGATGTAACAAGGGGTCACAAAGAAATGAGGGTAGCTCTCTGACACTTCTCCCTCCTTCTGCAGACGACCACTGTCGTCCCAAGTGTCAAAGCTCTGCCCCTCCAAGAACCAGGGTCGAAGAACCCACTTTAGTATTTACCTCCTCTGGGATTCGAGACAAAAAGTCAGCCACCTTGTTCCTAGCTCCCGGGCAGTATTTCACAGTGAACTGGTAGGGCTGGAGAGAAAGAGACCATCTCGTAATCCGGGCATTAGAGTCTTTCATGCGCTCCAACCATTGCAGAGCTCGATGGTCGGTTTCTAACACAAAGGGTCTCCCCAACAGGTAGTATCGAAGTGAATCCGTGGCCCATTTAATGGCCAAGCACTCCTGTTCCACTGTCAAATAGCGTGTTTCTCGAGGGAAAAGTTTTCTACTCAAGAATGCCACTGGCCTGCGATCTCCATCCACTTCCTGCAGTAACACCGCCCCCAGTCCGACTCCAGAGGCATCTGTCTGCAGGATGAATGGTTTCTGGAAATCTGGGCTAAGCAGAACAGAGTCTCAACATACTGCCTCTCGTAAGTCCTGGAAAGCTCGCTCACCCTTCTCCATCCAGACCACCTTGTTGGGCGCTGTGGCTCTAGTGAGATCTGTAAGCACAGAGGCTGGAAGAAAAGTTAGGTATAAACCTGCGATACCATCCCAACAAGCCCAGGAAAGATCTCACCTGTTTCTTAGTTGTGGGGGGTTGGTAACTTCGGATGGCCTCCATCTTCTCCTGCTGCGGCCGAATGACTCCTCCAATCACAAATCCCAAGTAGCTGATCTCTCTCTTGGCTATTGTACACTTCTTTGGGTTAATGGTAAGACCGGCTGCCTTAATCCTCCCCAGGACTTGCCGCAGATGTTGACAGTGTTCTTCCCAGGTTTCACTGAAGATGACCACGTCATCCAGATATGCTGCAGCAAACTCTCTGGTACCTTGCAGGATCTGGTCCATTAAACGTTGGAAAGTCGCTGGCGCCCCCTGCAGGCCCAATGGCATAACCCTGAATTGGAATAACCCAAATGGGGTTTTAAAAGCTGTCAGTTCCTTGGCTCTGGCAGTTAAAGGGACCTGCCAGTACCCCTTGCATAAGTCCACAGTGGATAGGTATTTGGCTCTGCCCAGTCTTTCCACCAACTCATCAATTCTTGGCATTGGATAAGGGTCTACCTTGGACAGGCTGTTCAACTGTCTGAAGTCAATGCAAAATCTAAGGGTTCCATCCTTTTTGGGGACTAGAACAATGGGGCTACACCACTCACTAAGGGATGGTTCAATCACACCCATGGAGAGCATAATATCTAGTTCATCCTTAAGCACTGTCACCAGGCGTTCAGGGATCCGATAACTCTTCTGACGGGCGGGAGTTGCCTCCTTAAGGATGACATCATGTAGTACCAGGTTAGTACACCCAGGCTTCTCCTGAAACAGCCTGGGATCCACCAGCTTCTTTACCTGGTCTCTTTGAGGTTGCTCTAGATGGGATATATCCACAGCTTGTTGGGTGGAGCTGGTTGGAAAGTACTGCTCTGTTGGTTCCTCTTCCTCCCCGACCACACGAACGAAAAGTTGCTACCAATTCCTCTGGATGCGAGGAAGAGTGTGAGTGTGAAGGTGTTCTCAGATCTTCAGCGAGGAAGAGTGTGAAGGTGTACTCTGATCTTCTGTGAGGAAGAGTGTGAGTGTGAAGGTGTACTCTGATCTTCAGTGAGGAAGAGTGTGAGTGTGAAGGTGTTCTCAGATCTTCAGCGAGGAAGAGTGTGAGTGTGAAGGTGTACTCAGATCTTCTGTGAGGAAGACTGTGAGTGTGAAGGTGTACTCAGATCTTTTGTGAGGAAGAGTGTGAGTGTGAAGGTGTTCTCAGATCTTCAGCGAGGAAGAGTGTGAGTGTGAAGGTGTACTCAGAAGAAAGAGTGTGAGTGTGAAGGTGTACTCAGATCTTCAGTGAGGAAGAGTGTGAGTGTGAAGGTGTTCTCAGATCTTCAGCGAGGAAGAGTGTGAGTGTGAAGGTGTACTCAGAAGAAAGAGTGTGAGTGTGAAGGTGTACTCAGATCTTCAGTAAGGAAGAGTGTGAGTGTGAAGGTGTACTCAGATCTTCAGTGAGGAAGAGTGTGAGTGTGAAGGTGTACTCAGATCTTCAGTGAGGAAGAGTGTGAGTGTGAAGGTGTACTCAGATCTTCAGTGAGGAAGAGTGTGAGTGTGAAGGTGAACTCAGATCTTCTGTGAGGTGTTCGGCTTGTATCGGGAAAGTCTTCTGCTTTGTTTGTCTACAGTATATGCACACTTTTTACAAACAACAACTTCAGTGTGTTTAATCAAATCACCAAAATTAGATGTCTAATATTTTGGTATGGTTACAGAATTATTCATAACTTTAATTTGAATTAAACACACTTGGACGTGATGATTAGGTGATGGGTGTGTGAAGGGTGCATGATTCAACATGGCAGCGCGCTGCTGCTAGAAAGACAACAAACTTTTTTCTACTTGTTCCCCCCCCCCCCCCGACATCACCCGATTAAAACCTGGATTAAAAACCTGGACTAAAACCTGGATTACGACTCGGACCTGGACCACCTGGAGGACTACATTGACAAATGCTTCAATAGACTATGTACAATGGGCCGATCACGCAAAGCCAAAAAACCCCGCACTTCGGACTCTCCCATATCAACCGATTCTTCATCGTCACCAACATCACCAACATCCACTCCTATCAAAACAAACTGCTGTTCTGACATACTTTTATCAATCAATGAGCGCTTATCTAACTTGGATTCTAGACTCTCACTAATCGAAGTACTTCACAAAGAATTCCAAAATCTTCGCCATAGCCTGGAATACAGTCAACAACAAGTCGATTCGCTCACAGAAGAAAACAAATCATTTAAAAGCTCCGTGGCCACACTCACCGCTAAACTTTCAACTGTAAACACTCAACTCACCTCCGTCACCGCTGAGAACAAAGCTATGCAAGAAACCATCCTGGATTTACAGTCACGAAGTATGAGAGACAATTTAATCTTTTCCGGCATTGCCGAATCATCCACCGAAGACCCCGAAAAATCTGTTAAGGACTTCATGGTTAACCAGCTCAAACTTACACCAGAGACTGTTGAGCACATCACCTTCCATCGCGTACACCGTTTAGGACAGAAACTCCTCAACTCCACCCGACCCCGGCCCATCATCGTCAAATTTGAACATTTCAAACAAAAAGTACTGGTTCAGCGACAGGGCCGGCAGCTAAAAGGGACTCATTACGGACTCAACGACCAATTTCCTCAAGAGATCATCCGCAGACGTAAGCTACTCTTCCCCATCCGCAAGACAATGATCAATCAAGGTAAAAAAGCAATCATTACAGTAGACAAACTATATATTGATGGACAATTGTTCAGAGACAAGGACACTACTCCCTGGCTTTACTAATTCTAAAAACTGTGAAATGATGTATAGACAATAGACCCTTGCTTCTCTCTCATTGTAACTTTTTTTCATCATCCCCCCTCTCCCCCAATCAATTTATATTCTTACATTAAACTACTTGCACCACACACACACATTGTATACTAAATGCACCAAATTAGCCTTTTTGCTACCTGTTTACATGTTTTGTTGTTAGTTATAAGTATTTATGTTTGTCCTGTTTTGTTTGTCATTTGGTATTGTAGATCTACAAGTACACACACACACACAACCACACTCGCATCCATACACACAGACTTATGCTCACACAATGTAATTGTGAAATACACACTATCTCCATGCAGTTAAAATTCTTAACCTGGAACATTCGTGGAGTTGCCTCGCAAACAAAAAAAAACAAAGTCCTAAATTACCTAAAAAATACACAAGCTGATATATGTCTAATACAGGAAACACACTTCTCACAATCTACACAAAACAGCTTAAAAACTACACATTTTAACCACTGTTTTTCCTCCTACTATAATTCAAAACAAAGAGGAGTGTGCATATTAATAAACAAAAAAATACAATTTAACCACCATACAACCATTTCAGATCCTGAAGGCCGTTTTATCATTATTAACATTTCAATCAACAATAATCCAATCACAATTGGCAACATTTATGGACCAAATTCTGACGATTCCTCCTTCTTTTCAAATTTCTTTTCCTCTCTTTCAAACCTCTCCAGCGGTCCAATAATTATAGGGGGAGACTATAACACTGTAATCAATCCATCATTGGACAGGTCAAAACATAAAGGCAAATCCTGGCAGTCCTCCAAAACAATAAAACAGTTCATGAGTGATTTTGGTCTTGGCGATGGTTGGAGGCTACAACACCCACTTGCCAGAGAATACACTTTTTATTCTAATGTCCACCAAACCTACTCCCGCATTGATTTCTTTTTAACCAGTAATTCAATCATACCAAATATCATAGAAACCAAAATTCATCCCATCAATATTAGTGACCATTCTCCGGTTACTCTCACATGGATCCCACCTGCAATACAGAAGCACCCCACCATATGGCGTTTTAACATATCTCTCTTGAAAGATCCAGAATTTGACAGCTACTTCAAGAGAGAGTGGACATCCTTCCTTGAAATAAATGACTCTCCAAAGTCGCCAGCATCACTGCTCTGGGAAACATGGAAAGTAGTATTGCGGGGAAAAATCATATCATATTCAGTCCATAAAAAAAAGAAGGAAAAAGAAAAAGAAGTCCAACTGGAAGAAAAAATAAAAAAATTAGAAATTTTACACGCAAATAACCAATCGAAAACCATCTATAAAGAATTAAGAAAAAATAAATTCTTGCTTAATGAAATAATAAACAAAAGAAACCAGTTTCTGATTCACAGACTTCGTCACGAAACTTTTCACCACAGCAATAAATCCGGAAAATATTTAGCCAGTCAAATTAAAAGAAATAAAGAAAAAACAGCTATAACATCCATTAGAAACTCAGCAGGGAAGCTAACCAATTCACCTATTGAGATAAACAAAATATTTGAAGAATACTATACAAAATTATACTCATCTGATCTGGACCCAAATCAAGAAGACATAAACCAATTCCTCGATAACACCATTTTACCAAAACTCAACCCGGAGCAAATTACCTCTCTCGAATTACCAATCACTGAAAAAGAACTTCACTCCGCGCTGAAACACATGCAAAATAATAAAGCACCAGGACCGGATGGCTTCCCTGCTGAGTTCTACGAACATTTTTGGTCAACTTTATACCCACTATTCAGTAGAACAATAACGCAAATAAAACAAAATGCTAAATTCCCATCCCACATGAATACAGCGCTTATATCACTCATTCCTAAACCTAACAAAGACCACACCCTCACATCTAACTACCGTCCTATTTCACTTATAAATGTCGACATAAAAATCATTAGCAAAGCATTATCTCATAGAATTGAAAAAATTATATCATATATCATCCATCCTGATCAGACCGGCTTTATAAAAGGTAGACACGCATCTAACAACACCCGCAGATTATATAATTTAATGCATTACTCATCAGTACAACAGAAAGATACTCTCATTGCCACATTAGATGCTGAAAAAGCTTTTGATAGGGTCAACTGGAAATTTTTATTCACCACACTACAAAAATTTGGCTTTGGAGAGTCATTTATTAACTGGATCAAGATTTTATACACATCACCATCTGCCACAGTCACAACCAATGGACTAACATCACAAAGCTTCACACTGCACAGGGGGACGAGGCAGGGATGTCCACTCTCTCCATCTCTATTCACTATTTTTATCGAACCTTTAGCAGCAGCTATCCGCCAAAACCCAGCAATCAAAGGTATTGAAACACCACAACAAACACATAAAATCTCACTTTATGCAGATGATATTCTACTATTTATACAAGAACCTCTAGCATCTACTCAAGAAATAATTAAAACAATCCAGTCCTTCTCAAAAATTTCAGATTACGCAATAAACTGGAACAAATCTTCCATCCTCCCTTTACATAAAACCAAATGGGATGTGGCACCCCACCAATCACCTATACCTATATGTCATGATCACATCACTTACTTAGGCATTAAGATTTCCTCCAGACTGTCAGAGTTGGTAACACTCAACTTCACACCACTGCTAAAAAAAATAGAAGACGACTTGCTTCGATGGCTCAACCTTCCAATCTCCATAATTGGCAGGATAGCAGCAATAAAGATGACAATTTTACCAAAAATTAATTATCTATTCTCAATGATTCCAATCCATCCCACACTCACCTGGTTTAAATCACTAGACTCCATTATCACTCACTTCTACTGGAAAAATAAAACGCCAAGGATAAAACTCACCACACTACAAAAAAACAAGGTTCAAGGAGGACTAGAAGCACCAAATTTTCATTATTACTCAATGGCTAACCAACTGCAATACATATACAAATGGATCCACCCCACCCAATCCGATATTATATGGCTAGATATAGAACAATCACTATGCAAATAATTAAATATAGCTGACATACCATTCCTCACCAAATCAATCAAACAACACACATGTTTTAATGCTGTAACTATAGCTTCCACTCTGACAGCCTGGTGGAAATTTCACCAAATCACAAATTCTATACTAGCTCCATCTAACCTCACCCCACTGTGGAACAACCGTGACTTTATAAGCAATAAGAAAATACTGAATTTTCGCACATGGGCTGAAAAGGGTATCACCCACATTAACCATATTTTCAAATCTAACATGTTAACAACATTTCCGCAATTGGCCCAGGAGTTTGGCATCGGGAGCAATGAATTTTTAAAATACCTACAACTCAAATCTTCTGTTCTGGCAAAAATAAACATCAGAGCCACAAATTTAGAACTTCCACAAGCAATAGCAGACTTGGTTAACATTTCCTCTCCAAAGAAACTTCTCTCTAAAATATACAAAATCATTTCAAATCAACTTCAGACCATATACTTACCAACAATAAAATGGGAAAACGATCTCTCAATAGCTCCTGATGCCAACTTCTGGACCCAAATCTGTAAAAACATTTATCTCATGTCCAAAAATGCTAATCTTCAATTAATACAATACAAAACACTTCATAGAACACATTACACGGGCAATAGATTAGCTAAAATGGGTTTCACATCAGGAGTTTGCACACATTGCAATCACAATTCTATAGATACATACATCCATGCAACCTGGCACTGCACTCCAGTCAAACACTTTTGGGAAGAGGTCACACAGTCATTATCCACTATAGTCGGCTGCCGCATCCCACTATCGCCCTCTCTTTGCTTGCTGGGGGACCTCGCAATAATTACTGATAAAAATATAAACTTTAAAATGCTCCTCATAGCTCTAACCATCGCCAAGAAAACTATCCTCATGAACTGGAAAACTCGTAACAACATACACATTAACCACTGGAAAAATCTCATTACAGACTTCATTACAATGGAATACACATCTCCCCCTTATAATTACGCATCTGAAACCGACCTCTGCCATCCAACACTTTCTGACCTCTTACAACTATGAATCCCTTCTCTCCTCTCAACTCCGACTCCTCCCACCTTTTAATCAACCCATGGATATTACTGCATATTTGTTATTTTTGTCATCATTGTCATTTTTTTTTTCATTACTGTTATTGTTATGATTACTATTATTATTTTTATTATTGTTGTAATTGCTGTTGTTATTGTCGTTGCTCTCATCATTATCACCATTGCCATCATCATCATCATCATTATTATTATTATTATTATTATTATTGTTATCGCTGTTTTGGAATTACTAACCTGGTGCTCACTGTTGTCAGTACTGCTATGGTTAAATCAATTGATTATTTCCAATTCCCCCCTAATCTTTTCATGTGTTTTTAATGCACCACAACGTAGAATAGGAAAAAAATAAAAACATAATTAAAAAAAAAAAAATATATATATATATACATTGAAAAACCTCATAAACACTCAGGCAGGCAAGACAGGCGAGAAGTGGTTTCCATAGGACAGCATCTCTGTCCCAAGTTGAGACACTCTCACACTGTACCCCTTCTTTTAATGCACCTTAGACACTACACATAACATACAAAAAAAAAAAAAAAAAGAAAAATGATAATAATAATAATAATAATAATAATAATATAGGAGAAAATAGGGACTGAAGAGATGTGGGGGGAGGGTTATCTTATATTATCTTATATTATCTTATATTATTATCTTACTATCTAAAAATTGATTTATCTATAGAGAGTGCTGACAATGGTAATTGTTACATAGGAGAAAATATAGAAATAAAAAATAAAAATTGACTAATACAATGTTGGCAGTATGATGGTAGTGAGGAGTGGTGGTGGTGATGGTAATGAAGATGGTAATAAATAATAAATGGCTACTTTGCTTATGCATATACACACACACACATACATACACACTCACACACACACACACCAACCCACACACACACACCTATACATTTTACACACTTTTATTTTAATTCTGGAATTCTGGAACTACTAGATTGTTCGTTACTGTACTATTTTGGTCTGTATGTCTGTCTGTTAAATAAAAAAAATAAAAAAAACCAAAAAACCAAAAAAAAAACACACTTGTCTAACATTTTAAATTAGGCCCAAATCATACAAACATACAATTCATACACAAGAGCAAAATAGATTTGAGTAAATTATGATAGAATATTAATTTTGTGGTAAACAATTCCTCACACATATGGGAATTCACAAATGTATTTTTTAAGGTAGCAACACATTTTTGTTTAATAAAGAGTCAATAGCTACATCATCAGTCCTTCTTCCAGAACGTGTTTTTGTCTTACCCTGTTCACTATGGTTAGTCTATTATAAGTGTTTATATCTGAGTCCTGATGGGATTGTTTTCACAGAAAAATTGCACGTATGCGTCACTCGCGCATGTGTGTCTCGTCATATCCATATATACAGTAAAGTTGCTCCGGCTGCTTTGACGTGTGTGTGTGTGTGTGTGTGTGTGTGTGTGTGAGAGAGAGACAGAGCTGGTTATCTATTGTGAAGATCAGTTCATTATGGTTGTTGTGCTGGAGTTTATTCTCGAGGAAGTATCGTGTTTATTAATGTGTAAATCTACAGTCCTTCATCTAGTCAGCTTGAGATCTTTCATCTAAACTGGTTATTTCTCTTAAGACTAGCAGTGAATGTTTCATGAGCAGGAGGATAATAATCTCTCTGTCTTTAGTTATGAGGAATAATCATATTCATCCGCAGTCACACAGAGCCGAAGCACAACCAAAACAATGTTCTTCTGCGAAATGAATGCAGTTGTGTGATTTTTAACCTCTGGGCCAAAAGTCACAGTGTACCTTTAAATGATCTTTTGTTGTTCTCTGTATGTCTAGAGTGTTACAGTAGTTTTGATTTTGTCTGATTTATTATCTAAGAAAGCTTTTGGTTGCTTTTGTAAAATTTGATTTATTGATATTTAATATTTCTAATCAACAAAAGGGTTCTGTAGAGGAATTGTTTCTATAATGTATTTTTTTTTCTATGCTACTGTAAACAGCGCATTCATTCAGTTTCTCATTGTAAGGAAAGCACATAATAATAATAATAATAATGGTGCATAACCTTCAGAACTGTGGCCAGTTTTATTGACAATAATATGAAACTCATATTCAGCCATATAATTGATCATAAGTTGGTGTCAATCATTGGCAGATTTTCCATCTTACATTTGGTAGAAAACGTACAGTGATGATTTATTGATGGTAATATATGCTCCATTACATGAGTACTTGTATTTATGTAAACAGTTTTACATAATGTCTGTCTCCCATCATCGCCACTGCCGTTTACTTCAACATTACTCTTCAGTATAATGTCCCCTGATGAACACGTCAAACAGCTGTGATACTCACTGGATTGATCAATAATAGCATCTGTACATTTATTTGTATTTAGAAGGGAATTGATTGCAATTTCTACAGTATTTTTGTTTTTCTAGCCTGCTTTTTTTTTTACAGTCCAGAAACAAACAAAAAAGATGACTGTAAATAATAAACCTGTTGTTTAATGTTATTCTGCTCATTGGACAAAATGTCAAGGTAAGGATTTTCCATGTCATAATTTCCAAACATTAAATACAATACCACATCACTCTTTTATATAAACCAATGATTTTTGTTCTTAAGATGCGGTCGTCCAGGTCCACGTCTGAAAGACTTCAGTCAGAAGGACAGATGTGTTTAGTGCTGAGTTTACCTTTAGTTATAAGTGCAACATATCTTCAAACCCTTCAACTCTCATAATGCAAATCTTTCTTCACTTTAACACAGCAATCAGAATGTCAAGCAATAGCATATAAAATCATATTTGTAGCACTGTGTATTATTCACTTACACATTAAAACATTCTTTCCTTTTTATCTCGAGGTCCCACTGAGTTACTTCTTAATTTACACCTATGCAGTAAATCTCAGATATGATTGTCTAATCCATTAGCTGCAGCTTTAGGAACAATAAACACTGTTAAAGGCACTCGGAGTATCTGATCAGAATCCTCAGGATTAATCCTCATAAACCATAAATCATCTTCAATTACATTTGGCTTCAGCTGATCTGTGTTTAAAATATGAGGTGAGAGAAATGCGGACAAGAGCTTAATGCTACACAAATCAAAGCTACATACACAAATATATTAAATACAAGTTTAGTCCAGATATTCAACCACAGCTACCGAGTTTTGCACGGATAGAAAATGTTCTAGTCCCTTCATGGCCTGTAGGTTTTTATGACGTCCTTTATGGGTCTCCGGCAGATCGGACAGCACGCATTGATCTGTCTCTTGAGCCTCAGTCCGCAGTCGTTACACAGACACATGTGTCCACAGGTGTAGATGACGGTGTCCACCTCCTGGTCGAAGCACACGGTGCACTCGCTGCTCTTGAGGCCCAGAGGAGCGTCTGACGAGGACAGAGTCGGGGACACGGGAGGACTGAGAGGAGAGCTGGGAGCCGTCACTGAAAAACAACACACTGTGAACCTGCTGCGGTGGGAAAGAGCACACAACACACAACAGTGCTTCTGGATGTGAAAATAACAACTCATTTAAATACAACTTTAAATATCGCACCACAGAGGCAGAATGAGGACGGTGTTAAGCAAAATGGCTGAAAGCCCATATATACAATTACTTGTTATGTGATATAAATGCTTATTAGTTTTGACCAAGAGGTGTCGCTAACACCAAACTGATCTGGTGTGGTCAGTGTTGGGTAACAATTACACACATAAAGTTTAGTGTCAATATGTGAAATCTTCCCGAGATACATACTCAGCGGAAGTTTGGCATTATGCCATCAAATTTGTTGATGCGGTGTATGATAATGGTTGTGTCTATCAACACGAAATCTATGCCTTTTTGCCAGCATGGTCTGACGATGATCTGACTCGAATTTGGTGGAAATCGACAAACGGTTCGAAAAAGTAGGTTTTTAAAGAAAATCAAAATGTCGGACAGGAAGTTCGGCCGACTATAACAAATTTGGTTTCTATGGTCTCGGCATGACCCAAGGAATCTATTAAGACCAGTTTTATTACAATAGGCAAAATTAATCAAAAGCTATTCGCATTTTAAAAATGTCATTATTATTCGACCACAAAGGGGCCAAGTCTCAATCGCAAGTCTTGAAACTTTTTGAGTAGCCTCAGGGAACGGTGCTGATGACACTTCCCGAGTTTTGTAATGATATGATATATTTGTATTTATTGCAAAATAAGTGTATTGTAAAACGTTCAAATACACAAACAAACAACTTGTTTTAAGATTGTAAGGTGACTGAGTCAATCACATCATTCGCAATGCATCATGGGAGTGGGAGTTGAGCTCCTCTGGCACAAGCATTGCAGCCTGATTGTTAGGGTGTTCTGCACGGTTGCTAGGGTATTGCTCTGTGGTTGCTAGGGTGTTCCGGCTTGTTCCCAGTTTACACCTGGTATTAAGATGCGTTTTGTTTGATCGGATCACAAGTGGACGACACTAAATACAGGTGTAAACGGGTCTAAATGCATAAACATTATGGGAAGCGCTCTAGCCAGACGGGGTTAAAACTTCATCGGCTGGAGACTCAAGTTTGGTTAGATGGAAAGATCTGAAAAACACCCATACATTCATGAGATGTGGGCGTGGCTTTAAAGATGAGCTTACAGGAGCCGGTTTAAGAGGAATAAATGACTGGAGAAAACCTGCATACGTCACCAGAGAGAAGCCTGATGCTTCAATGGAAGATTTTTCAGTAAAGCATTAAAAATGAAACATGCACGGATGAATCATTCACAACGAGATCAGTAACATGCATTTAGAGGCAGGGTGCATTTTCACGTCATGCCGACTCCAATCAGTCATTTCATGATATTAGCATTTTGCCTCCTCCGCGGTTCAAAGTGAATGTGAGCTGATGAAGGAGCTTGTTGAGACTCACCCAGAGACGACTCAGATGCTGATGAGGATCTGTTGACACTGAAAGCCAGATCAGAGTCGCTGTCATCAGGCGTTGATCCCTGAGACACTGACGGGGAGGTGGGGGGGCTGGCCTGAACCGTTCCTTACGGACAAAAAGAGCAACGTTTACCACATCGACTGAACATCTGCCTTTATTATAACCACCAGCAAATCTCCTTCAGCTGACTTCAACAAAACATTAAAGAATGTGTATAGATGAACTATATTACATGTATGTTAGACTTTGTTATTACAGTTATCAGTACAGTTATCAGTACAGCATACATGCCTTGCTAAAATACAATAAAATATCAGCTATGACATGATCACATACTGTGTTAGCATAGAACTGTATAGCATTCTTATTATGGTCCCAAAGAAAAACAATAATCAAATGTTCATCATAATGTAATGACTTGTTCCACCACTGAAATGACTTTTATATTTGCAATATGAAATGCAATATACAGTTGTAATCATAATTCTATTCATAATTTTGAGACAGCCAAAGTCATTAAAAGTTGCATCAGTTGAATTTGGGGAAACCTCTTGAAACATTTGTTGTGTTGAGCTATTTCAATGGCTTTAGTTTGATGTGATCATTGCAAACAGCTGAAAGTCTGTACATTTTGCCAATAAACCTGATTTGCAATGAGGGTTGAATAATTTCAATCACAACTCTAGCATGGCCTCTTGTTCCTTATGACTAAAATTAGAGTTGTCAGCATATTCAATATTCCATTCCAGGTACGAATATCACGTTCTGTTTTCGATACAGTAATATTAAGACATTAATGTGTGCAAATCAATACAGTTGTCCCGTGGTGCGAGTTTTCTCTCTCACACATGTTAGGACTGCATGCTCCTCATCTGATATAATCATGTGGACTGAAATCAGTTTTCCATTGCATTTTCCTCCTTTTTTCAGAATGCCATGCTGTTCTGAATCATATAATTTGACACAAGGGAATTACTTTGGAACACGGGTAAAGGAAAAGCGTCATCCTGAAGTAAAGTCGACTTTTGGACCCGTTTGAATGTGTTAGTTACGGGACGAGGAACCCTGGGAGTGTGATCTCTTTTTCCAGCAATAAAGCAGCTATACAGAATGTGATTAACACATACACAGCCGGCTCACGCTACACACATGAACCAGCACTGAACTTAAGCTGGACTGACTCTATGTTCTTCTAGATCTGCTGTACAGCAGAAACAAACTTTGTTGCATTATTTTCCTGTTATCTCTGTAAAGCTGCTTTGAAACAATCAAAAGCGCTATATAAATGAATGTGACTTAACATGACATAATTATGATGCTTGCATTTGTGTTATTTCATCATTTTGATGACTTCACTATTATTCTAGACAGAAACCTAGATTCTAGATCTGGAAATGCAGAATCTAGATCGAGAAACTCTAGAAAGAAGAACAGAATGAATGGATGTTTCAAACTTCTGACTGGTAGTGTAAAAACATATCATGTGATAAACTATACAGTCAAACCAACATTATTCAGACTCCTTCAACATTTCTCACATTATCAGTTTATTCGCTATAGTTTAGAAAGTGGTGATGAAATATGAGCAGAACTCAGAGTTCTCAGATCAGCTGATATTTGACTGGTTTTGTCCGTCCTTCTGTTAGACTGTCTCACACATGAGTTATGTTGAATATCTGTCAGCTGTTAAATTTAACTACACAATTAGATAATACCAGTTTAGCTCAACCAATCACCAAGCAATGCTTCATTGTGTTCAGTCTGTGTGTAAAAAGAGCATTAGTTATTAAAGAAAACACACTTCAGCAAAACATGATCAGCTCAAAGTGTCCGAATCATTTTTGGTCCCAAATGTTTATAAATATAACAGGTAGTCACTGAATGAAGAATATATGGGCATAATATTTCACAGTTTACTTTATTTTGCTCTCCTCACTTACAGAAATGAACTATAGTGTCCTGAACACACTAGTAAAAAAATATCACAAATTATATCGGTAATACTTTACAATAAGGTTAATTAGTTAACATTAGTTAATGTATAAACTAACATGAACTAACAATGAGCAATACATTTGTTACAGTATTTATTAATCTTTATTAATGTTAGTTAATAAAAATACAGCTGTTCATTGTTTATTCATGTTAGTTCACAGTGCATTAACTAAAGTTAACAAATACAGTCTTTGATTTTAATAACGTATTAGAACATTTTGAAATTAATATTAACTAAGATTAAAAAATGCTGAAGAAGTATTGTTCATTCTTAGCACATGTTAACTGAGGTAGTTAACTAATGAACCTTACTGTAAAGTGTTACCATTATATCTGGTGTCTGAATAATTTTTGGTTTGACTGTATCATGTGATAAAGAACTGTATTCCTCATGAAATCCTACCTAATATCCTGAGTCGGTTCACGGCCCCATGGAGCGTGAAGAAGGCCCACAGAACCTGAGAGGAGTCGACACACAGGAGTCGAGCGCTCGCCCCCCCGTTGACCCCGTGATGCACCTCTCCGTTGGGCATGAAGGTGAAGCTGAGCACGTCTCCGGCCGCCGGCACCGGGAACCCCCTGTACACAACCCAATACTCCTTACGGTCCAGAAGCACCTCCGGGTCGGCCGGCAGGTCCCCAGCGCTGAGGCTGCCGGGGTCACAAGAGGTCATCCCAAAGAGAAGAGCCCCAAAGTAAGGCAAACCCAAGTGGCCCACCTCGACGTAAAGAGTCTCGCCCACCCGAACGGGCCGGTCGCTGAACATCAGAGTCCGACTGCTGTCCAGAAAGTGTGTGCACGCGACAGTGCGGTCGTTGGAGAGGACCACGTCGGGCCCTCGCACCGGGTGGAAGTGCAGGTGTGTGTCGAGCGGGCCTCGGGCCGGCCTGTGGACGGAGGACGAGGGCGTGGAGGAGCTGGAGACGGGGATCAGCGTGTTGTAGTTGCTCAGGTGTAGTGTGGCGAACTTGGCGGCGGCGGCCTGGCTGGTCTCCAGCTGGTTGTTGCTGTAGTTGGCCGAGTCGTGGTTGCTCTGGGGGAGATAGGCACTGAGTCGAGCGGCGCTCAGGCAGCTGGAGCCCACGCTCTCTGCAAACGTGCTCTCTGAGGGAGGAAGAGACCATGAGTCGGCACAAGTAGGGGTGGCTCAATGTAGCACAATACAAAAATGCATCAATATGTATCATGGAGTGTGACAATATGTATTGTGTGTAGTTCACCCCCCCAAAAAATAAAAAAATCAGTTTTAGTGTCAGTACTACATTAAACTATATATAATATATAATGTTGAATATAATGTATAATAATGCGCTGGGGGAATATGTGTGTGTCCTGATAATGCCAGATGTCTGATGTTACCAGTAAAAGTGGCCGACATTATTATAAATATATCTAGTCAGTGACAGAGTTCAAGCATATTCAGACGTGCTCTCTGAGCGAGGGAAGGGAGATCAGCGAGTCGGCACAAATGAGAACAAGTGAAACCACTTCCATCTTTCTGCTCTAATAAAAGCAGTGCATATGAAGCGCCTTTACACTGTCTTCATCTTCCAGGTACGATTGTTGCCGTTGTGATAGAGCTGTGACGTCAAACCCCGGAAGACTAACCACCACTGGTTCCCTCCTGATTCCCTCCAGAAGGGTTTTAGAAGGTTTTTTTTTTTTTTTTTTATGAGTGAAATAAGGTCTGTGGTAAACATAAGTCGATGACACTTGGACGTTTTGTTATACAATGTAAACTACACACAACCGTGCTTGACATTAACACCCACCAGCAAGCCAAATGTTTGTGTATTTCAGCAGTGGCGTGTAACGTAGTCACTCCTACTAGACACTTTGGCGGGTTGAATTCTATATAATATATTTCAATTGTAGTCTTTTAAAAAGGCATCTGTACATATCGATACTGAAATATCTGAAACGCTTCAATACTAATTTTCCACAGAATATATACACGATACCAGCGTCTCTTTCTCTCTCTCAATCTCTCTCGTGATCTCTCCGACACACAAACCCGCCTCTCCTCACTCACTCCATTAATTTGCTCCGGATGAATATTGTTGCTGTTACAGGGCTTGAATTTCAGCGTGGGATTGTGTGTTTTGCACATAATTTTACTCATTCCTGCTGATTTTGTGCTTAAACCCAAAGTGTGACACATAAAGCCGCCTCTCAGGACTAAATTAAGCTCTTTTTTGCTGCTTATTGCCCTTAAACAGTCAAATACACAAAATAATGTCAAAATGCCGGTCTTGGCGAGTATTCATGTAAACACAGTCAGTTCTGTTTAAAGTGAATGTAAACAGTTGAGAAATAAAACGCATGTGTAACAGTATAATGGATCAGTGCATCAGGTCTTAAAGTGACAGCAGCCTAATATTCCTGCTGCCAAATTTTGAGATAAAAAAATTATGAGATAATATTAAAAATATCTATATGGCAGATTTTCCCATGGTATCAATGTCAAAATTGTGGCCAGTGAAAATGCTGAGTGGCTCGTAACTTTAGAAAAACACTAGCCACAGTGACTGATGAGCAAAAAAGTTCATGTCAAGCCCTGCATACACCCATGTTGAAAATGTGAAATTTGAAGCTGTTATGTTAATTTTAAGAAACATATTTCTAATAAGTATCTAGATCAGAGCGTTTGGGGTGTGAGTGTGTGTATTTTTACATTGTAGAACTAAATGTTCAAGTATCATCAGCTTATGTTTACCACAGACCTTATATTACTCATAAATTGAAAAGCCCCATAATAAAACGCCATTGGAGAATCTGGAGGGAACCAGTGGCGATTACTCTTCTGGGTTTAAATGTCACTTTATGAACTCTCAACTTGTTTGTAAAGCTGCCATGTGAATGTTGGCATCTCTAGTAACGGATGACAACCTTTTTGACTTAAAGGCCCCTATTGTCCACAAAAACGTTTGAAGGCCCCGCTCCCTCCACTTATAGTTTTACCCAGTGTTGTATAAAGTACTAGAAAGCAATACTTGAGTAAAAGTACAAGTATCGTACTAGAAAAAGACTTTGGTAGAAGTGAAAGTTACCTTTTAGAATATTACTTAAGTAAAAGTCTTAAAGTATCTGATATATACTATACTTAAGTATCAAAAGTAATTTTCTGATATTTAATGTACTTAAGTAATTGAAGTAAAAGTAATTTATTTTTTTTTATTTTTAAAGCAAGCGGTTAGAGCTTTGATTGTGAACTTTATTGTAGCTTTATTGTGGGGTGGGTGGGGGTGTTGTTGGGATGTAAAAAAATTATCTTGCATCACAATATGCAATATTGACTAATTTGGATAAATATTAGGTACACAAGATAGGCATTCATTTTTCTCAAGAAAAAAAATCTCACCTAATGCTGTAAACATACAGAGAGCCCTATCAGCTGGTAGTATTATTTATGGTTAAACATAATTCAAATTAAATATAATGCGTTTTTTTGTCATAACTTTATTTAATGATACAAGTAAAAATATAATAATATGTAATATAGTACACATATTTAGCTAAATACTCTCCATAGCTCTCTTTTTTTTCTAGCCAACTAACTGTATATTATGTATATTAACTAATATTATGGTCATCAAATGGCTTTCCTGAGGTAAATGTTATGTGACATAATTGTTCTCCAGCTGTTTTACTGACCCTTTCCGCGGTTGAAAAACACTGATTGATCGATATTATGTATGATGAAGATGAATATACATTTCGGTAAGTTGTACTGTTTCTTTTAACATTGTTCATTCGTGTTTATTAGCTAGTTGAGATGATCGGTTCACGTGCGCTTGGGATCTGTCACGTCACGTCACATTTACAAACGCCAAAACAGTATTTATTGTTTGAATTTCGTAATAAAATTTACAGAATCTGAGAGCTGAGATTTTTTTTATATCATAATTAACCTGCTCTGTCTAGTGTCCTCTTTGCTTCGCGATTTTTCTGTGCATGAGAAAATGGATGTGTGGCGTGAGAGCGTGTGAAAAGTGTCAATTGCGTGTGTCTCACGGTGAATGCGTGAGAGTTGGCAGCTCTGGACGGTCGTCTACGATAAGGGGAGGTACTCCAGTAGGTGCTCGTGCTTCCATGGCGGTTTCAGTTGTGCTCTATTTTTTACAGTCTATGGTTGTGCTTCCTCCTCCTTTGGCATGGCAACAAACAACCATTACGCGGAAATAGAGCGCGCGCCGTGCGGAGCGTGCGTAATGCAATCTAGGAGCAGTGATTCGCCAAACATCCCTTATTGCAGTCGCACACATTTCTTCTGATTTTATTTTGTAGTAACGAGTAACGAAGATGCTTAGTGGAAAAATATCGGAGTAAAAGTATATATTTTATCTAGGAAATGTAGTGGAGTAAAAGTAAAAGTTGAAATAAATTTAAATAGCGAAGTAAAGTACAGATACGTGAAATTTCTACTTAAGTACAGTAACGAAGTATTTGTACTCCGTTACATTACAACACTGGTTTTACCCAATAAAATATTTTAGAGCTTTGAATAACTAAAAAAATGCATATGCAACATAAAAATAAACGAATACTAAGATATATCTAGATTTTTTTAGTTGTGTTAGCTTATAATAAAGCTTGTTTTGTTGAGGCCCCTCGTGGGCCCCGGACCCCTGGTGGAGAACCACTGCCATTGGATAAACAACCAGCCTTACTTTAGCTGGATTATATTATGGGCTGTTCAAGGCTATTTACAAAGTAAATCATTATTTCTGACTTCTATTCCATTCAAAATACCGGTATATAACCAGTGTTTAGGATGACGTTTGAAATATGTTTGTAAAATAACACTGATATTTCTCAGTATAGGGATGATAGTCAGTGTCAGTATCGGTCAGACAAGATCAATCCAAATCTGATACTGTCTTATATCATTAGTACAGCTCAAAAAAGGTCAAAAGGCATTATAAAAGCATGCATTATTTTACGTCAATCAATTTATGGCCTGAATCATAAAATAATTGATCAATTGCATTACGTTTAAACAGAGAATATATTTGCTTATTATGTATTAATTTAAAGTGAGATCCAAAAGTGTGAGACCAGTGGTGAAATACTTGTATTATTTGTATCACGAATTATATTTTAAGCATAAACATTTGAATTCAAAGTATAACCAAAACATTTACATAAAATCATTAGGAAATTTGGCAAGTCAAAAAAATAAATAAATAAAAAATACTGTATGTTTTGCAAACCACTGGTGGTCTGGTAAGGATTTCGAGTGGTTTGCAAGTTGATTAGAAAATGTTAAAAATAACAACAACACAGATATATATAATAAACAATTAACTGACTGGGGGCCTATCTTGCACCCAGCGCAATTGACTTTGTTCACCGACGCATGTATCACTCCTATTTTGCACCCGACGCACAGCGGACTTTTCCCTCCACAGACGCATGCCGGTAAACTAGGGAATGAACTTGCGCTCCCGGGGGCGGTTCAGCGAAAAGAGGAGGCGTGATCCGGCGCAAACGTTTCCTGGTGCTATTTTGCAGTTTCAGAAAACAATTCCGCCACAGACCAGGAGAAACCTCGTCTAAAGTCAGTGGTGTGTTATTCAGATGCTATTTTAAGGGCGCATGCTTGGCCATAATGTAGCGTGTGCACAATGCACACACACTTTGCTTCTCTCATCTACACAGACACAGCAGTTCCCATTTTTGCAAACCATACATAATTACAAGGAAAGATATTCTACAATATGGAAATCATTGTTCTGTCCATGAAAATGTGAAAAAATAGGCATAAATCTAGCTTACACATTTACCCAAATTATTATACGCCTGTTTAACCGAAGCTAATTTGGGTGTGTTTCTCCATCCCCAGTGTCACTTCTCTGTGTTTTACGGCCCTGACGAGAACGTCGGTCTCCTCGGCTGTGAACCGCTCCTGCAAATCCGCCGTTATAATAGCAATCCGCCATGGAACAAGCGCGCCTGCTCTTAAAGGGAATGTGAGATGACGCTCTGATTGGTTTATTTCACGTTACACCTAAAAGTAATGTCGCTTCTTCAGACCAACCCATTTTAGATCGGGCGCAAGAGTCATTTATCCCGCCGGTATAATAGATCCGCCCACAAAGTTACTAACGTTTCGCGCTTGATACTTGCGTTTCAGATCGTTAAAATAGAGCCCCATGTGTTTGGTTCAGCTTCACAGCCAGTGAACATTAAGGTTCATTAACTAGACATAGCATGTTAATTTTTAATTACGTAATCAAAAAAATTATGGCCTGACTGTATATATATATATATAGGGTTTAGACTAGTCTAGAGATCATTGTTAGACTATTTAAAACTGTATGATGTAGTTTGGAGGTCTATGATTTTTATTCTACTGTTCCATCACTTGAAATAGATTGAGAACCACTGGTTTAGATGGTGTAATGGTCATGGTCAAATTGCAATGTTTTATCAAATAAGTCATTCCCATCACAGATCGATAAATCTCTCTGCATATTAATCTATCTTCATGATAGAGGGAGGTCTATAGGTCTGTGTTCGGCTCTCTCTCTCTCTCTCTGACCAAACATGGTCAATAATCCAGCACTGCAGAAAAGGATTGAGAAAGAAAGAAAAGCAACACAGATCAGTTCAATGACTCCCATTCTCAGATTTAGGAAGTTTACTTTACCCAAATAGGAAACTTTACAAACAAACAAACAATGTTTAGTTATGAAAATCTATGTGATCTCAGTGTTTATCCATAAAGTCTGTAGTAGCACACACACATTTGTGTACCGTACAGACACTGATGTCCAGTATACTGAACATTGAGAGCGTATATCTATACTTTTTCTCCACGTTTACATATTTAATGATTGTAGTCTAGTGATTATTCAGTCTCTGACGTGTGATGTTTTCATGGCTGTATCTTGATTTGCAGTGTGACGTATCCCAGATGACCCTTCTCTGACCTGCTTACAGCTGCACAGCTTCATGAACACCAGTGGCATACGCTAGACATTAGCATTAACATTAAGCTCTGTGGAACGCTTGATTCTGATCGCTCCGTCCAGCGGTGTATTACTCCTCCATAACAACCAGTGAAGCTGATAACAGGCTCGTCCGGGAACTGAGGTCGGCCCTAAACACTCGCTGGGAGCGGTTTGTTGCTTTTGGTGAGATAATACAGTATTCAGACTCAGATGTATGTATATTGTATTAGAGATGCAGTGATACTACGTTTCTCAGCCGACACCGATAACCGATTATTCAGAATGAGATCTGTCGATACTGAAAGTTTGATTTTCCTAAGGAAAAAACTCTAATACTGTAAACTATAAAGGGAATCTTCTCATTTTATACATTATTATAATATTAGAGGTTAAAATTAACAGCAGAGCCCAAAATATTATATTCAACAGCAGTTTATCTTCAGATATAATAATTACACTCAAATAAAAGCTGAAATGTTTGTATACAGCTCAGTTGCACACAAAACTGTGTGTGTGTGTGTGTGTGTGTGTGTGTGCTTGTACAACTATCTTTGTGAGGACCAGTTTGAGTTTTAGACCATTGGAGTGAGGACAAAGAGAGTAAAGTGAGGACATTTTAAAGGCCTGTTTGAGGGTCAAGACTTGGTTTTAGGGATAAGGTTATAATGAGGTTAAGGGTCGGTTTAGGGTCAGGGGTCGGGTTAGGCACTTAGTTGTGAAGGGTAAGGTTAGGGTAAGCGGCTAGAGATTACATTGTGTCAATGAATGTCCTCATAAAGATAGATGTACAAGAATGTGTGTGTGTGTGTGTGTGTGTCTGTGTGTGTGTGAGACTCACCGAGCAGCGTGACCTCCTGTGTGATGCCATAGATGTCTATGATGTGTGTGTGTGTGTGTGTGTCTGTGTGTGTGTGTGTGTGAGACTCACCGAGCAGCGTGACCTCCTGTGTGATGCCGTAGATGTCTATGATGTGTGTGTGTGTGTGTGTGTGTGTGTGAGACTCACCGAGCAGCGTGACCTCCTGTGTGATGCCGTAGATGTCTATGATGTGTGTGTGTGTGTGTGTGTGAGACTCACCGAGCAGCGTGACCTCCTGTGTGATGCCGTAGATGTCTATGATGTGTGTGTGTATTCGTGTGTGTGTGTGTGTGTGTGTGTGTGTGAGACTCACCGAGCAGTGTGACCTCCTGTGTGATGCCGTAGATGTCTATGATGTGTGTGTGTGTGTGTGTGTGTGTGTGTGTGTGTGAGACTCACCGAGCAGCGTGACCTCCTGTGTGATGCCGTAGATGTCTATGATGGCCCAGATGGGGCAGGAGACGCTGAGGCCGCAGTGGAAGAGCACGGGCTCGCCCTCGTTGATGCTGTAGAAGACCCGCCCGTGCCGGTCCGCCCAGAAGGCCAGAACGCTGTCCCGCACCGCCAGCCTCTCGGGCAGCGCCTTGGCCCAGTACCCCGGCCGGGTCACCAGGTCGGGACAGGCGTATTTGGGGATGTCCGCTAAGCCGAGCTCCCCGGGGTCGGTGCTGGTGAAGCCGAACCTCAGCGCCCCGCTCCAGCCGCTGTGCACCCCCGACAGGAGCAGGCGCACCCTCTCGTACAGCCGCACGGGCCGCTGGCTGAAGGTCACGCCGTGGCAGAAGCTGTTCCTGCGCGCGGCCCGGCGCAGGTGTGTGTCCAGGCGGATGTTCTTGCCCTTGGCGTGCGGGTGGAAGCGGGGCGACCCGAGGCTGAGCGGGGGGGCGGGGGGCCGGTCCACTACACCACTGATGCAGTGCTGACGACTGGCCACCGGGCGGCGCTGCAGGCTGGAGTCTGTGTGAGCGAACGCAATAGAGGACATTACACACACACACACACACATCTGCAAAACCACTGAACACATATGAACGCATTAGAGGACATTACACACACGATCAAAGACACTGCATAATAATGTGATACACACTAATGCCAAACATGATTTATCCATCAACTTATTTGATTAATCTGTTAAAAAACAATAATGATGAAACTGTTTAAATGTAATTGTTTTTTTATTATTATTATTATTTTACTAATAATAACCCGTCTTCAATATACACTGTAAAAAGTGATCAGTTGACTTAACTTTAAAAAAGTGAGGAAACCCATTGCCTTAAAATTATTAAGTAAATAAACTTCATGCGTAATTAAAAGAAAAAAGGTTATGTGGAATTGTCATTAATTATCAATCAATTATGAATTGTCATAGTTATTAAGTTAACTGATCACTTTTACAGTGTAAAAATGCTTGTTTTTTTATATTTTTTAATATCTGGCAAACTAATTATTTATTATTATTGCCACATTCCTCAAATAATAAGTGATCAGTTGACTTGACTTAAAAAAGTGAGGAAAACGACTGCCTTAAAATTATTGAGTAAATAAACTTCATGCCTAATTGAAAAAAAAAAAGGTATGTGGAATTATCAGGGTGACGTAACTTAATTTAATTACGCATGAAGTTTACTTCCTTAATGATTTTAAGGCAGTCGTTTTCCTCACTTTTTTAATTAGTCAACTAAAGATGCCCATGTTTTTTTATGTTTTTGAATATTTGGCAAAATAATTGTTCTTTATTATTATTATTGCCACTTTCCTCGAACAATGACTGTTTTTTACGGTAAAAATGCATAGGTGTCATTTTTTATTATTATTATTTCCTAATTTTGAATATCTCTGTAAATATATGTGGATTTGAAATTTCTTGGGGTTTCTTGACTATTGGTCAAAGTCAGAGACGATGATCACACTGTTTGAAATCTAATTGTTTTCTTTTATAATTGTCACTCTCCTTAAATACCGCCAATGTTTTTATTGCAAATTTGCCTAATATTTTATTATTATTTACTTATATAAAATATGTAAAAAAAAGAAATATATTATTATTATTAGCATTATTAAAGGCCTACATGACATAAAAAGCTGTTTTATAATTTATTCATAATTTCTCCTACTATACATACACCTTTATTAAATAAACACAGCAGGATTCTGAAGTATAAGACTATTCTAATATTTATGTGTTTTTTTTTTTTTTTCAGTTTAAAAATAAAAGTTAAAAGTTCACACAGAAACTCCACAATTTTAGTAATTTTTCAATTAAACTTTTCATCAAAATGTCTGATAATATGATTTAAATTAATAATATTTTACTATACGCTTCTAGCACTAGCGGTACCCTTTTACTAGCGGTCTAAAACTTGTGGATGTCATTGTATTGCCCAAACTGTAGTGAACAGCATAAGTGCACTTTTCCCCCAAACGTTAAGGAGACTAAAAGGCATTATTCCAGGAAACATGGCATATAATCATCAGCACTAATGAGTGTGATGATGACGGTGATGACAGAGCTCCCATAATGCACTGCGCCGGATCAAAGCGGAGCAAATCCACAGCAGTAAATCTTCCTCAGTTCCAGGAACGAGCACTGGACGTGTCTTAAATAGCTCTTCACGAGTGCAGCATATCTGACACAGCTGAATCTCCAGAGTAATGTCTCCGCTATAGTCCACAGCAAAATCACAAGAATAGGAAGTTACGTTAAAAAAAAAAATATATATATATATATATATATATATATATATATTAGGACTATACAGATTTTTCTGCATCATGACAGCATTTTCATGGTAATTGTGCATGGTTAAACTTATTGCACACATTACATGTCGTACTATAGCAGTTAAAGTTAATTATGCATAATTATAAGCAACTAACCCTTCATCAAACCCTAACCCAATAGAAAGTCCATGATGTTTATTAATATTACTCAGTCCTTAATTGTGTAATTGCACTGTAAGAAATAAAGATGAACCCTTGCCTCCTAAAATTTACCGTCATGGATATAGAGATAGTTTATCCAAAAATGAAAATCCTGTCATCATTTACTCGCCCTCAGGTTGTTCCAAACCTGTATGAGTTTCTCTATTCTGCTGAACACACAAGAAGATGTTCTGAAGAAATGAGTGACCAAACAGTTGATTGAACTTCCATAGTATGGAAAAAATAATATGGAAGTCAGTAGCCGTGTTTCCATTACCCTTCAAATTGCGCAAATTGAAATTGCGAATTGAAAATACGCCCAATGGAAACACGTCGATTGCGCAAAAACTCCCATTTATCGCAAAAATGTTTTTACGCTCGCATGAGGAGGTTTTTCAGGCAATTCGAAAAAGAAATATTTCGCAAAACTGCAATGGAAACAGTTTTTGCGCATTTACAGGTCACCTGGCGTAGATGACGCGGTGTGTTTGGACAGAATACGAGACAGAGTTCTTTATTAAACTCATATAAGACAAAATAATTACAGGAATAATGGATTCTAAACCTCAAATAAATGCCACAATCAAGACCTTGAAGCAGATCTGAGGGAGAAACACCCAGAAACTCCTCATATGAGCCGCTCACAAGTATAACAACAAAGTTAAAGATCCTAAAATAAGTGTCATTTTCATTAAGAATTTCTGGTAATTTTTGGGTGAAATACAACCTGGACATTTTTTTGGGAGATTCACACAATTAAAGGGAAATAGTGTTATAAGACAATTATTTCTTCCTTAGTTGTACAGTAGTGTTTAAATGTACATCTGATTCATGCTCTGCTTTTAGCTCTGCCTAAACTACTGTCTATGTAGCGATTAGCTCTAATTGGTTTACAGAAAACATGTGGCACATTTCCCAGGTTCAGCATTATATCTAACAGCAGTTTAGGCATGAAGCAGTGAAACATGCAGCATGTGTTGCTGTATTCTGCCACAGTTATGGGAATTCTTCATGAGGATGTGCGCAACACTGCTATTATGATTAACATTTCCATGGTCTCTCAGAGAAATATAAGTGCTCCGTTTAAAAAACACATTACAAATGAGCAACACGACGCGCTTCATGTTTCTTGACAGAAAAGACACAACATTGTGGGTCTAACAGAGACATAGAGTATAATATATATATATATATATGCAATGATTAATCGTGATTAATTGCATCCAAAATAAAAGTTTGTTTACATAATATATTTGTTTGTAGTGTGTATATATGAATACACACATATGCATGTATATATTTAAGAAAAATGTGCTATTAATATATAAAATATTTATATTTATATATAATATAAATTATGTATAAACATATATACAGTATATACATGCAAATATTTCTTAAATATATACATGCATATGTGTGTATTTATATATACACACTACAAACAAATATATTATGTAAACACAAACTTTTATTTTGGATGTGATTAATCGTTGCTACTTAACTACTACATAACTACTTTCCATTCATTCTGCGTTCACACTGGCAACAAAGCGACACGATCCCTTTCGTCTCAATGGAGAGCTGGTGATTCCCGGAGACGCGAGCGACAGTGATGTAGACGTGTCCAGAAACAACACAAAGGTGAGATATGTTTAACTTTATGCAAATGAAGAGCAACTTCCGGGAGCGAGAGCCATCGCTGGCAGCTTTACTCTCTGTTTGAGAACGGGCCTGAAGTGTCTTTCATCAGCAGATATGAGGCACACAACAGCCCCTGTGATTGACAGAGCTCTCTGCTGGTTTGTGATAGGCTGAGGAGAGATGAGACATAAACGCCACTTGTGAAGCAGAGCGTGGTTTTTTCGTGGCTTCCAAATATAGGCGTACGCTTATCCATTCAGAGCTGAGGATAATGACAACGCCACTGTCCAGTTCATAGACTCTTATCTCTAGCCCTCACACACACACACACACACACACACACACACACGATTCTATAGCTCGCTTTATGCCATCAGTGTTCAGATACAAACAGCATTTCTCAAGCCTCACAGCTGTACAGGGGAAAATTAACCCTAAACCAAACCATGAGTGTTAGCAAGCTAAGTACTAAGCAAACGTGAGCTAAAACACATTATCTGAAGCAGTCGTGCCCTATCAGCTGCTTCCACGAGTCGGTAACACTTTACAATAAGGTTCATTAGTTAACATTAGTTACTGTATAAACTAACATGAACTAACAATGAGCGATACGTTACAGTATTTATTAATCTTTGTTAATGTTAGTTAATAAAAATCCAGCTGTTCATTGTTCATGTTAGTTCACAGTGCATTAACTAATGTTAACAAATACAACGTTTTATTTTAATAACGTATTAGAACATTTTGAAATTGATATTACCTAAGATTAATAAATGCTGTAGAAGTATTGTTCATTCTAAGTTCATGTTAACTTGACTAATGTTAACTAATGAACCTTACTGTAAAGTGTGACGGGCGAGTGTTTGATCTGTGTTATCGTGGCTGGTGTTTCAGACTCGACGCGAGCGACTGCACTTCTGTATCAGCTGAGCTAACGAGCAACTTCACTGTCAGAAAACACACATATGAAATGTCAAAATGTATTAGTTTACAAATAATGAATCATGGTGCAAGACACCGCGTGAAAAAAGTCTTTATTAATCAATGATCTGCTCCTGTAATCATAATTAGTGTTCATCTCAGCTGGAATCTGAAGTTAATTGTATAGTATAGGGTTGATTTTTGAGTTTTGATGAGCCTGGGTTGCATATACTGCAGTTTGTCAAGTTGTTTCTAAGGCCCTGTTTGCTCCAGGTATTAAGATGTATTTTGGTTTTGGACTGTAAACACAGGTGTAAACGGGTCTGAAGCGCTTTGAGCTCGCCACTCTCCAGCACTTCCAGAGGGAGTTAAACACACACTGCTTTACTAGTGTAAACGCTCATGTGGTCTTACAACAAACAGCACACTCGATCCTTCACTGAAACCGACAGTAACGCTAAACGATCTCTCTCTGAATTCTTGCACTGGAAATAGTGTTGGGCGATATGCTCCATTTTCATATCGTCCTATCGTCAGCCTGTGAGATCGGCGATACACGATATTATCGTGAGGGGGGCGGGGCTTACTTATTTGATTATTAACTTGCTTATTTACTCGTTAATTTGCTTGTTTTATTAGTTAATTTTATATATGAGAATTGTTTTCTATTTTGCTAGCAAAGGTGGCGTGTTTATTAATAGGCTAAATCAGGTTATTTCCCAGTATAGTGAGGTAAAAAAAGATCCTATAATCATTCTTGTATCTGACTCAGAGTATTTCAACATGTCAGCGGGAAATTTACGGACACACATTATCCTCTCATGCCGTTATGCAGCATTTTGACTGTACTTCTGCACGAGATGGGAACACATGTCCTTGTGTTTGTGATATATGTCCTCCTACCAGTGCTCTCTCTGTCTGGATGCACTTCACACATCGCACTTCAATAAGCCCAAAGAATGCGGGTTAATGTGTTTTAAATGCCGGGAGAAATCAAAGGCAAAAATCTAAAAGTCGATCGGTTTATACTTAAACTATGACTTGACTCCGATAAAGGAAAACGGGTTAATGCGTTTACATGACCACATGCATTGTCAGTTTATTCAGCATAATGGAGTTAATAACGTGCATGTAAACGCGCTCATTCCCTGAAAGTGAAAGCAGAAACGGACTGAGCTTTCGCTGCATTAACGGCGCGTTCTCTCTGAGACGACGGTGGATATAACGGTATAGCAACTATCTTAATTTACCGGCTTAATATTTCTCTTGTGGACTTAAATTATTGACAGTGAAACAATTAGAAGAATATTACTTGTTAAACAAGTGTTTGAAGTTGCTTTTGATTTTCACAGATGGCAGAGTTGTGCTGCGTTCGTGAACTAAAGACTGTTATTAGGCCTATATAATTTTAGTGATATTATTATTATCATTAATATTTTGTAATTGTATTGTTTTTAGTGTTATTAGTGTCATTAAATGTTTTGTTAATGTGCTATGGAAACAAAATACTGACGAACAACGATGCCGTCTTCATCTTGGCTCTGTATAAGAATGATGCGTCTGTTAAAACAAGCACTCTTGATAATTTGTGAATGGATCTCATACGCGCGTCGGTGATTATGTGGTTAAGTGTGGTTATGTGGTGATGTCGTTATAAATTTAGGCAAGGCAAATTAATTGTAGTTCCTAATTAATTTAATAACAATACTAGCTTCATAATAATAATAATAATGATTTAATACATTAATGGGAAAACAAGCTAATTATTGTATTGATATTGTCAAAGGCGTCTGCCAGCAGCGATATCTCTGACTATCGTCGATATACGATACTATCGTCTATCGGCACAACCCTAACTGGAAACAACACAAGTCGACACCACTGTGACTAAAAGTTTGCTAAGAAGTATTTCCTACTAAAGCAAGGTGGTATTTGACTCTGTAAGCGTATCCAGAGCACACTGGTGGGAGTGGCCTTAAACAACAACATGCCCAGTGCATTATGGGTGTTGAAGTTTTTCTAAATATTTTGCAAAAGGGAAGACAACAACCTTTTTTCATGAGTTTGTGAAGCAGTGAGATTAGATTCTGCAAAAACAGCAACACTATCACCTCACTGCGTAAAAATAAAATGTTGTATTCAGTAACAAATCTATTTTATTAATAAAACTCATGAGGCATCTGCTCAAAAAAAGGTTTCTGTGCTCCTGAATGTTTATGTGAGTGTTCAATCTATATGTAAAGTTTTCAAACCAATAAATCATTAAATTCATTAAAACAAATAAATCATTGTTTCTCTGGCCTTGTGGTGGCTTGGAACTTCAATGGGAATCAGATACGTAATTAAACGATATTAGATATGCATCTGATTTAAAGCCAGAGTCACAGCATATGTCGGTCGTGAGACTACAACTCTGACACATTGATTTTAAAACCCATATCAGTTTACTTTTAGCATGCTTTACAAAACAAGCCATAATCACTGATAATTTACATAAGAATATTGTGATAAAGTTTCAAAATTTTGAAAACTTTCATGACTATATTAGCCATGTCTTGCTACAAATTAGTGACAGAACTGCATATCGCAACAAAACTTATTTACAATATCTGTGTTCTGACTTCTGCTTATTCTTGTCTGTTGTCTAGATGCATATAGTCAAATTGCACAACTTTACATTAACTCGATTACAACTGCACCAAATTCATCACATAAATATACTGCAAGATAACCAATATTATGCAGATATAATCAATGGATCAAAAGTCACTCCTCATTTTAATTATTTTATGAGCCAGCTCATATATCCAGGCTTCAGATCTCATGAAGAATAAATCTTGAATTTCCTGCCTTTCATTGTCTAAGATGTTTACCAATACCCACGTGATCCGGTTTGGCAATTGCATTTAATAAATTGGCAAAATGAAAAGAGTGATGTAAACACCAAGATGAATACATTCATGTGTTTCCAGACAGTTCCAGAAAATGTAGTGTGACCTGATCCAGCATTGTGTCCCACACACCCAATCACGTGTGTTTCTGAGTCCTGCACTGCACGCCAAGCCATACGTTCAAGCACATTAAACCAGTTCACCACTGCCTAAAAATAAATCATTCATCAAACCTCTCAACAGATGCATCCATGTTAGTTGTGTATGCATTGAGTGCATTGTGCTGTTAAAGCAACTGCTCCAGGCAGAACTGGTTCCTAGGGTGGGGACTGAGCTCACAATGAGAAATAATGGATACCAGATAGAGCTTTATTTGTGAATATGAAAACAAAGAATATTCTTTTGAGTTATATGAGCAGCAGAACTCAATCACATCCCGACATCATGGCTGAACCTTTCCATATACATGCACACGATGAGATTACATGTGCCAGCCATGCGCTCGGAGCCTTACTGATAATGTAGAATATACCAATTAAATATGTCATTAAATCCACATTCTTCCTACAAGCTCAGACTTACAGCAGGGACCAGATTCTGAGACTAGTGAAAATTCTTTTGCATTCTTTTCTTATCGGATACGACTCTTTGTTTACTAATTATAGCATCCACATAACAAGCTTAGTGAAAAATTAACATGAACTTCTGAATGTCTTAATATTGAGTTTTGATGATCTTCATCTTGTGCTTCAATGGAGCAAGAACATAAGCAGTTCTTATGATCAACGTCACAAATTTTCTTATGCAATTAGTGGCCTACAATCTGAAATATTTCTTCATTCAGTTTTCATCTGGAACTAACTTTTGTTTTAACACGTTCAATATTGTCAATGTGTCCTCATACTTTTGAACCCGAGCATATATTTAAACACCAGGCAGATTAAGTTCACTTCAGGTATTGAAATCCCATAAAATGCAATTATTTGAACTTACACTGATCTATAGGGTAAATCTAGGCTTAAAACGGACCCTGTGTGTCTATATGTAATGCTTGAGACACACTCTGTGAACATCCAATCTGGGAGAAACACAGAGCTTCTCCCATGGATGAGGGATTCTCATCTTCTGCACAGTTTATCCTCAGCATTAGCTCTTCTGCTCTCTTTAATGACTCTGTTATTGCAAATATCATGTCTGTTATGATAGATATAATCATCTTCTTTGTTGAACGCATAGTCAAATTAAGTAAAAAAGCATTAATTGCTTTACGAAATGAATAACTTGAACATCACCAGTCATCTTCTCACTCCTACGCAGAGCACACTGTCATCCCAATATAGTTCAGGATCTCGTATGCATGAGTGATATTTGCACAAGAAGTCAAGATATTAAACATCTCTATCCACATTAAAGCAGACTAAAATGCTTCTGATTTCTGTTGCAAGACATGTCAACCAATGGACAGCCAATCCATCTCTTACCTATCAGTGGTTTGGGTGTTGTATTCCCCATTATTCCCAGTGATTGCTCTCCCTCGATGACAAGTGGATCGCGAATGCTTTTGCTCCTGATCCGTCCATTTATGATCAGATATAAGGAATATTTTCTCAAACACAGCTGTGTGAAATCGCAACGCGTGTGAGAGTCAAGGCGTCTTCATACTATCATGCGCACAGAAGCGGCTTTCCAAGCCATCGGCGTCTATTGGCGCATTGGCCAGCCGAACCCTCCCCACGCCTCATCATACACGCGATGCGAACATCTACAACGCGCCTGTTATAACCAACAACACTGGCATTGCAAGAGCGCGCCGCGGCGTCGATCCGAAAAACATGGGGCGTTCACACCGGACGCGTTCCTGCGTTCAAAAACAGCTCGCGACGCGACGGAACTGTGAACGCGGGGATCTCAAGAAGCATTGTTAAAAGCTCAACTATTTTTAACTTGCCACGCGTCTTAAAACGCAACGCTATTAACGCGAGACGCTGATCAAACCAGCGAGATGTCCATGCGTCTTGTACGACCCCCTACAGTTAACGCACGTGACGCGTTTTGGTGTTTAAAACAGCTGTGAATGCGGGTCTTTTCAAGTTAAACTATTTATAACTTGATTCGCCGTCTAAACACGCAACGCTCATGACGCGAGACGCGACGCATGGGTCAAAGACGTTCTGACTGGCGCGTTTGTGTGCATAGATCAACAACTAGCGAAACCACAATGCACTAGAATTTTCTAGAATATAGAATTAAAATGTTTTCCCTTTTCAAATTCGCTATTTGTTATGATAGCCTACTTTGTCACTTCCTAGTGGAAATAGAAGAAAACTCACAGAAAATACTGTTGTAGCCTATACATTGGTGCTTGTTATATTTCATATTTATTACATTGCACTCCAATGAATGTCAAAGAATAACATGATACTATCATTATGCATGTCCAGAAATCACGGTATGCTATTGTCATGAGATTGTTGTAGCCAAGCCCCGCGGGTTAAATGTTGGACAAATTGCATTTAATATAGGCCTATTTGACTAAAACGCTTGAATTGAAATGTTTTATATTCTACCAATGATAAAACTTCTAAGTTTTGTGAAGTAGGGCCACTGCTAGAGACCCTTTGTGTTAATGATCACTGTGGTAGAGATTTTCATTTTATATAACTTTGATCATAGCATACATTGAATGGCATATTTTGATTTTTTATGGGATGTGATCATTGAGCTAGTTTTGTAACGCAGACCTGGCAACCCTGTTTGTAAGTGACTAAATAAATAGCCTGCTGTAGACTTGCTTTATATAAATCACCTGGCTCTTAAGAGTTAAACTTGCTTTTGTCTGAATGTCATGCATTTTTATCATTTCCCTTTCCACGAGAAATGGATATTTAAATGTAATGTAAACTTTGCATTTTTTCATTCCTGCAATGGCAATCAAGCCAATAGATTTCAAAGCACTTCAAATACAAAACAAAAAGAGGAAAAAAGATGAAGAACAGATTGTAAGCTGAATATTTCATGGCTTCAGAATAATCATGTGTATTTTTGAGAATGACACAAGCCCTTATGAGGAAATCCCCTCTCTACCCTCATAACCTTGAGAGCTGGGATCATGCAAAAGCTGTTTCCGGTCTGCTGAATGTGTCTCTGAGGAGGCTTGTGCAAACAGACCGAGCCCATGATCGCCGGACACAGGCCAAGCGCTGTTAAATCTGCCCCAGACCATCTCAGGAGACGTTACGCTCACATTAATCTTTACTTATTTTTATTTCCAACAACAAAAAAGATTCAAATAAAACAAAATATAAAAATACAATAAGTATGTTGCAACATACCGAACGAAAAAAAAAAAAAATCTATAAAGTATTATGACAATAGCTACAATATGTTCGGAAAGGAGCGGGATGAAGCAGAAGCTTTATTTTACATTATGTGTCATAGATTGACCATTCGGTTCAGACGGCAACAAGACATTTCATAATCATGCATTTGAAATCATTTCAAAACAACAATTCCTAGAATGTTTGTTACACTTTATTTTGATGGTCCCTTGCAAAGTTACTTATAGTCCAGAGAATGTTCAAATTCTTTTGACTATAAGTAACTTTGCAACTACATGTCAACAAACTCTCATTAGAGTATTAGTAGACTGTCTGCTTAATATCTGCTAACTCTTTATTGTGCTGCTCCTCCAACAGACAATCTACTGACTATAAATAACTTTGCAACTACATGTCAACGTATTCTAACCCAAACCCTACCAGTCTACTAACACTCTATTAATACTCTACTAACACTCTTCTAATACTCTACTAACACTCTTCTAACACTCTTCTAATACTCTACTAACACTCTTCTAATACTCTACTAACACTCTACTAATACTCTACTAACACTCTTCTAATACTCTACTAACACTCTATTAATACTCTACTAACACTCTTCTAATACTCTACTAACACTCTTCTAATACTCTACTAACACTATTAATACTCTACTAACACTCTTCTAATACTCTTCTAATACTCTACTAACACTCTTCTAATACTCTACTAATACTCTACTAACACTCTACTAATACTCTACTAACACTATTAATACTCTACTAACACTCTTCTAATACTCTACTAACACTCTACTAATACTCTACTAACACTATTAATACTCTACTAACACTCTTCTAATACTCTACTAACACTCTACTAATACTCTACTAACACTATTAATACTCTACTAACACTCTTCTAATACTCTACTAACACTCTACTAATACTCTACTAACACTATTAATACTCTACTAACACTCTTCTAATACTCTACTAACACTATTAATACTCTACTAACACTCTTCTAATACTCTACTAATACTCTACTAACACTCTACTAATACTCTACTAACACTATTAATACTCTACTAACACTCTTCTAATACTCTTCTAATACTCTACTAACACTCTTCTAATACTCTACTAATACTCTACTAACACTCTACTAATACTCTACTAACACTATTAATACTCTACTAACACTCTTCTAATACTCTACTAACACTCTATTAATACTCTACTAACACTCTAACACTCTTCATACTCTACTAACACTCTTCTAATACTCTACTAACACTCTACTAATACTCTACTAACACTACTAATACTCTACTAATACTCTACTAACACTCTACTAACGCTCTACTAATACTCTACTAACACTCTACTAACGCTCTACTAATGCTCTACTAACACTCTACTCTACTAACACTACTAATGCTCTACTAATACTCTACTAACACTACTAACACTCTACTAACACTCTACTAATGCTCTACTAATACTCTACTAATACTCTACTAATGCTCTACTAATACTCTACTAACACTCTACTAATACTCTACTAATCTACCAATGCTCTACTAATACTCTACTAACACTCTACTAATACTCTACTAACACTCTACTAATACTCTACTAACACTCTACTAACACTACTAACACACTACTAACACTCTACTAATACTCTACTAACACTCTACTAACACTCTACTAATGCTCTACTAATACTCTACTAACACTCATACTCTACTAACACTACTAACACTCTACTAACACTCTACTAGCACTCTACTAACACTACTAACACTCTACTAACACTCTACTAACACTCTACTAACACTACTAACACTCTACTAATCCTCTACTAACACTCTACTAACACTCTACTAATGCTCTACTAATACTCTACTAACACTCTACTAACACTCTACTAACACTACTAACACTCTACTAATCCTCTACTAACACTCTACTAACACTCTACTAATACTCTACTAACACTCTACTAACACTCTACTAATCCTCTAATGAGAGTTACATGTAGGTGCAACGTTATGTATAGTCAACAGAATGTGTTAAAGGGACCATCAAAATAAAGTGAAACCGAAAGCTTTAGCTACGATCTAATGATCTAGTCCATTTAGGACAAAAAGTACAGTTGTTAAGGCATTAAATGCTGGCAATTTCTAAGAAAAATCATGGCTGTGGATGTTACAATCAACCTTGCATTAGCTGTTTCCATTTAAAGATGCACATTTAACTTATGCGCAATACTGAAGTATCGCATAAAACATTAGTGAATAAAGCAGTTTCCATCATGTGTTTCCATCATGTGATGCATCAAAAGCATCACTTTCTGGTGAACTGGAGCAAAATATCAGTAATAAAACTGTCAGTTCCTGCAATCTTTCTCTTTTCCCTCCATCATAAATGAGTGTGTCTCAGAGCGTCAGACGAAACACAGTAAACGCTGTCATGTTCTCTAGCGTTCGGATGCTGGTGTTCGGGAACACACTCGTGTGAGACGCTTCTGAGGGAATTAAACCAAATCATTCAACAGACTCTGACTCGTTTCAGAAACACCAAACCAACATTTGAGATGCTGCGATGCCATTGGTCCACTGGTTAGTCCAGTTATCCAATCACAGCTGACGCTGAGGCAAATTCACGTGTTTTGTTGCGCATCGAGGAATTTATTCGGTAAATGTTTCCATTGTTGTTTATGTGCATGTCTATTTATCAGTTAAAAAATAATGTATCCGCCTCAATTGAGTGAATACGTTTTTTTGTGTGCATTTTTTGAATTTATGCACATTCCATCCAGTGTTTGTTTTTTTTCAAACATCCCAAAATAAGGAAAAAATAGCTAATGTACTTCAATATTAAAGCTATTACATTGTAATATAAATGCAGGTTTTTGGTGAAATGCGGTTTAATATGTTTAAGAGTATAATATGAATAGCCTATATAGACTGAAATGGTGACCCTCTTGCTACAGTATATGTAAAGCAGAGCCAATGCACAGTGAAATTCTCATGAAACATCTGTCATGGCTCTAGAAGGAAAGGCAGCAATAACTGGTTTACACAGGAAGAATGTTTGAGGCGGAGACGATTGAGCTGTAAACAGAACATCACATGAATAAAAGCATAAAAGCTCTTTGTTTGGGATGGAATGATGTCTTGCAATGGCATTCATACATTCAGCTCCTGTTGCAAATATTACAAAGACTACTGTTACAAACACTATATTATATTAAATTATTATTTTTTAAGTCAAGACTCTACTAGATCAGCAGGATTTTATGATGGGATAGATAGATAGATAGATAGATAGATAGATAGATAGATAGATAGATAGATAGATAGATAGATAGATAGATAGATAGATAGATAGATAGATAGATAAAGTCACAATGGAAAAAATTGGCTCTTAAAAATACGTTTCATTTACTTTAAGCAAAATATAATTTATTTCTTTTGATTTTGGGGATGACATGACTTTTTAAGATTCACCTTCGGTCAAGTTCATGCCTTCATTTATTAATTAATTTCGGCATGCAAAGAAAACATCATGATGATCGCATCAGTGTTGACAGCAGCTCAGTCTACAAACCTTTTCCTGAACATCACTGTCAGTGTCCCCTTCCTCTGGGAACAGCTAACACAAATCTGTCAGTCTGATTTCATGTGTCGTTGGCAGCCGTCGGCATGGTCAGGGATGGCAATCAGGACAATGTGACTCGACAAAAAGAATATGCATGAATCAACATCTCTACGAGACAATCCAGGAAAGGGACGTCATTTGCAGGAGACTACATTTGTACCAGCATTACACTGTAAAAACATTTATATGATCAATAAGTCATGGCTACATATGTTTTTACATTAATTTAACTCATCAAAATCATTTAAGCAATTTATATAAGTTATGAGATTCAATCAAAAAAAATGTGTAAGTCTGGTAAATATCATTTAAGTTTAAATGACTTGTACAGACAATTTGATAATACTTAAATTAAGGCAGCAACTGAACTTGAGTTGAAATAAGTGTAATTCTTTGCAGTGCAGGTGCCATTTAAAGGGGGCATGACATGGATATATTTTTATTATATTCCTTGAGGTTCACTTATAATGCTTAAGCTTTCTGCACACACACAAAAAAAACCAACAAACAAATATACAATATATGCGAAAAAAACAATAAATTTCAACCTTCATTCTGACCCTCTCTCTGAAAAAAGTTCTAAACAGAGGCGATGCAATAAGTTTCCAGCGACAAGCAATTGTCTGTCCATACCAGACGACAAAATCAATCACAAACCACAGCCAATCAGAACAGAGTGTGGGCGGAGTCTCTTGTGGCAAGTGCACAGCACCATAGCAAGGAAATGGATAAGTATTGTACATAATCAAATTCACAAATATCACACTATTTAAACATTACTAAAAATACATACTGAGTTACTAAAACAATATTTTTCATAGAATGCACTTGTTCGTTCACAGTTTGAACGCTCTTGGTTCCATTTGTTTAATTTCAATTATCCATTTAGTACGGCAACAAAGCTGGAGCACTAAATAATATTCAAAGTCACATTACACACTTTTAACATTAAACAAGCACATAAACAGTACCTGAGATTATCATTGCCATACTTTGTGTTGTTGTTCCAGCCGCAACGTCGCAGAAAAATAGAAAATGCTTCTAAAATAGAATCTTGGCAGCTGGTTAGGACAAAAACTCTGATTTACGTGGAAAGAAATTCTATTGCGTGTCGCGGCGCATCTGATTAGGACATGGTGTTAGGTGAGTCTCCTTTAAGACTTGTCAGTAAACAGACACTGTTATGACTGGCTAACATCACTACACAGGAAACAGCATCAACACACACTCGCTATTGTATGCGAGTAAGTGATCTGAAAACATTATCCATATAAAACCGCCATTTACTGACAAAGCATTATGAAATGATTTACTTGCGATTTGTGATGCTTCATCTTTCAACAAAAGTTTCTTTGTGAACTCTCCATTGCACTGTGCCTCGATTACAAAATAAAACTCTCCGAACAAACATATAATCATCCGACTAATCCGGGACGCCATTAAAATAAACCATCCACTTGTTTCCGATCTGTACAGAGACACAAACCAGCTGTTTAAAGCGGCGCTATGCAGTTTTGGCAATTTCTTCGCTGTTTTCTTGCTTTTTGCTCGCGGGTTTCTCTATAGAGCTCCCCCTACAGCTTCGGAATAGATGCTGACAACACTGTCGTGTTCTCCCAACTCCCATCTTCTCCCTCTGGTCATGTGCATTTGTTTTCAAAGAAGCTGGCGAACGCACGGAGCCATGTCCACTGAGGTATGTATGATACACAGAAGGCTAGCATATAAATGTTTAGATAGTGTATGTGTGCAGTGCCGTAAAGCAATTCATTACATCGCGAGACCTGATATCACGCAATACTTCCTGACGCTGCGGCCGGCGGCCCAAAGTTGCAAGGGTGGTTTTTCTGGCGCTAGGGGGGTGCGAGAAGACCACCATTTAACACGGAAAAAGTCATATAACCATTCCAGTGACTCCGAAGCTGTTCAGTTAAGGTAACTTAAGCAAAAAAAAATACTGCATAGTTCCCCTTTAAACTGGGCGATCAAAGCAAACGTTCTTTCACTCTTCCATTTGTCCGGTTTGGCAGTTTAGACTCAAGCGCATGGAGTTTGTCAGAAACTGAACACACATCTGTATACTGTATCAGTGTAGACAGCGTCAGTCATTATAATGGCTTCTGTTTGCTTTTGACGCGACGCTCACATCCAGTGTAGGCAAATATCAGCCGTTAAGTGACTGAACGCCAGTGGGCGGAGCCTATGGTCCGATGATGTATAACTATTCGCTGATGTCTTGCTCTGAAGGCGGGCATATGCAAACGTATTTGTCAGCATGTCAAAATAAGCTGTTGTTGGAGCTTGATTAAATAATTGCTTTGTTTATAATGAGAATGATGAAACTTGCAGGATGATTTAATGGTGCAAAGACCTATTATGTCAAAAGATCAAGGCAAATTCGATTTCACGTCATGATCCCTTTAAGTGTGCAGAAAAATGGCGCATATCCCAAAGTTAGCCCAGAACAGGGGTCTTTTGCCAGTGGAAGCATCATGTTCTCTGAGAGAGGATGCTGTCACACTGCTGGTAAGACTTGGACTATGGCATGGGAATTGCTGCCATGCGGTGGAGTGAGTGTTACATTAGCAGTATTCCAATTCCCGTCAAGTTTCAAAGACACTGACGAAATGCTAAGCAGATGGCCAACTGGGAGGACTGCATGTGGTTGTCTGAGCAGCAGGGGAATCTTGTCCGAAGCCAAACTCACAGATCTAATGACAAAATGAGTCATAACCACTGTCTAAGTGGGCTGAACGTTTTCATTAAATGCATGTGTGAAATACAACAGCCATGATTTATAATATAATAGATTATAATGAAAATCCATTCAACTACTGTTTTCTGTTCCCTTGGCTGAGCTATTATGCCACAGTATGAATAGAGTGCTGGAGTCGTGACGTTAAAACCCAAAAGACTAATTCGCCACTCAAGATGTTCCCTGTGGGTTTTATGAAGGGATTTTTCAATTTAAGAGTAAAATAAAGCCTGTGGTAAACATAACTTGACCATACTTGGACGTTTTGTTCTACAACGTAAATTACACACAGCCATATCAAAAATGCTCATTTTGAAGCCGTTATGCTTATTTTAAAAACGTATGTTTCTAATAAGTAGGCCTAACTAGATATGGGGGTGTGAGTGTGTGTAGTATCGTCAACTTATGTTTATGTAACCGGTCCTATTCGACCCGCTCCGAGCGGGATTTAAACCAGGGTCTCCAGCATGGGATGCGGGCGCTAACAAGGACATTTACACGCACAGCTCTTACTGGCCTGTGTTATACTCACCCCCCTAAACCTCACTCCCATCCAGATCACAGCACCAAATGTAACCGGTCCTATTTGACACGCTCTCAGTGTCAGTGTCATTTGAACCGTGGTCTCCAGTGTGGGAGACGGGTGCTCTAACAAGGAGGCTAAAAACCGCAGCCTCTAGAGCGCCTCTTGAGATCAGGGGAGTGAGGTTTACCCGCACAGCTCTTACTGGCCTACGACAGTAACACTCACCCCCGTAAACAACAAGGTAACAAGGACGCTAAAGACCGCAGCCTCTAGCGTCAGTCGCTAGCGCACCTCTTCAGATCAGAGGAGTGAGGTTTACACACACAGCTCTTACTGGCCTACGTTACACTCACTTCTCTAAACCTCACTCCCATCCGTCACTTCACCAAATATAAGCGTCACTGCACCATCCGTTTGGTGCACCAAACTGCACCAAATGTAAGCGGTCCAACTAAACCCACTTGGTGTGATTCCAACCGGTGTGGGAGGCAGTTACGCCAACAATGACGCTAAAGACCCAACCGCTAGCGTCAGTCTTGGGGCCAGGGGAGTGAGGTTTGCGCACACAGCTCTTACTGGCCTACTTACCACAGATCTTATTTTACCCCATTATATAAAAATTAAATTCTTTCTCATGGGGCCTTTATTTATTGAATGGTTTTCTGACATCATGGATTATGATGGATCAAACACAGCAATCTGAAGTCAAATATATCTGCATAATGACGGCTAAACTGTACTGACTATGCGTAACACCTTTAAGAATTGTAGATCATGAATAAATGAGGTTACATTAAAATAAACATTTCAGTTCTTATAGCTGATTAGGTTCATGTCAAACTCTTCTTATTTTTGCTTTAAATAACATATAGGGCATCTGATCTAAAGCTAGAGTTGCATTGTGAGAATTTTTGGGGGGTGGAAATTACATATCCAATGCATCATTATGGATATTATATATAATTTGCGTCAATGAAAGCAGTCATCGTGGAAATAAAAACAAGATGGCCAACTGACGTCAAAAACTTTCCAGTGATTTTGCTGCTAAAAGTATGACATTAGTGACTGGAAGCCATTTGTGAACTAGATATTAAAGTAAATATATATTTTTATGTTGATCTACTAAAACCATAAGTAAGTCTGTTCAAAAAGCAGATGTGTAGATATGCCATCATTTAACTATAATCTAAAACAGTATTGTGGTAGGGTTGGTTTAATGGTAAGTTTCTTTTAAAGTTTCTTTTAGTCACATCACATCATTAACATTTACAGCCTAATTTGGAGAAATGCTCTTTTGACTATTCAGACTCTCAAAATATGCCCTTTAAATTAATCAAAAGACATCAATTCTCAAGATCCTGTCATGGTTGAGGTTAAGACAGGGCCACCTCAGTTTTCTAACCACACTATCATTTTTATTCCCCTCCCTACTGATCACTTGTAACAAAAAATAACTAGGGCTACACTATAACTACCAGAGGGACTGAATAGCATTATCCTTATAGCAACTGTCATCATTCATGTACTTGGGCACTCAAGGCTACAAGATATAGCAAACAAATGCTATTACAAAACTTGGCCTACTGTAGAAAAACACAGTTTCAATGCCTTGATTCCAAATTAGTCACAAGTTTTAAAAACCAATTCAAGATTAGAAATATAATGTTGAATATTTGAGATGTAAACTGAAATGCTCAAGGTAAGTGCTAGTGCACAATCACATCACACTGAGAAAGATGATGAAGCAACTGACCTTTTTAACTCAGAATCCCATGATGGAATGGATTGTACATCCAATGGATATCCGCCGGTAAACTGCTTTACATATCCAGACTGGCAAAACTGGCATTTACCCAAATATTCCCAAAATTCAGTCCTTGAAGTCTTAAATTTCAAGTTACTCATTTCTAGAGTATCAGAGGTTCATTTGACAAACAGTAGGAGGCTGCTGAGTATCATATTCTCTAAAGTGCCGCAACACATAAACGGACAGATGATAGTGTAAACCTTGACAACAGAGGTTGACTTGCCTGACAAACCCCTGAGGTCAACAGGGGTCAAATACCAATGGAATATTTGAAGGACTCTCCTAAAGTGGTCTTTTTCCATATGAGGAATACATCACTGATCTGGTAGAACAGTCTAAGTGTGGTAGACCACCTATGGTGAAGATATAACATCACCAACGAACAATGGTTACTATGGGACAATTATAAATTGAACAGATTCTGAAATCTGATATAATTAATTGCATTTAAAACTGGTGCTAAATAACCAATACACACAAATTGGACCTGAACGATTCTGGATAAATTGAGAATCACGTTTTTTTTGGTTTAAAATAGAGGTCACAATTCTGTCACGATTCTGAATAGACAACTAAACAAAATAAAATGTAATTTATTAGAGGTTCTTATGAATGTTAATTGCTGCAGTCTATTTGAAAATATATATTTAATTAATTGGAATTAATTATTATTTTTTAAATCGGTTTTAATGAATGATTTAATGACTCACTCATACAGACTTCACTTGTTTCATTACTGGATGAATCAGCGTTTTTGAACGAATCTCTTTAATGAATGATTCAATGAAGCACCAAGTTACTTTCAGAAGATAATTTACTCTATTTTAATCGTTACCGTAGACATCACTGTTTATATCCACACAATAAATTATAATCTAAATTATTGTAAGACAGAAATAATGATGCTGTGAGGTTGAAAAGACTGTTTGTGAAGCTGTTTCATACCTATTCATGACAACGGCTCTCGATCAGAACACAGATCTGAACGTTTACATTCACGATCACGTGTGTTTGAATCGAGATCGTGATCTTTTAATTAATGAGTAATAAACACATACAAGTGTGATGACACATCAATTAAATTCTGTATTTAACTAAATAATTTCAACATTGCTCTGCAATGGTTAACGGCTCTATAATTAGACAAACAGTTCATACTTAATGGAATACTTTATTCAGATTTTTACTAACAAATCTAACTAGGTCATGTGCTACAGGTTTTAAAACGGTTATGGGGTATTTGTGGTAAAATCACAGTAATGCATATCTGTATTGCTACATGAGAGAGCTGTCAGTAACTTCAAAATGCAGTGAGGACATCAGCAAGTGATCAGCATGCTGTAGTTAGCATGCGCATATGGATCCCCAGACACAAATGGTTCATCGTAGTGATTTTGTTTTTACAGAGAATTAAAGAAAAAAAACTACAGAGCAAAAACGTTGGATACATTGTTAATGTGGAGAAAGCGGTTCCACAGCATGTCTATGTCCTTTGATGTTTCCATTTCACCTGCTTTTTCAGCGAGACATGGACACCAACAACAACATGCCCAAACCGTGACATATGATAGTTTGAGGTCAAAGGGTGCATGGTTAACGTGGGAACCAGCATAAATAACAAATGACATCCTTGGTGGAACCGCGTCTTGCAATTGCTCATTTCTCAAAGGAAAAGCTGTACTACATCAGCTTCACATGTGTAAAGGGGTACAAGCAAATGTGTCAAATCTTCTGGATGACAAAGGACTGGTGGTAATTCCCCTCCTACTGATATCGCACACTGCTGTTATTCCAGAGAATTACGCAATTGAAAACCAATGGAATGTAGCCATGTGTTCTAAATATGGCTTACGCATCATAAGATTTAATGTGAACCATGTGAATTTGAGATTAATGAGAGGTGAATTTGATCTTTTAGTAATACTGCAGGTTTAAGTGAACCCTAATAACCATGTCAGCACAATCATGTCACCAAAACTATTTGAAAAGTTTGAATTGAATAAAAAAATGACTGAAGAAAATGTGAGTGATGGCAACACATGTTTGCTTACTGGTCCAACCCCAAGTCTCTATGATATTATGCAGGATTTGTCAGATTTTTTAAGATTTGTGCCAAACAATCTTTAACCTATCAGTATTACTAGTAGTAGGGCTGGGGAATACATCAAAGATTAGCAATATTATCATGTTATCTCCTTTATTAACTGCTGACAGCTGAGAGGCGGCTGCTCCTGTGCATAGTTGTGAGCATCAAAGGTTCAGAAGTACAGAGACGGTGCACTCATGACTATGAATGGGAGAAAGTCCACTGAGCAATATGGCGGAATAAGTCCCGCCTTCTAAATAAAAGAGCCAATTGTAAGCCAATTTTAAGCTTTGGAGAATTTGATGTTTTCCCATTCAAAGAGATAGGAGCTGTAGTTGCATGACTGAAACAGCTTGTTTCAAAGATGGCTGCCAAGTGAGATGACTTGCCTCAAAGGGACATTAGTTGTAGCAATCTCAGACATGTCTGGGCAATCAGATGTGTTTAAGTTAGACAGAATCCACTCAATGCCACTCAAAAAGCTGGAGTTTTTGTTCAGCGTGGTCAGTTACATTGTTCTACACTCTTATGAATAAGTTCATGAACAACGTTGATTAAAACGGGCGTTTTTCCAAGAGTTTGCTCGCTTTCTGTTTATAACTCATTCACAATTTTATAGCTCATGGTACAAGCTACTTACTGCAATGTTTTTGGATTGACAACTCCACCTAAAAGTGGAATTGAATCCAAAAATGGGATGACTGACAGTGATAATCATGGTAATGTACAAGACAAAATAGCCAAAATAGATCCGTGCATAAAGTCTTGGAGTGTAAATACAAACTAAAAGACCTGCCAATGGGTTTCTTTGTTCTTCATGTGTTTCTTTACTCAACAACCACAACGTTTTGTAGGACAATTGTCCTGAAATGCAAAAATAATGGTATTTATATATTGAATATTGTCAAAATTTGGGAAAATGTTGAGTTATAAATGTTTAGCTATATTGCCCATCCCTAACTAGTGATGCTTGCTTAAAACAGCATGGTACAAAACTTGGAAACCATGCAACCTGGTCATGTTCAAAATACCTTGGCATTAACATATGTGTCAATAGGCTGTTTGTCATTAACTTATAACAGTAGAACAATTAGCTTATGAAGGTTTAATGTTGCATAAACAAGTGATGTCATTAGTTGCAGACGTACAGTATTTATCTCAGAAGCCCTAGATAAACCAGCTGTTCTGTCCTTTGAATGCTATTTTAATACCCTTTAAAGCAACCCCAAACTGGCCCGCGGGGGCTCGAGTCACCTCTCCTGCACAAGGTTAACAACACCCTGAGAGCTGTCACCAGAGGCCATTCCACTCTCCATGGGAAACAGACATTGCAGGATATTTTTGGGCTAAAGCAGCACCCGTTTGAATGTTGTTTGTTGACCTTGGGTCTCAGGCATGAGGGATGCATAACTGCTGGTCTTGCTCCCGAGTGTGCAAGAGATCTCATTCTGCTTATGGCTGAATAAGTTCATATCACATTTACTGATATTAGACAGATTTAACTGCCAGTAACTAGTGACGTAACTGCCAGTAAATGCTGCCGTACCTCATAGTACCATTTACTGGCAGTTACGGCAACAGTTAATGGCAGATAAAACTGTCTAGTATCAGGTTTTTTTACGTTTATTTCACGTGTTCAGTGTTAAAATGACTTAGTACTGTTTTTGAGAAAAAAAAGCTTTGGGACATACTACTTGGTCATAATTGTGTCTTTAATGGACACTCTGTCGCTTAGTTAAGTGCAACCTGTCACTGTTTAAACTGCCCTGTCAATCATCTTGTCACTGTTAAAATCCTCCACATTCAATTGAAATTAATTTCCTACCGTTTTGGAGAGAAATGTAGTGACACGTTGATCTCCAGTCATGGGTCTTTCATTGGGAGAACTCTCCTCATGTTTGCATAATGATGCATTTAAAAGTGAATGACCAAACGCTTCATTACAAAAGTTCACAATGCTGTTTTAGATGAAATATAATGTGGATAACATTTAATAAATATATTTTCTTCAGGTTAAATAGGCTACTGATTATTAATCACTCAAACCCCTTTATCTTAACTGCTCTGCTTAACCGTCGGTCTCGCACATCCGTCATGTTTGTAGTTTTTTAACACTTTTTATTCGTGTTTGTAGTTCTTATCGAATTCTCGTCTACAGTGCAATGGATTGTGGGCAATATTAGCCATTAGAGTGAACACGGACCTGCACTTCGGATTCTGACCGGAAAAAAGTAGACCATCCAGGTATCTTTGGAATACTCATTTCAACATACTACAATTTGGGACACACTAATTCTAATTTCAAATACTATTTAGGGCGGATAGTATGCGAATGGATGCAGCATTATACTGTCTCAGTCTGTAATACCTGTAGAACTACCTGTAAAGAACTACCTGTTTGTCCAAAAAGTAATATGTAGGGACTGGACACTGAAACTGAGAGCATTTTCACACCTATTTTGCTCCGAAACAGGGACTTAACTTGTTACAAATTAGCATTTCGGTTTGCTTTCTCAAGGCAACCTTTCAAAGCGTACCCAAGTGTGTTCACGCAAGTCACATGCAAGTAGAACTGTCCTCTTATTGGTCAGAGTTTCCATTGCATCATCCATCAAGATGATTGACAAGTTCGCTCTATGAGCTTATTGTGGCTTCATTTGTAACTGTCGAGACACACGCAAACACCATACGAATGTAGCCGTCATTCCCGCTGTTAAATTACTACATTAGTATTAATACTGCAGCAAATTCAAACGCGCTCTCTCTGGATCTCCCAGCGCTATCTAGAGGTTAACAGTGTCCAAACACACACAGGCAAACACTATACGGATGTTATAATGCAGCATGAGCAGGAATCAAAGCTTCATCGGGACAGCATTCTCGCACGGAGAAGCGTAATTACACAACATTTTGAGATGAAGAGGTGTTCTTTTGGTTTTCAACTGTGATGTTTAATCTGCTCACTCACAGAATCAGACACTACTGCTATTTATATAGCACATTTCCTGTTATGAATTATAATATAATTTGGTCCGTTGGTCCATTGGGTCTGATTGCTCTCGCACCACAAGCGAACCGCCCCAGAGTTCGTTTGCAATCGGGCCGAGACCTCGTTCAGGCGGTTTTAGAGCGATCGATGGTTTTGGTGTGGATCCGAGCGTGATTGCCGTGTTCACATATGCCTAAACAAACTGAACCAAGGGAGAAAACACACCAGGTTTACAAACAAATGCTCAGGCCAATGTACTTTTCATGCCTATACATGAAACTACTGAAACAATCTTCACTGATTTCACATTCCATCAGTAAGAGCAGAGTGTGACGGTTGAATTAGCAGAGCAATAGCACAGCTGTACATAAAATATTGTCAAATATGTAATACAATCCACACAACATAATGGGAGACATATCAGAGTTCAAAAGAGAACAAATTGTTGGTGCGCGTCTCGCTGGCTCATCTGTGACCAGGACAGCAAGTCTTTATGGTGTATTCGAGAGCTATGATATCCAGGGTAATGTCCGCACACCATGTAGGATGAACCACATCCAACAGGAGGAACTGTCGACACAAGAGGAAGCTGTCTGAAAGGGATGTAACCTGGATTATCTCCAAAAAAACATCAAACCACAGCTGCCCAACTCACTGCAGAATTAGATGCGCACCTCGACTCTCCTGTTTCCACCAAAACTCCCCAGAATCAAGATTCATGGTCAGGCTGCTATAGCCAAACCTTTGATCACTTGTGCCAATGCCAAATGTTGGTTTCAACGGTGCCAGAAGAGGAAATATTGGGCTGTGGACAGTGTGAAACATGTTTTGTTCCCAGATGAGACCACCTTCACGGCCTTTCCCACATCAATGAGAGTTACGGCGTGGAGAAGAACCAAAGAGGCTGTTGTGTGTCCAGAGTGAATCTCAGGGTTTGGGCTGCAGTATCACGGCATTTTCATGCTGATACACGGCACCCCCTTCAGATACAGAACGGTTTAGTAATCCTTGGCAGTGACGCGTCCATCAAGCACAGTCGGGCTTGATGGACGCGTCACTGCCAAGGATTACTAAACCGTTCTGTATCTGAAGGGGGTGCCGTGTATCAGCATGAAAATGTGCCAATGCACACAGCAAGACTGGTGGCAGAGTGGTTTGATGAACATGAAAGTGAAGTTGAACGTCTCCCATGGCCTGCAGTCTCCAGATCTGAGCATGACCGAGACACTTTGGGGCGTTTTGGAGGAGCAAGTAAGAAAACGTTTTCCTCCACCAGCATCACGTGGGGATCTGGACTAGTGTTGCACGGTGTACCGATACTTCAAAAGTATTGCGATACTCGGAAATTAAAAACGTCACGATACCTAAATTTATCAGTATCGATACTTAAAAAAAATAAAATAAAATAAACGCCTCCCTATGGATGTCTGTGTTTTTTTCCTGACGCACGCAGCAAAGAACCTGCCGCTGTCAGTGTCATGTGACAAAACACTACAGCGAGATGGCTGCATGTGCGAGCACAAGTGGTCCACGACTCGTAGAAAAAGATGACGCGGGGAGTGACATATGGAAGTACGTTGCCTACCTTGCTCTGTTGCACGGTGCACCGAAAGTAAATCGGAAATTAAAAACGTCACGATTCCTTAATTTATTAGTATCGATACTTCTAAGAATGACCGCGTTCCAGATTTGTAAGGCCGGCGACACACTGGCTGCGTGTCGTGTCTGTTTTTATTTCGGCTCCCATGTTAACTGCCTGCGTGACACACGCGTCTGGGCGCAGTTCGAGACGCGCGGAAAACGCGTGCATGCTAGAAATAGAACCAACGCCTATTTTTCACACGACACGCAAGCGTGTTGGAAGCGTTTCCAGGCAAAATAGAATAGGAAAAGATTTTTCTATATCATTTTGACACGAATACATATTAATAAATTACATTTTGATGTTTGAAAGTTTTGACATAAATACAATATAAATGTAATTTAAAAAAATATTATCGATTTTCAAATATTGCACCTCTCAATACAGAACGAATTATTCTGTAGCCTATTTTGCCGTCAACACTGCCGACGTTGTCTTTGCTGCTATATATTTGTTTAACATGAAGTATAGGCCTTCCACAACTCTCTCCCCACATGCCAAATATATCACCAATGAGGCTTATCATATGTTACCAATATTAAACATTGTTTAATATAATCGCTGTTCATATTTTTATTCAAAGTTCAGAATCAAGATAAAGCTCTTATGTTTCTTATGATAAATGAGATAATGCTGCTAAATTTATAAAAAATTTTACCTTGAATGTCATTGCTCTAATTTATTTTTTATATTTTGATATTTCATATTTTGTTCAAATGTTTAATATATCTGCTGTTAATATGTTCATTTATTAGTGTGTTATATGATTAGAATGTTGTCCCGGTTTTAAAATAAAGCACAGCAATGATATTTGAGAGTGTTTCTCCCTTTTCAGGAAAAGTATCGAAAAAGTATCGAAATCGCAATACTTGACTTGGTATCGGTATCGAAACAATAATTTTGGTATCGTGACAACACTAATCTGGACACTGTTCTGGAAGAGGAATGACTCAAAATCCTTTTATCACTGTGAAGGACTTGCATCTGTCATTCCCAAGATCAGGGGATTTCAAAGTCAAAGACAGTGGGATTCTCTTCGAACACAACATACAAGATGGCACCCCACTCCACCCCAACTTAAACTGCATAGTATGAACATCATTATATGCATTACATATACACAGATTCAAGCTATGAAAGATATTCAGTCAGGATCAGTGAATATTTTTCTTTTTCTTTTGTTGTTTCATTAACATTAACAACAGGCCGTTATGAGGCTGCTGTCCCTTTAATACCTAATGTATGGATCCAATATGATGATAATTTTGCCCAACTGTTTACTTTCGTTTTAGACATAACTGACTGTGTTTACTTGAATACTCACCAAGATGGGCCTTTTGAAACATAAATGTGTGTATTTGACTGTTGCAATAAGCCGTGAAAGTGAACTGAATTCGGCGCTCGTGAGATTCGGATGTGTGCCACAGAAAGCCGCCAGTCAATGAGTTCAGTTCTAAGTCACAGTTTATTGTGCTTTTAATAACTCATCATCGAGGACGTCCGGCTCTTTCTTCTCATTCATCCATGTTTCTTCACTGCTCTAACGGGTGTAATCAGTCCTGTGCTGCACGGATATATTTATATACTAAAAACTATACTAAAATACTCTCGCACCCCACACTTTGATAACCCCAGGCCAGGACGAACTGATGCTGTGTTTGGCTTCAAAAGGCGGCCCTTAACCATTCTGATAAATTATTGTGGTCTAAAACCAGGTGTTTCAGTTTCATTGTCCAACCCCTGAGGAAAACCAACTCACATTGCTAACATCTTAACAGAGGCACTATTCAGAAACTCTAAAAGTATAGTGATTTTTTTACAACTATTCATCTTAAGCGAGTACAGCAAATGGATCTTAGGCTCACTGTAAAAACATGCCGCTAACTATATTTTATCATAATAACTTTTGGCAAATATGTTCCTATACATACAGTTCACTGCAGTTTCCAGCTTCCAGAAATGAACACTAGAGGCAGTAAAACACCAACAACTTGTATTCCTTTTCACACAAATTAAGATTTCAGGGCAGATTATCGATTAATAAAGACTTAATATCTCATGGTTCCTTGCGCAATACTATGTTATGACCTCAAAACAATACAGCACTGCATTGAGTCCAGTGAAACGCAAGACACGATCAAAGAGCTCAAAGACTTGCAGAAGCAGCTGAAATGGCATGGTTGTGTTTTTATCTCACGTGTGCTTTTGTTAACACTATCAGTTGGGTTTAGTGTAGGTTGTATGTACGTTTTTTTCGAGAGCGATAGAGCTGAGACCTCTTAGCAGCACTCACTGGACATCCGTAATAAACCATTGCCAGATTCACGTCAGTTCATCAGTTTATCGCCATATTCTCGTTTTTTCCACCAGGTTTGGGTTGATATGAGTCAAAAACTTTCAAACTCATCATTTGGCATTGATTTTACTGTTCTATCTTATCTTTCTTATACAGATATGTGACACAAAACCAGTCACGAGTCGCACGGGTATATTTGTGGCAATAGCCACAACAAATACATTGTATGGGTCAAAATGATCGATTTTTCTTTTATGCCAAAAATCATTAGGATATTAAGTAAAAATCATGTTCCGTGAAGATATTTTGTAAATTTCCTACCGTAAATATATAAAACATTTATTTTTGTGAGTGAATGCAGCACAATCGCCAACATAAATGAACAACTTTAAAGGCGATTTTCTCAATGTTTCGATTTTTTTGCATCCTCAGATTCCAGATTTACAAATAGTTGTATCTCGGCCAAATATTATCCTATCCTAACAAACCATACATAAATAAAACGCTAATTTATTCAGCTTTCAGATGATGTATAAATCTCATTTTCAAAAAATTGGTTTTGTGGTCCAGGGTCACATATATTGATAGATAGATTTTTAGAGAGCATTTACAGTGCTACTTGATTCAAAACAGACAAATACAGCATATGGCTTTGTAACAGGACCTATTCGTAGAAGGAGCCTCCTGGAGAGGGGAACACAATGGCTGTGGTGGCCAACAATGGGGTCGTGCATGTCAGCGTTACTGTTTTGGCGGTTTCCAAGCACATCCCCGTCGCTCGACTCTCTGAAACAGCTGAGGCATGTGCAGCACTGGAAGTCTGGAGATAGCTTGCTTGTTTTCTTGTGATTACATCTGCTTGTTTTGGCACCCTCTTGAAGCGCTCCTCCCTTACACAAATGTATTGTGAAGGGGACTTTTTCAAACACAAAAAGGCAGAGGAAGGATCTATTTAGATACAGCGCTCTGTTTTCCCCATTTCAGATCCTTGGTCCAAGTCATGCTAGTCACGCAGATATTGGGCTGTTCAGAGGGACTTTTCAACACCAACACCAGCTTTTGTATTATTGAAAGGACTAAAATCATTTATATGCATAACACAGTGACAGTATATATGTATATATCACAATATCCATCCATCCATCCATTCTCCAAACCACTTATCGCTATATCGGTATCAGCCGGTACACTGTAAACCCAGATTTTGTTTCTAATTAAACTTACGAGTGATCATTACTTATTATTTTATGTTTAGTAAAATCCTGCTATCATTACTAAACAACATTAGTTGTTTGTACTACTTAAATGAAAGATTCATTGCACTAATCAGGTTTAGCAGAGATAACTTGGTATGTTTAGTTTCATAAGGAAGGGGAGGGGCCAAATCAAAAACCTGCCTGGTCACGTGAAAAGACCCGCGTCTAACGTGCGTCCAAGGGGTTCTACACCTGGCGGGACGAGTATTGAGAATTGTATTGAGTATTGAGAAGCAGACGGTACAGAGAATTAACAGAGGTTTAGATGTTGATGAATTATTGTTTAATTTGTAGTCACCATAATGGTGATAAGTGTTGGCTTTAGCCCTTGACAATTGCACATTAGTTTTTCTCTGGCTGCTTTACCTGTGTGTTTAAAAGGCACAATTGTTATAGCAAAAAAGCCAAGAGTATAGTGATCCAGTGACTATGACTGCATATTGATGTAGTCATCTATAAAGATTATAAGTCATCAGCACCTCATTTCATCTGTTTAATCTCTTATTGTCTGGGTCTTTCCATATGATTGATATGAATGTTAATACCACTCAACATGTTTAGTTTCAGCTTGTGGTATATGGCAACGGGTTTCCACGCGATTTGCGAGTAAAGTCAACTAATTCGGGTTAAGAGTGTATATGTTCATTTTTAATGTTAGCATTATCAGCTTAATAAGAAAATTTGGCCAATATATTAAAGCCAATAAATAATGTATTATTTCCTTCAGCTGAGACACTTCTAATGCGCACTGTTCAACATGATGTTTATGATTGGAATCACTTTAAAAAAAGGAAAATACAATAAAGTGCAACATGTGCAGCGCAAGTCTGTCATATAAGCTACATAAAATGATAATGAGGATGTGGCGAGCAGGACGAGGCCGAGGGCCGTGAGAGAGCGGCACGAGGCCGGTGGCGTGATTACTCTGATGAGCGACACCTGCGAGACGCACCGGTCTCGAATCTCTCACGGAGGAGCGGAAGCATAAAGGAGGAGCGACGACAGTGAAGAGCGAGAGAGGAACAGGCCTGTGTTTTATTTGATGTTTTGTGTTGCCAGCAGTCGTCCGTGAGGGGCTGCTGGCTTTTACTTTCATTTTGTATTTGGTTTATTTTTATCATTAAAATGTTGAATGTTCGCCGGTTCCCGCCTCCTTCTTCCCGTAACATCTGAACTTCGTTACAGAGGACATTAGAATAATTGTGTGTTTGGGACATGGCTTTTAATGGTGAGACTTTTGGTTTTGTAATCAGGCTCTCAAAAATTATATACAATTTGATTTAGATTTATCGGCCAATATATCAGTTTTCAGCTTTCAAATATAAACAATTATGGGTTATCGTATGGGCCAAAGTTTTCATATCGGTGCATAAAATATAAATAACACCATTATAAAACAGATAATATACACACACCTGTAGACACAGGTACGCAGAACTAAAATCCTTTTACACCCCTTAAAATAACACAATCTTCCATATGTTGAGCTGTTTGATGCATTCCTCTCTGTATTTTGTTGCTTACACATCTAAATAACACAAATCAGTCCAGCTGTGGTTAAATGGTACAGGGAAGGGATAGCGGAGATTAAAAAGCATTTGGTTAACAGAAAAGACTTGTTATTTATGTTCTCTTGTACTGTATTGATCTGTCCACCTAAAACACATTTTTGGTGAAAAGGATGAGGATAAAAGAGGAAGGGAGATGATGGATGACAGGATTTTGTTTGAATAATTAATGTATGAAATTCAAATTTAATATAATGGCTGTGACGTAGTTAATCTGGTTAATTTCTTTTCCTTTTTCTTTATTTTGGCTAGTAGAAGTTCTGATGGGCGGTAACTTAAATTGTTGGCCGGTGAGTGAAAAAGTTAATTTTAAACCCTGACTGTATTACAGGTAGTACACGTATGTGAAATATGGAGAATTAAATAACACAGAGAGCATCTGGTTGAGGAAAGACCATACAGGGAAACTACATCAACAGGTATAAATGTAGCGAGTCCACCAACTGATAAAGAAACAAAGCAAAACTGCAAAGATGAAAGGCTGACGGGGTGTTAATAGCAGGGGCACAGATTCTTCTGCATTACGTGATGGCTTCCCCAGCGGACTGGCTAAATGAGGGGAAATGAGCCTGTGGTTTCTCAGAGTTTCCGGCCAGCTTTTGCTCCTCTGCCCGGGCTCGACATCCGTGCATACATGCCCTTCTTCCCTTCAGCTTTTCACTGCTCTCCGTGTGTGGGAAACTCTGGGCCCCTCGCCTCTGATACACGCCAAGGCTGTGCGCTGGGGCTATTTTAAGAAGCTGTAAATATGGGAACTTCCTCTGTGTTAGGGTATCTCATATCTCAATGGATCGCTTTACACTATTAACAAGCTTCAAGCACAGTGAGCCGACTTACGAACTGGGACGAACCAGCTGCCCTGAATGATATTAAACTGAACTGTTTTAGTTTAGGAATGTAAGGAGGACAGCTGAAGAACAAATGCATTTAGACAAGAGTGAAGTCTAAGATATAAGAAGACGTCAACATGAATCTGTGTTCTTCAGCCTGTGTGTCCTAGTGCCGGTCAACATGACCTAATTGACAGAAACTGACTCTAGGGGTGGGAATCTTTTGGTAACTCACGATTCGATTAAAAAATGATTCGATATGTGCATAGATTTGATTGTAGGTTACTGTTTTGTGTTACTTCTCTTATTTGACTGCGGTAGACAGTTAAGAAAAAATACTTAAATGTGAACCTTGAAATTTAGTTCGTCTTTCTTTCCATTTTTGTCAACCCAATATTAAAAAACAAATGCCCTTTAAGCTGACTGATTACTACACACAGTCTGTAATAAAGAAGAATTTAAGAATGAATGCACGGATCTAATATACTGTTACACATTTGTTTTCAGTCGAGTTGGACATAACAGACTCTGTTTACACTGAATACTCCACATACTCCACATTGCACTTTGACACAACCGTGTGTGTATCTGTGAAAGAGAACTGGCGATCGCATGCGAGAGGCTCATCTGTGCTCGTACTTCATCTGTGTGTCCGTCAGCGCGAGCACCGCATTCAGTCCTTGTTCACGGCTTAAGGCTGATTTATACTTCTGCGTCATTGTCCGCGTTGATGTGCAATTACACGTGCAGAGGGAGCATGTGAAACCCAAGGGAGGGGTTCTAGCAGACCAATGATAACACTTGCGGTTCGAGTAGAATTGACGCGCATTTTTGGGTACGTCGTAGGCTATGCATGCTACACACAGCCGTGAGAGTAGCGTAGCTACACCGTGACTTTGATGCAGAAGTATAAATTGTGCTTTATTGTAATTAACGTCAATAACTTTAAGTAGTACTGCAAAGTAAAAGAAGTGAAACACTTTAGAAAATAATGTCCTGTTAAACAGAATTAAAATAAGCTGTGTATGCCATGTTATGTTGAACTCAAAAATAAATAAAAAAGAGACTTGTTTAAATGCAATAATCGTCATTATGAATAAAATATGATTACATAAACATTGTAAAAAGTGTTTTCTTTTATTCTTTACTGAATAAAGAGGTCACCGAACTATTCTTTACACAAATAAATAGGCCTTCTGACTCCGTGTGACATATCTTTGTTAATCATCATGCTTCAAATCAACAGCACTTCTATTCCCTTTGCCCCGCAAATCGCTGTCAGTGTGAACGTCCCCTTTCACAGATACTTTCCTGTCTGGAACTGAAAAGAAAATTGCTGAATGGGTGGAGTTAAAGGTCAGAAGTGCATGTGCTGGTTCATCATTCACATCGATGGGTCCATGAAGAAACTTTAAAATCCAAGGTACCTTTCAATTGCACAAAAGATTGTTTATAGTGGTTCTTTAGATTTTTATAATGTTCTTCACACTAAGAAATTTTAAGATCTGATCATTGAAAGGTTCTTTGAGGAACCAAAAATGGTTCTTCTATGTCACTTCTGTGAAAACCCACTTTTGGTACCATTATTTTTAAGATTGTAGGGAGGCTCTTCCTTTAAGCTCTTTACTTTATTTATATATGACATGGTGGTTGACATGACATGGCCTTTTTTTGGTCCAATGTGTCAAAGTTAAGTAAATTATAGAAAAATATGTCAAAAACTGTGGTGATATTGTTCAGAAAGTGCTGTTTTATATGAACACACAGAGCATTCATGGGATTAATCTTCCGTTTTTTCACAATTTTCAGCTAAACCAGAATAAGCTGATATGGCGTGACTGTCCCAAGCACATTTCACAAATTTTGATTTTGAATAAAAACAAGAAAATTAATTCATTTTCTGTTTATTCAATCATATATTGATAACCCAGATGTCTAGTTGTGAGTCTGCTTGACTAAACGTTCAGGCATAATATTTTGAAGCCACCCTTAACTAAAACATTTTGTCCCAAAAATGGATATATCATAAGGTGTGACGCCATATTCCTTTTTTTAAACGGGCAATTGTTTGGAGACCTTTGGGGAGTGGGGGTCCTCCTTCTTTCAGGAGGAAGAACAACACCTCAGAAGGACACTGAAAGTTACAATGTGAGTTTTCTCTCTTCATGTTTTCAAAAAAATCAAGTATATTTTCAGCACTCCTGCTTCAGTTCACTTTTGCGCTGTCTTTTGTTGATATATGAAATGCAACAATTATTATGCGCCGCTAATGCATTGTTTCCTCTTGTGTGCACATTTGTGCTGTCTACAACACTGCCTGTTCTTTAACACTCACTGTATGACACTCTCATGACCCCAGATGTGTTAATCCTCACTAAACTATGTGACTGTTTGCTTGGCGATCATACAGTCGCTGCTACAAACCAGACCACTACAAAACAGGACCGTTAAAGGATATCTGGCCGAGGTCTCGGGTGATTTATCTGTTTGAAGAACTCAAATATATGTCCTCCCTTAAGGTATACAATAAATCCGTGACCCTTTTAAACAGTTTTATTTTTCAACAACGTTTTTTGTGCATTTGGCTGGCAGGCCTATGACTCAGTGTGTGAGGGAATGCAGACAAACTAATCATCTGACTTGGAGCCAAGAGCCTTAAACAATCCATGTTCAAAGTCATTGCTCATTGCATGCATGTTGAGCACTGCACCTGTGGCTGCCAAAAGGAAATGTTTCACTTTAAACAGTGTCTAGTTGGAGTTCAAGTAAACAGGATAGTATTTTATAATATGTGTAAGCCAAAGGCTAGAAAAAAGCTGCATTAGTCATCAACCCTTTAAAGTGAAGGACACTAAAAAGATGTCTTAAAGAAAAGGGTTCAAAATGAACCAACAACATTACACTAGTTTTGTTTTAAAGTCCCCCTGTGGAGAAAATCCAGCGTTTAATGTTGTTTATGTGCCTATGTGGTGTTTTTAATCTGCTTTAAGACAAACCATGTGTAAATTCATAAGTCGACAGCATTGCTGAGTATTTTCTCCTTAAAACTGCAGTGAACCAAAGACAGTCTCAAAAACACGCTTTGAAATCGCTGGTGTTTCTGACATCACAAACTACCTTGTAACCAATCAGATCAACGTGTGATCGTCAACCAGTGGATCTCTGAGTGAGTGAGTGAGTGAGTGGAGGCGGGGCTCATTTGCATATTCATAGAACCGTCAAGTTACATTCAAGCTATTTGAAGGCATGGAGAAATTTTATTCAAGGAAAAAACATTTAAATGTAATTTTGGTGATCAAAGATGAGTTTTAAAGGATAAAATGATTGCCTACAGGGGGACTTTAATAGTTGCTAATAGCTAATGAAATACAATATTTTGTAATTATTGTTCTTATTACATCTCACAGAAATGAACAGTTTATAATTCAGTCAGTTTGAGATCTCAGCTGCCATCTGCTGGTTCAGAAACATAAAGCAGGACTGCCAGACCCCATCAGGATATGACAGCACTATCACACCCACTTCCTTAATACTAAATCTCTGATAATCGTTCTTAATTTGTCTTGAAAGATTATCACATTTAAAGCAATCTTATATAATGTTAAGTGAAATGGATCAAATGTTTCTCAGTTCCTCATATTCTGCAAATACTTGTTCCCTCCCTACTGTTCTCATCAAGGTCCTGGGAAAGCCACAACCTTGCCAACTCTGCATATCTCTGAAGCCTCTCTCATCGGGGGAGTGACCCTTCCTGCTCGAGTCTGGAAACCTCTGGAACAGTGTCCCCTCTCATGGTGTTCCCATTAAATTAAATAAATACTAACCAAAATAACATTTTCTGACAGTATTTTAAAGGCCGACCAACTGCGACAGACACTTCGTCTGGTTTTGTCGGATCAGTGTGTTTCCCCAGTCGAGTCTGTTGCTGTTGGTCGGCGCATGCGTTTGTCGGGTCGAGGAATGTCTGAGAAGTGTTGCACTGTGATCTGGTGATTGTCCGTGTTGGTGCAGTGGGAATTTGCCTAAAACCGTATTCTTTAAATGAAAGAAGTTTGGTTAAAAAAGATGTAATGTCACAGAGCAATTCTAGGGCAGAAAACAAATCCCTCTAATGTTTATTTATTTTAAGGTCCAAACCAAAGTGCTGTTGCTCCAATACTCAGACCAACACAGTTGGAAGCGTGATAGTGCTTTAATACAACAGTTTATAATTATAAACAAGACGTTAATACAGAATACTAACATTTTAGACAAGCTACGCTGCCTTCACCAGATACCAGAGTTTCCGAGTTGGGCGGGTCGTAAACTTTAAACATAGCGATCGATTTCTGCTGTTACTGCTGTTCTTTATTCGCTTTTCCAACAGCTACATCTCCTCGTCTTGTCTTTAAAGTAGCGCATAATTACATATATAAATAATCATTTGAAGCCTGTACTTGATCGTCAGCAAGCTGCATATCTAGATAGTGTGGTGATGGTGAATGTTTATATGGTTGTCAACGAATGGGCCTCTACATTTTATTCAAAATAAAATTTCTTCAATATATTTAGGTTTCAATAATATTTGACCAAGAAATGGGGAAGAATAAACCAGGTGTCCTCCATGATTCCTATTGTCATCACGACTTCAGAAGCGGGAAAGTAGGAAATGTTCGATAGCACATGACGGCAGCATTACTATTTACCTCTAATTTGGGTCCAACAACAAAAAGAAAATCAACCACTGTTTTCGAGCAACGCACGTAGCGTGATTCATTCCTAATTGATTCAGTCAACGAATTGTTTGAGTGAATAATTCAATACTTGCTTAAAAAACATACTTATTAATTACTTTACTAATTAAGTAATAACTTAACATACTACTTAATTACTACTACTGGCATAACGATGTACCATGTCTGGAGCCCTGCTGAAATGCTGTATTAACCAATCAGCAGCCATGACAGGAACTATGTTTTTTGTTGTTGTTGTTGTTGTTGTTTTTCTTGGGTCTGAAATGATAAACCAATCTTATTTTGCAATGCAGATTTTCTTTGAATGTGTTAGACTTCAGATTCATTAGCAACTAGATAGTTAAGTTACTAGAACAAAAAAAGTCCAGTAAACTGTAAAACTATTAGTGTTTAAATTAATTTGCTAACACTTTGTGGTTGTAAACCGTAAGTGGAACATGTTCATTGGTTGGTTGTGTGATGAAATGACACCTGTGTATTGTGAGGAAGTGACGTCATACATCCAAACTCACCTTGGTCATTGCAAAAACGACTCAGAAAAGTGTATTTCTGAGGAAAGCTTTAGAAACATTTGTTTCAGATAAGATGGCACTTTGCTGTGATATTTTTATCTAATGGCATTTAGACATTTTTAACTGTTCAAATACTTAATAATTACTAATATAGCTATAGTGAAGAATAAGCGAAACTCACCTTGTCTCCTGCTGCTTTTCCACTCAGCTCTTGCCTCGACTGTCCCCTGTAATGTAAACACGGCGGAAGATCCGTTATTCCCCATCGAAACAACAGTTTGTGAATCTAACACAACTAACTCGGTCCGGAAAGTCGCCACTGTATGCTGTCTCACTGCGGGCTGCGGTGGAGTCTGGTGCTGTTACTGAGAGGGAAAACTGAAAACCCCGCCTAAACTCAGTTTGAAATCTAAAAACACCTTACACGTGCTGGTGTGTATCTCTCGCGCGACGCGCTGTCCAATCGCTGTGCTCGTGAACGCCCCAACGGTCCTGGCTGCCGGCGCGCGCCCGCGATATCGCTTCAGTATCTATGTTCAGTAGTATCAGTATGGGAATGTGCTGTAGATTCCGTATGTCAGGTCATTTCTATTATATCCCAATCTTTCGAAAAACAATACTAATTTTGCTTAAACCGGACCTAAAGAGGGTTTAAATCTGACAGACAAAATCTTGAATGTATTTATGAGTCGCTTGTTGTTCTCCTCCAGTAAGTTTTGGTATTAAATTTGTAGTTTAAATGTTACATTTAAAAAGTTGAAAGTTTGTATCTCGATTTTTAACCAAATTATATAAGTTGACCTTATTTAAGAAATAGCAATTTATTAAAGAAATGTTTTAGGGTTTTATACGTCAAACACTTACAGAGACAAATTTCAGGGTTGCCAGGTCTGCCTTACAAATCCAGCCCAGTGGCTAATCTAAAATAGTCCGATATTAGCCTATATGACCACATCCCAAATACCAAAAATCTAAATATGCCATTCCCATACCTAAAGTGCACATTTTACGTTCAATAATATATCAAATGAAAACCGTAGTGAAACACAGCTCAAAGACTCTCTACCAGTGGCCCTAAATAACATCTAGGCTACCACAGTTTTATCATTGGTGGAATATAAAATATTGCAATACAAGTATAATCAGTCAAATATAATTTATGCTATGCCAAACCTTTAACTCGCGGAGGGGAAATATCAACCCGCGGAAACAGTTGAGAAGTCTCCGAGTTCCGCGGGAAAGCAGAGGACTTGGCAACCCTGGAGACAGTTCCTCAGATGTTATCGAGGGGTTTCGAGGGAACTTCTGCATCATTGTTCAGTCTCCTGAATGACCTGGCCTGGCATGAAATAACGGGCTTGACATTTTCTTCTTTTGTTGATGCTCCTCTGATCATGGAGAGATCGACCTCAAATGTCTCTGAAATGGAAATAAGGCCTTTTCATTCATCAACATCTCTCCTCTGAGAGCTCGTTTGATCAGATTTCACCTTGATTTCGTTTGCTGTTGTTTGTTTAAGTCAATGCCCTCTGAATACAAATGATCTCTCAGAACTTTATTTTGAACTTTTAGAAATGTATTGCATTGGGCAATTAAAGGTAGAATTTCCCACTTTGTTGATCTCTGTTGAGTGTAGGCCTATAATTAAATTTATATAATTTTACCATTAGATTTCCTTATCCAAGCATTGATGAAATAAATTATTGTGATCGGTATGCGTAGCATTTGAATAAAATCAAGCATAGCCTATAGGCTACCTATATCTGAAAACTGTCAAGTTTATTGTGAAGCAGTGCTACTCTTATCACTGTGGTAAAAGTCCATGTTTCACGTAGGCTACGTGACATCTGCAAAATCACACATTAAATATTAACTTTTGTTTGAAAACTTTGTCCACTTGTTGTCATTAAATCATACTGTGTTATTTAAAGACAAGCTGTATGGAGGTATAAACTAATTTATGTGACATTACAGTTTTTCTCCATTGGTTTGGCTCATTTCTTGAAACAGAAATTACATTCTCAAAACTCTAAGATCTTTTGGCAAAACAGTCTTACAGTTCAGCACAACACTATAGCTCACTTGCAAAAGCTCATATCTCTCCCAAAACTGTTCACTCATGCTTCAAAACTAAATTTGTTTCCCATATAAAGAGTCAGTGCCACGAAAATGACAAAGATCCTTCTCAATTGCTTTGGCTCATTTCTTGAAACAGACCGGACGTTCTCAACACTCTTGATGCTTTTGCCAAAATAACGTGGATGGTTCGGCACAACACCATGGTTCACCTGCAAAAGTTCATACCTCTCCCAAACCAGTTCACTCATGTGTCAAAACTAAATTTCCTTCTCATTTAAACAGTCAGTGTCCCCAAAATGCTTCGTCCCTTTGGCATTGTGTAAGCACTGCAAGTCAAAATGTTTAGATGTTTTGTCACTATGGCAGAGGACCATTGAAATATCCCTCGTGTCCACCTTTCAGTCTTAGCCCAGTCCTTCGTTGACAATTACTGTACTGTTTTTTGTCTAGCTAACAGAATACAATTGTGTAAAAACTGTAAAAAAAGAAATAGGATTTTAGGGTAAGAGTAGCCTCCAAGGTTTGACATCACACATTGCACTCATACTGCCAAGGAAATTGTAACCATTATCATTCACACACATAATGTAGCTTCCATACATCAGAGTAAAAAGAAAATGTATACAGCATAAATATAAACACACAAACAAAAAACAATGAAAATGATATGCAGCCTACAGTGCTGTAAATAAAGCTGGAGTTTCACAACTAACAGTTCTTCACTGGCCACCGTCCTCACCTTCCCTCTCCTGGCCACCGTCCTCACCCTCCTGGCCATCCACACGCTGCTGTCTGTCTGGCCACAGATTCTCGTCCACATCACAGCGTATATTCTCCCTTGCGATGCAACGAGGGAAGAAACGGCGTGCATCCCCTACACTGATCTCCTGTAATATCCTCACACGCAGCGTCCATTGCATGGAGCAGGGGCCTCTGATCTTGAGCCTGATGCTCATACACTCTCCACCTCCAAGCGGAGAAATACTCCTCAATAGGATTGAGGAAAGAAGAGTAAGGTGGTAGGAACACCAAGACCATCCTTGGATGAGTAGTGAACAAGGCCCTGATGAGCGGGCCACGGTGGAAATTCACATGGTCCCATACAATGACATATTGTGGTAGGTGAGGCCCTACGAGACCTCTCTCATTTTCAGGGATCAAATCAAAATGAAGGCGGTCCAAGAAGATGAGGAGCTTCTGTGTATTGTATGGGCCAAGACTGGGGATGTGAGTGGCCACACCATTCTCAGATATGGCAGCACACATAGTTATATTGCCCCCTCGCTGGCCTGACATCCACCATGGCCTGGTGGCCAATAATATTATATATTCTTTCTTGGACTTGGATTATATACATTCTCTTGGAGGTGGAGAGTGTTTGAGCATAATATTCATGGTATCATGTTCTTGACTAATTTTGACAATTGAACAGACTATTGTGCATGTGATGACTTATACAATGAAATGACGCTGACACGTTTTGGAGCGAACAACCATTAGACTGAGAATCAACAATCAGTTTAGATCAGCAAGATCTATTCACTTGGAAATTGTGCTAAATGTAGGCTACCTGTACTTAATCATTTGCAAAGATGTACTGAGACATTGAGACATGTACTTAGACATTTTCAATTTGATGAAATGAATGAGAAATTCAATTCTGTTGTGAACAATTGCCAAGTGGTTTGGAGGTTTGTCCATGTTGTTTTGAGAATGTCATTTCTGCTTCAAGAAATGAGCCAAACCAATGGAGAAAAACTGTAAAATAAAAAAAGCTCAAATTAGTCGACCATTTAAAAAAAAAATGTGTATCCTTTAATTAACTGTGGTGTAGCAACAACATTTTATGTCTAATAAGGGAAACGTGAGAAAAACAGATCATTTGTTATATGTTATACAAATACGTGTTTAGTTTATAGTTTCCGTCATAATATAATATATTATGGGGATCAGAAAAGCAGGATAAGTAGTGTATCGCCAGAGGGCGCTCTCTAATAGTGTTTGAACATCTTTGGTTTCCTTTACCTTTATAAAAGTGTACGTTTGTTTTATTTAATGTACCAGCATTAACAAGCATGCCCTGATAATAAAGATTATTGTATTTTTTATATATATATTTAACAGCATGTTTCTGAATATATAAAGCAATAAAACTTAAGACCGTAGAATATACACAAATGCCAGAATATTTCATTTCAAGCCCTGGACTGGGTTAATGCTCGTCTGTGTCTTACGAACAGAAGATATTTAATCCAACAAGCCGTTTCAAAGGCCTGCATCTTGACCTTTTGTTGAGTTATAAACCTTTATATATTATTATGATATATGTACAATGAGTTTTGAAATGTCCATGTTTTCAAGCTTTTAAAGTCTTTTAAGATCTTGCTCACTCTGCATGTATTTGAGACTTAGGCCTATTGTATGATATGAAAATGAATCCTCTGTGACGTCAGAGCAGCGGCTCAAGCTCTTTATTATGACACACACACACACAGATTAACAGCAGAGCTGGATAAAGATCTCAATGAAAACAACACGTCTGGCATTTACTCATCCTTTAAGGAACAGACGCAAAACATTGTGCGTTAGGTGACCATACATTTTGCGATTATACATCAATGCAAAGAGATGAATAGTGACTTACATTTAACTACTCACTTAATAATGTTGGGTTAAAAATAACCCAACGAGTAACCCAACTATGTGCTGGTGTAGCACCTTCCCAACTGTGGGTTATTTTAACCCAGTGCATTGGGTTAAAAGCCAGTTGGGTTAAAAGTAACCCAACAATTGGGTTATTTATTTTTATTTATGATATTATGACATTTATAACATTATTTTAATAAATAAAATACACTTTGTTTTCAAATACAGATTGTTTATTTGTAGGCTATAAAACAATAAATATGTCTCAATAAATATATTTTTAAATTACAAACTAAATTTTGTGGAGCCTAGAATATAATGTAAAATACATAATTGTGTAGGCCTACATAAATTCAATATACACAAGTGCACATACAACATACGTATTTAACCCAACAGCCGGGTTATTACTAGAAATGACCCAACGATTTTAAAAATGACCCATCATTTTTGGAAATTAACCCAACATAGCAATATGTGTAACCTAGCGGTTGGGTTAAGAAAAAATAACCCAATGTTTTTTACTGTGTATGTTGTCTTTCTTTTTTTCAGCTCTTTAAAGCAGGATGGATTCTGATTGGCTGTCGGTGTTTTCAACCTTCAGGAAGAAACCTTTATGAAAGTGATTCCAGCGATATCGGTTCACTGTGTTGTTATCGTGATTGTTGTGGACTCTGGTATTCTTTTATAGGATTTTCAGAACTATATCTTTATAGTTATTGCTGATGTGAACGGGCCTTAAGGGTTAGAGGGTTGTTCCTATCACTAACCATATGAGCTACAGTAATTATCAAACAATGTGTGTGTGTGTGTGTGTGTGTGTGTGTGTGTGTGTGTGTGTGTGTGTGTGTGTGTGTGTGTGTGTGTGTGTGTGTGTGTGTGTGTGTGTGTGTGTGTGTGTGTGTGCTGATGCTTCATTCAGAGGTGGGAGGTTCGAGGAGGGCTTCTCTACCCCTTCCCCCAAACTCTGATGGATGACGAGCAGGCCTTCCTTTCTTCACAGTCACAAAAGCTCAGTCTGGCAGTGAGGAGAACATATGCCACTGAAGTCAGCAGATCTCTCTGTAAACAACATCTCACAGCACTCCCTGTATATGACCATATCATAATCACTCCAGCTTATCACCTTATACATGCTGCATGTGCTCTTATCACAACACTTTGATCTCCTGAAAGATAAATGTGTTATGTTTTGTTTAGTATTCAGGTCTGAACACCTCTGATGTTTTTGTGGGGAAATTATAGTTTGTTTTGTTGTTTTTTAAATAGGCTGTTTACAAGTCAAATATACAGCCTTAGGTTTTTTTTGTTTAGTTTCAGTGCAGGGTCGTTAACTAAAACTAAAACCATAACAAAAACATTTTCATTGCTTGAAACAATAAATAGACAGACAGACAGACAGACAGATAAGACAGATAGATAGATAGATAGATAGATAGATAGATAGATAGATAGATAGATAGATAGATAGATAGATAGATAGATAGATAGATAGATAGATAGATAGATAGATAGATAGATAGGGTGACCATACGTCCTCTTTTTCCAGGAGATGTCCAGCCGGGATTTCGAGATCGCCCAAAATATCCTGGATTCGGCTTTTGCTTTCTCGTCGCCATTCATTTTGTTTACATGCACACCTTTTGATTCAGTAGGACTGAATTCATTCCGATCGGTGAATCTGAATGTAGTGTTTACATGAACGCTAAACAAGTGATCGGTTGATGTGCGTTTTAACATTGCTAAGAAAATTCCTGTGTTTTCGTCTTGATCGGGATCCGTGTGAAGCAGAATGCATGACCTGCAAAGCTGGCACGTACGTGTCAGTGTCAAATAATGTAATAATGTAAACATAATGAATGGTGACTGTAGAAAGCAAAAGCCGAATCCCGGGCATTTTGGGCGATCTCGAAATCCTGGCCAGACATATCCTGGAAAAACAGGACGATGGATGGATGGATGGATGGATGGATGGATGGATGGATGGATGGATGGATGGATGGATGGATGGATGGATAGATAGATAGATAGATAGATAGATAGATAGATAGATAGATAGATAGATAGATAGATAGATAGATAGATAGACAGATAGATAGATAGATAGATAGACAGACAGACAGACAGACAGACAGACAGACAGACAGGTAGATAGACAGATAGACAGATAGATAGATAGATAGACAGACAAACAGACAGACAGACAGACAGTTAGATAGATAGATAGACAGACAGGTCGATGGATGGATGGATAGATAGATAGATAGATAGATAGATAGATAGATAGATAGATAGATAGATAGATAGATAGATAGACAGACAGACAGACAGACAGACGGACGGACGGACGGACGGACGGACGGACGGACAGACAGGTCGATGGATGGATGGATGGATAGATAGATAGATAGATAGATAGATAGATAGATAGATAGATAGATAGATAGATAGATAGACAGATAGACAGATAGATAGACAGACAGACAGACAGACAGACAGACAGACAGACAGACAGTTAGATAGATAGATAGACAGACAGGTCGATGGATGGATGGATAGATAGATAGATAGATAGATAGATAGATAGATAGATAGATAGATAGATAGATAGATAGATAGATAGATAGATAGATAGATAGACAGACAGATAGATAGATAGATAGATAGATAGATAGATAGATAGATAGATAGATAGATAGATAGATAGACAGATAGATAGATAGATAGATAGATAGATAGATAGATAGATAGATAGATAGATAGATAGATAGACAGACAAACAGACAGACAGACAGACAGTTAGATAGATAGATAGACAGACAGGTCGATGGATGGATGGATAGATAGATAGATAGATAGATAGATAGATAGATAGATAGATAGATAGATAGATAGATGGACGGACGGACGGACGGACGGACGGACGGACAGGTCGATGGATGGATGGATGGATAGATAGATAGATAGATAGATAGATAGATAGATAGATAGATAGACAGAGACAGACAGACAGACAGACAGACAGACAGACAGACAGACAGACAGATAGATAGATAGATAGATTGATAGATTGATTGATTGATTGATTGATTTTCATTTTAAAAAGTTGTTATTTGTCCACTTCACTGGTGCAGTGTAATCTTGTATTCCAGGCTCGTCTCTCTGCCAGTGTTGTGCTAATGAAAGTCACTGACTGAGGCTTGTGAAACACGGCGAGCGGGACACAAAGGCTGAGGCTCAGAACACCGTGAGCTCGACCCGCAGTCCAACACGCTTCCCGAACGCCTCGCAGCTGCTGCTATTGTGGTGTGTGAAGGGCTTTTCTGAGTCTCACACCCCTCCTGCTGTCCGACGGCCCTTCAGCGAGTCCTGCGCCGGGACAATCACACACACTGATCCTCATGCAGCGCACACGTTCCCAGAGCCGGATTCCGACACACACACACACACGCGCGCGCGCGCACACGGGTCGGGTGCCCTGACGGGTCGGCTCAGGGTGAAGAGGGGTGTTCAGATATTTTCCCAGCGATATCTGAAACGTTCACACGGGCCTGAATCCCAGCTCACACAATGCAGTCAGCTGCGTGTGTTTGTCTAGCAGTGACCCTTGCTTAGCACAGAAGGCGCATCTGTCTCGAGACTGGAACACAGCGACCCCGGGAAGTGTTCAGACACTTTAGTGACTTTGTGGCAGAATGTCACTGCATGTTTGTTCTCAATCAGATCTGTGCTGAAATATTTGGTTTACTCTTCATATTAACACAACATCGGTGGTCCGATCAGTGAACAGCACAAGTAAATGGGGTCCAAAACGGTTTCTGTTGTATAATATAGTTTCTGTCTTCCAAACAAATTTGATTTTCAGTGATGCATTGTTCGTTATTGTTGAATTTGTTTATTTGGCTGATACTAATATTTCACTTTTATAATTAAGAGTGTTCATTTATTTTATTTTATTTTGCTCAGCTTTTGAAATGTTTTAATTCTTCTCAATCAGATCTGTGCTGAAATAATATCTTGTTTACTCCTCATATTAACTCAACTTTTATTTATAAAGCACTTTCAAAACCGTTAGAATGGATCAAAGTGCTATCCATAAATAGTAAATAACCCTAAAATACATGTAAACATAAAATAGCATCACAACATGACAACCAAGAAAATCCGATAACCAATCACTCAGTTCTCGGACCTCATCAAACGCCAAAAGCTTGATAAAATAAGTCAGTCTTCAGATATTCATGCTTGACGAGGATTTTAAAGATAATGGCAACACATTACACATTCGGTGGTCCGATCAGTGGACAGCACATGTAAATGGGGTCCAAAACGGTTTCTGTTAGTCTTCCAAACATAAACATTTGATTTTCAGTGATGCACTGTTCATTGTTGTTGAACATTTTTAATTGGCTGATACTAATATTTCACTTTTTTTCAACAGATACTAAGAGTGTTCAGTTTGTGCTCTGCTTTTAAAATTGCTATTGAGAATTGTGAAATGCCATTGCTTTTGCTATCAATTGCTGAAATGTTGTGACGAAAACTAATGAACTGTATGCCAAATCACGTGCGTTTATAAAAAAAAAAAAAGCATAGTTGTCTGTGGTTACATAGCAAACTCGCCGTACTTCTATCATTAACTTAACAGTGAATGATACTTTTACTAATCTTGGTTAATTCTATACATTTTTCAAGTATAAGTTGATGAACAATATATTAGGAACAAATGTGAATTAACAATGATATATTTATAAATGAACATTATTTACAAAATTTTTTGATTGTTAGCGGTGGTGAAAATCCAGCTTTTAATGTTGTTTATGTGTCTGTGTGGTGTTTTTAATATGCTTTAAGACAAACCATGTGTAAATTCATAAGTCGACAGCATTGCTGAGTATTTTCTCCTTAAAACTGCAGTGAACCAAAGACAGTCTCAAAAACACGCTTTGAAATCGCTGGTGTTTCTGACGTCACAAACTACCTTGTAACCAATCAGATCAGCGTGTGATCGTCAACGAGTGGATCTCTGAGCTGGGCTGCGTTCCAGTCCAAAATTGTCATGCCCTTCACTCACTAACTCGTTCACTCGGATGTACGTCATTGCTTGCGTTGCATGAGCGCCCACTACTGGCAGAACCTTTGCAATCGGCTGAACTGGAATAACTTAGAATCCACTTTGGGGTTGATTTATTATTTATATTTTTCCCTTTCAAAATTGTTTAATGCAGCATTATGTATATAGGTGTGTTTGAGTTGTTTAATTTTTTTAGTTGTTTGTGGTGGGGTAAATTAAAGGGATGGTTTCGGAGTAAAATCAACCTAGGGTCCTTTGCACCATGACCTCGAGCCAAACACCCCCCAGAAGCCTTTTCCCCCTTGGTCGAACATTATTAAAGTTAGAGCTTATTTAGAGATATCAGCCGGATGGCTTAGTGCAGGCGCTAATGGATCCAAGGCTGTATCTGGTAAATTACTCCACTAATAATGCCCAGAATGGCATCAAACTTCTACAGTAGTACAAATAGGTTCTGTACTCATAAAACAAGGCATTGGAAAGTTTGTAAGTACATCAGGAGTTTATTTAAATAACACTTGCCTGACGGCTCATGCTAACGCTAACCCGGACGTCGAGGTCACTTCAGTGATTTGGGAAAAGCCCGTAAAAGTCCTGCAGAAAGCGATGCATAAGGATGTAGTGTAACGACGCCCAGTTCCTGGAATGCACTAATATTTTGTTGGTAGTACCAATTTGCAACAATTATTAGTTAACACTAAGTTGTCAACACTTCGGAAAAAATAAAATAAATTCACTAGCTTTTCCCTTACACTTGCGAGTTATGCAAAGGACTTTTACGGGCTTTTCCCAAATCACGGAAGTGACCTCGACGCCCGGGTTAGCGGTAGCACAAGCCATCACAATCGTGTTGTATCGTGGTATATGGAGCTGCCTGAAGTGTACAGAAGTAGACTCGCTCCCTCGGTCAAAACCGCTTCCGCTTCACCAAGTGGAACGCACTTCAAAATGGCGGCAGGGATTCCCCCGAGGGGAAGTGCTTAGGGAAGTTTGCAAGTGTGTGTCTAAAAGTGGACTGGAACACAGCTCTGCTGTGAGTGAGTGGAGGCGGGGTCATTTGCATATTCATAGAACCGCGCATACTAAATGAGGCAAGAGTGTCGAGTTACATTCAAGATATTTTAAGACATCAAGACTTTTTTTTCATGGAAAAAAAACGTTTAAATGTCATTTTGGGGATCAAAGATGAGTTTAAAAGGATACAATAATTGACTACAAGGGGACTTTGAATAATTGTAACAAATTCAACCTTATTTTAAAGCGTTACTACTTTGATTATTACTGCCAAAGTATAATGAATTGGTTATAAAATGTAGTTTCGTTGACAATGACAATGTCTTTCTAACACACAAAAAATAACCCTGCTATTTGCTTCAGTTTTATATTCCTTAATTATCGCATGGTGAAGCATCCATGATTTTGATGAATGATGCTGTATAAATAACTATCACTATAGTAACTGTCTTCAAAAGGTGACGCTGCAAGAGTTAATGCACTGCACATAAGATTGCATGTATGAAAAAATGTTTATTTGTCAGCAACAAGTATCACAAATATATGAAAAAATATAGCATAAGAAATATATTAATTTAGTCAATAAATAGTCACACATATCAAAACAGCCTGTAAGAGTCGTTCCTGTTAGTAGTGCTTATGGGAGGACTCTCGGCAGACTGACATCAGTACAGACACATGAGGTATTTCTGTTCGTTTACAGGCAAACAAACGCGACGCTGAGTCCGAGAAGAACCGTCTCAAGGCTGAGCCCTCACAGACGTGTCGACTACATTCATTGTTCAAACACAAAAAGAAGTACTCGTTACGATTAGCACCTTCAAGTCCAGTGACTTCTTCCCATCTCCTCAGAATACTCGCCAAATAAAACAAAAACAGTAACGACATCAACATAAAAAAAGATTAAAAACAATCCCTGAGCAACCTGTGAGACATGGGCTTCTTTCACTGCTAACAATCCTGATGATTATCATGATCAAAGTTGGAGACACACAAACACTTAAAAGAGAGACCACTTGGTTTGAGTCACATCAACATTTAAAAGGTTTTAAGTCCACCGTGTTAAAACACTAAAACAGCCTGGCTTCGTCTTCAACACGCGCGATAGCGTTCGCAAGACAGGAGCTAGCGTTCCTGAGCCGTAATACTGGAGAGATCACCTCAGGGATCAATAATCCTCCTCTAGAGCGAGCGTCAGCAGGAGGGAGAGGTAGTGATGGGGCTCTGCAGGAACGACAGCGGACTGGCCGTGGCGTGGACGGGGAAGTTGAACACGGTGTTGCTCTTCCCGATCGCAGGGCTCCCCGCGGCCGAGGAGCAGCTGGAGGACGCCAGCACCTGGGACTCGAACTGCAGGAGCTGGCCCATGAAGCTGAAGTTGGGCGAGATGATGCTGCGCCGCTGCTTGACGAACTCGAAGGCCTCCTCGAGTCGGACGCGGTTGGTGCGCATCAGGTACGCCAGGCAGATGGTGGCGGAGCGAGAGATGCCCGCCTGGCAGTGGACGAACACGCGCCCGCCTTTATTACGCACCGAATCTGTGGGAAACAAAGAAGAGTTTCGGTTAAACGCCGTCCGACTCCATCGGGACAGACACTGTGAAAACACATCCCAGGACTTTTCAACCTCTACTTTCTGGATTTCAAGAACTACAATCGGAGATCGCACTTATCAAACAACATCTTTAGGATTTTTAAAACTCAAATGACAGATATAAGGCATTTAATCATATATATTAAATACAAAGTTTATAATGGCTATTATTGTTCAATAAATAATATGTTATATTATAATGATGATGGGGGTTTATCAGACGGGCTGCGGTGTTAATTTTGCGTGAAAATATTGTACGTGGTTTTTTTTCATATATTTTGAATTTAAATAAAATCAAGCACTTTAAGGACCTCTTCATAAATATAAATATGGCTGTTTGCAAGGGTTTTCCAGGAATTACGTTTCATAAAGTAAAATTCAAGCACTTGTTCATAAATATGGCTGTTTTTTCATATGTATATGTATATATTATTTTTTCAATAATCCAAGCACTTTAAGTGCTTATTCATGAATATGGCTGTTTTCAAGGGTTTTCCAGGACTTAAAAAACAAAAAAATCTAATTCAAGCACTTTGTACGAACCCAGCCTTATTGATTCCCCAAGCACCCATTAAGGAAACGGGGCAGTTAAAGCGGGCAGGGGTTCGAGTGAGAGGGGAAACACCCCCCTTAGACAGGCCTGAATACACAATGGGGGGTTTCGGCACCCCTGCTAAGCGCACTTATCTGATAGGAGGGCAACAGAGACACTACCTTTTGTTCGGGCTAAACAAAGGATGCAAGGCATTCAGACGGAGCCAGTTGCCCCATGAAAGGATCAGGTCACGGCCTGGTGTTATTTGAAAAGGGGGCTCCTCTTTAAACAGGGTGACGTAAGCCTGTCAGGCCCGGGACGTACAGCTGGTCGATTTGGAGGGAACTTTTGAAAAACTCAATTGGGAATGGGGGTTGGGTCCGCCTGCCTGCCAGAGCTCGTCATACGGTGACATCTGTTCCCCATTTTGTGACGAAAAATGACACTCACCGATAAATTCGATGGCCTCGTTGAACCAGGAGCTGATGTTGGCTTTATGGTTGTCCTCAACAGGAATACTCTTGTACTGATAGTGGTCTTCAAAGTGGTTGGGACAGTTGGAAGAGACGTTAATGAGGGCCGTGATTCCCAACATGTCCAGCATGTCTTTTCTGGAGGCGTGATAAGCACTGCCTAAATATAGGAATGGCAAAATTTCCACAGGGCCACCCTGAAACATTAAACAAAAAACAAGAATGTTAGTGGACTGGTTCGATCATGATGAGGCGTATTTATGTACAGCACAGGTGCTTATTTAAAAACGAGTTAGTAGTGATTACCTGGTCGTATAGAGGGGTCGTGCAGGAGGAATCTGCGGTGTTGGGACGGCAGCTGGAGCTCAGAGGTAAACTCAAGCCTTGGGGGGGAACAGGCTTCGTACACATTTCAGGAAACTCAGAGGAAAACGTGTCAAATCCACCTATCGATGGTAAACAGAGCTTGTTTGAGTAAAAGTGGGATTTACAAGTGACAACAGCTGAAGAAAACATTTGGTCGCAACTTTAAATAAATACACATGAAGACAAGCTCAGCTTGTGTATGACTTGGTTAAACACTCTTAAAAATAAAGGTTTGTTTAATCTGTGATTCCATTGAGAACCTTTAACATCAAATGCACACTTTTGTTTATTAAAATGTTCTTCCCACTATGAAAAAAATGGATAGTTCACCCAAAAATGAAAGTTGTGTCATCATGTACTCACCCTCATGTTGTTCCAAACCTGTATGACTTTCTTTCTTCTGCTGAACACAAAAGATGAGGGTAATCGTGCAGTTGATGGGCCATTGACTTCCATTGTATGGGAGGGAAAATACTATGGAAGTCAACCGTGCCTCACAACAGTTTGGTTACAAACATTCTTCCGAATATCTTCTTTTGTGTTCGGCAGGATGAGTAACGTTAAACGTTCACAGGTTTGGAACAACTTGAGGGCGAGTAACTTAAATGACAGATCTTTCATTGTTGGGTGAACTGTCCCTTTAAGAACTGTATAATGAATGGTTCTCATGTGGCACCGGAACACCCCTTGTTGTAAAGAGTGTAGCCTAGCCTGTAATATAGCATTATAGTAGGCAAAGAAAGAAGAAAATCTCGTACCTTTTAGGAGGAATACACTTGCTCCACATGGATTGCGACAGAGCGCGTTCACAGCGAGCATTAAAGTCCCGTCTTTCTTCACTTCTCCCATCTCCAGACTGCGGTCATCCAGGAACACGACGCTCTGGTATTCCCCGGACAGAAGCCGGCTCCTGGTGTCCTCGTTGGGCACGATGTGCTCGAGCCCCAGACCCCCTCGGGCCCTCCGGCGCACTATAGTGCTGAAGCGCACATTACTGGAGCCCGAGATATGAGACGAGCTGAAGGAGAAGAACGAGCGGCAGTCCAGAACCAGACAGTCCGGGTCATCATCGCCCTCCAGCAGGTCCCGAAGCGAGGCCGAGTCGATGGTGGACACTTCCATGATGACCATAGTAGAGAATAACGATAGCTCTGAATACATACAGCGATAAAATTCGCTCTTTAAAGTCCTTTGATCGAGATTTATAGTCCCTTGAAGTCGTAGTTCTCAAGGGAAAACTTACAGTTGTTTCTCCGTGTTCTTGTTCTGATTTGAAAGGCGCTGCGCGACGGTTATATATTGCGCTTGCTCCCGTCGACGAGGGGCGTGGCGTCAGAGGCTCCGCCCCTCTTGGCTCGCGGCCCGAGTGAGTTCGCACGTACGTCAGTGCGTTTATCTGATCCTGTCAGAGCCAGTCGACCTCTAACAAACCGAAACACACTGCTAATCCACTCCAGTATCCGAGTTTGAGTGTTAGTAGTTAATATGATGATGATTATTAATGTTGTTTAGTTGTTTTTGTGGGTTTTGAGTGTTAAATAGTTGATCTTCGACCTATTTCTCAGCCAGGACGATGTTAGTCATTATCAGCATTGGCCAATGTCGCGGTCTTGGCAGATTTAGTAGTTCCCTCTTTCGTGCCAGTTCCACTTTTTAACTGTTTGTCAATGATTTTGTTTTAAATTGTGTCCCAAATGGCATTGCCTTTTCACGCTATTTCATTTTAAATATATACTATACATATACAGGTTAAAAAAGAAAGGATTTTTCCTACCAAAAAAAACAAAAAAAACAGGATAAATTTAATGCTGCTTTTTAATAAGAAATGATTATGAACATGTCGAATATAAGCTATGCTGGTATTCACACTATACCAATATCAATGATGAAAAATGTTTGAGATCATATTGTGTTTCTCTGGTGAAAAGCATGACTAAGTATAATTCTAATCAAGCTCATTTATATCTCGTTATGTTTATATTCTATGCAGGCTAGTAACAAATATGATCATCTCACCATGTATGACATTACACTGACAGATGTTAAAAAGGAAGAAATGTTTAGAATTTTTCCATGATATTATTGTTGTAATCTAAAGTATTATCAAAAACTTTCCTCTTCAGTTCAGATGAATAACAAGATCATTAGTGAACTCATTGTACTCATAAAAGTTTATACTTTGTTTTTATTGTACAGGAGAACATGGTGTGCAATGCCGCGAGAGCAAAGGGAAACCATAAAAGTTAATCACTGTATAGAAACTTGAGGTCTGGTAAATTTCCATTGAAAAACAAACCAGGCTCAGGTGTATGGATGAGGCTGTGGTGTGAGAGATCTATATTATTAAGACAATACACATATTTTGGCCTAAAAGTCAAAGATGTAGCCTATTAATAACTTGTTTGCCAGTACTTCCATTGTCACAGACTCACAAATAAATGTATTTGCCAACCAAGTTGTTTTTTTCTCTGTAATTTGAGGTTTTGTATTTCTGGTTTTCCACACAACAGTGGAATAGAGAGGGAAAATGTTTTATATTTATATATATTATATTTGATATTCTATTTTTTATAAGTAGTGCAGTTGTTGACTGGAAGCAATTAATTAAGAATTTTTTTCCCCATGCAAATCAAATTGTATATCACTCCTTTAAGGTTTAATTTATTAAAATAATTCATTTGTCACAGCTGTTACTTAATATGAAATCAAACATTACAGTTTACAAAAGGTTATTTATTTTTTGGTCTTACATTTATTTCTAATACTTCCAGCTGGAAAAAAATGCCCAAAGATGTTTTGTGATCCTTCTAGAAATTTCATTTGATAATATTTTAATGTGACAGGCTCACAAGAAAGTTACATATGTGGGTCATGACGTCAGGATTGCATTTCTGAAACTTGAGTCAGGACTCTTGGAGGTTTCCTCTCCAAATAATTTCTAGGGTTGTCATACAGAAAAAAGTAGTAAGAAACATGTTTTACTGTTAAAACACGGATGAGTCAGCAGAGAAAAGTTGAGACTGAAGAAGAACACTGTGAACTGCATGTGTGAGAAAGAATGGCACTTAATAACATGTCCTGTTATATGCATTACTAGCCTACACAATCAATTATTTGTAAAAATTATATCTAAGGCTGAAAATGATAAAAGTACATTCCAAAAAAATCTGAATTTGTATTTACGACTGGCCACAAAAAGACAAAACACAAATAAACAAGAAAGAATGATGCTGAATTAATCAAAAAATAAACGTGAAGCACACATCTCAAAACCAGGCTAACCGTGCAATAAATTATGTAAAACACACATTTCAGTGATTAGTTACGTTTGCATGTTCTGTTTGTTAGAAAGGGAAGTGAAAGAGTGTGATGAATGAGGCATTTCCTTGGTGTGGTAAATGTATACAATGTCATCACATTTACGGACAGAGCTGTCTCCGGGCACCATGGGAAAATACTTGCATATTCGTTTGCTTTAACCATAAGTCGGTCATTTTTGCATATTCTGTATGTCTGGCAGCTGAAATTTCTAGTATGTGCCCAGATATGACATAGTGAAACACTTCATGATTTAAGCATCTCATCATTAAAAAACCACTGGGTAAATACTGTATAAAAATATAAGATGATGGAAATGTATATGCACAGGGACTAAAACTAGCTTTTTGCCACACCTGCAATTTGCTGGTGAAAAGTTACCTGCTATAAAACATTTTTACTGGCCATGAAACTGTCAAAAACAGACAGTAATGACAACAAAATATTAGATACCAGTGAAAATTCACAATTCTCTCTTCCAATTTCAATACCACAGCTAAAACTATAAATTTAAAACATTATTAAAGACAAGAAGTAAATAAGTAGACGTACAGAAGTAAACAGTCAGTAATTAAATAAGAACAAATAATCAAATTACAAGCAAAAACACAAATAAATACAATATAACAAAGATCAGGGTTTAGATCAGGGTTTCTGCAGGTATCCTCAAATTAAATTTAATACTTTTGAATGCCCTTTTTAATTTTTTACATTTTTAATGCCATATACGACCCATGACTAACCACGGATATTATATATATATATATATATATATATATATATATATATATATATATATATATATATATATTAGTGCTGTCAATCGATTAAAACTAACTCGATTAATCTTTTTTTTGTGTGATTAATCGCAATTAAAAACACTTACATTTTTATAGGTTTATATGAGTTTATATATTTTATAATGTAATAATTTCACAGTTAATCTACAAATGAATGTAGAGACAACATAAAGGCCAGTCTCACTGATACTAATACAGCTATTGATGTCTGGATAAAAATGATTTTCCCCCTCTAATTGTAAACATTAATTATAGCCATACAACATTACAGTGTAATTGAAAGCTAACAATTTTTTAACATTAGGCTTAACAAAATATAACAACTTTTAATTTAAGTGAACTTAACAAACAATCCTCACATAAACCTATAATAAATGTCATATTTACCTGTCTGACAGGTAGGACGTTTACAGAAATTGAATAAAGTCTGCACAGCATAAATTATAAATTAAATATAGAGTAATCCTTATTAAAGCTACAAAAGTTATTAAGTCAGGAGCAGTGAGTGATTCTCTCTGTTTACTGAAAGCTTTATTGGCTGCTGTCCCTTTAAGAGCAGCCGCTGCTGTACGACACATCTCACTCACACCTCATTCTCTCACAACTCTTTACATTCGTTTAAGACTTTATTTCACTCATTTAAGACTGCTCTTATGTTATGAGGATACTCCACAAAACAGATATTTTGGCATAATTGTGTGTGTTATTGTTCGATCAAGCGCGAAAGAGAACAGTTTTCTGGCGCGCGTCTGTGCGCACGATACTGGCGCACGTCTTTATCTCTCTCTCTCTCTCTCTCTCTCTCTCTCTCTCTCTCTCTCTGTGTGTTTGTGTGTGTGTGTCACATAGACAGGACATTCACAGGCCGCGTGTTTAAAAGCATTTGCATGAATAAGAGCGGGATCATGTAACGCTACCCAAATGTAACGCTACCCAAAGGATGACAAAAATTAACGGATGCTGCGTTTTGCGTTAAACATTTTAACGCGTTAAACTGGACAAAAAAAAGAATCGCATGCGTTAACGCGTTAATGTTGACAAATATATATATTTTTTTTACAAAACGCTGCAAAATCCTTCTTTATTTTGACCACCAACGGGATGCAACCATGTCCTAAATTGTTTGTCTTCCAGCCACTTCTGCTGGAATTTTCACTTTCCCGTTTTTCTGGTCTAGTTTTATTCCTGTTGTTCCTGCTGTTTATGACCGGCGTCATCTCCGCATCACGGCGATTCTGCTCCGGCCTCAAGCAATACCAACCGGTTCCTGTGTGTTTATCACACTAACGTGCATTTTACGACAGGAAATAAAAATTATTAATTATATAGGCTATATTCAAATAGATTGATAATATAAATTTTTCTTCAAAACTATCTAAATGTTTAATGTCTGTAGGATTAAAATGTAATGCTTTTTAATGCCATTTAAGGCCTTAATTTTCGCAAAATCCATTTAATGACTTTCAATGCTTTTAAATGCCCCGCTGAAACCCTGAAAGATACAAATTAAATAACTAATACTTTTCAGGTTTTTCAGGTAGGTCTGACAGTAGTTTTCAGGTACAGAAATTTAATAACGTAAGCAAATGTAAAATAACACTATATAGCCTACACTTTACTGTAGCCTATAAATTAAACATTCTTATTAAAGTTACAAAAGTTATTCAGTCAAGAGCAGTGAGTGATTTTCTCTTTGTCTTTTGTTGTTTGATTAACATTATAAACTCAGACATCAGCAGGAATATTAGGCTGCTGTCCCTTTAAGAGTGAATGCACTGATCTAATACACTGATACACGCGTTTACTTCCTCAACTGTTTATGTTCCCTTAAGACATTACCGACTATGTTTACTATGTGCTCGCTATTTTTTTTACATGATTTTGTGTGAATTTGTCGCTCAAGCACAAGAAGACGTGAAAGAGCTCAGTTTAGTATTCGTGAGCTGTCTGAGACGCAGCTTTCTGCGCGAGCGCTTCGGGTGCTTGAATATTTAAATTGGCAAGACTGAAGCTTTTGTGATGATGCAGCGCTGGCCCGTCAACTGTCCTGAGTGTCGTTCAAGTTTGTTCATGTTCATGCATTGTTAGGATTCATAAAAATATTACCGGCCAACTGGCGAGTGACTGTTTCATATACTTGCCAACTCCTATTTTTACATTTGCCGCTTGGCAAGTATTAATTTTAGACCCTCATATGAATACTCGATTCTAATTGGTTGTAAGGGTGTCACTTGCTTGAAATGAGTGTAATATATCTATAAAATAGCCTACATATCTATTACAAACAAAAAGTTGTTGGTCAATTAAAAAAAACATTGCATGTGATGAGAATACCTCAAAATTCAGGTATAAAACACAAGATGTATAAATGGCACACATATTCATTTCCAATATTTCCACTTTCATGTGTAATGTTGGGATAACCCTAACTCTACATTAGTCAGTGCTCTGTTTCCTTTCTCAAATAAGCGATTTCTTCTGTTTATCTGTGTGTCTGGAATTGCTGTCATATTGTATATTTCACAACTTATGTTGAGTTTCAGCCTGTTGTGAAAACTGATTGCCTTCAATAATCCTGCCGGTTCATGACCACAGTTGTTAAACCACTTGTTTTGGTAATATAAAACTGACTTATTTTCTACGCCTGGTTATTATTATGAGATGAAGAACGGATTTTAAGTCAAGTTAAGCAGATTTCCAGAACATTCCAGAAGGTTCCCATTATTCTCTGAAAGAGAAAGAACACATCAGCGTCAGATGTACGGTTTTGTTGTTGTTGTAGAAACAAAGTTTGACTGTTGGACCACATAAGCGGAAGCAAAAGCAGTTTGAACTCTGTCTCCATGGGCAACGCGTTAAATTTGCACACCACAACTTATTTCTAAGCCGGAAACAGAATCACGCCGCTCGCTCCCTGTCGACCAATAGGATTGTGCAAAGCGTCCTAAGCGGATGTCACATCCGGTTTGAACAGCCGGCAGGATTGAAGGAAGAGTCAGAAGTAGCCACTTTACTACTTATGTCGTTTATTTTTAAACACTTTAAGAGTGTATAATACATAATTATAATATAACACACTTGATTTTAATCGCGCAGTCACAATGACTTTCGATGTGCGGAGGTGAGTAGAGGTTTGAAGCGACTCGTCTTTTCCTCTAATGCATGAATCAAACACGTCCACACTAGACACACACAGCGGTGGTGTTTCAAACCGAACGAGCAAAACCTACTTAGACAGTGAGTTTTTAAACCAAGCGAGTCTGTAATGCACTGGAATGATGTCTAGATAGGCAGCACACTCGGTTTGTAAGACACAGACAGTAACTTAGTTCCATGGGAAAACACTTTCTTATTTCTGTATAAATGTTCTTCAACCTGCTCTTGATAATATCTTTCTATCTATGAAAAACTGTCTGCAGTCTTTTGGTATTTGACGAAGTTGTAAAAGTCTCCTTATTTAGCTTCTTCACAAACACATCAAAGTTTATTTCCAAGCTAAGTTCATGTCATTTTTCCATTAGACATCACATTTATAAACCATTACTGGTACTTGTTTGACTTAGAACTGTTGCTTTGTTATTGTAAGCTCTCTAATTCCTGTTCATACTGGTCACACACTGACTGTATAATTATGCAAATGCAAAACAGGACCCACAACATCTGAAGATGACATTCATACATCATTCTGCTAAATGATTAAATGTAATTCTGCTGCTATATACAAACCACCATTCAATTTTTTTTCCTTTGGCTCACCAAGTCTGCATTTATTTGATCAAAAATACAGTGAAATATTATTACAATTTAAATCATCTGTTTTCTATGTGAATATCTAGTAAAGTGTACTTTATTCCTGTGATCAAAGCTGAATTTCAGCATCATTACTCCAGTCTTCAGTGTCACATGATCCTTCAGAAATCATTCTAATATGAGGATTTGATGATCAAAAAACATTTATGATTATTATTAATGTTGAAAACAGTTATGTACAATTTTTTTGTCAAAATTCTTTGATGAATGGAAAGTTCAAAAGAACAGCATTTATTTAAAATAGAATATTTTCTAACATTATAAATGTCGTTACTGTAACTTTTGATCAGTTTAACTCATCCTTGATGAATAAAAGTATTGATTTATTTTATTTATTTCCCCCAAAAATAAAAATAAAATTCTTACTGACCCCAAACTTTTGAACGGTAGTGTTTAATGTTACAAAAGCTTTAGATTTCAGATAAATGCTGTTCTTTTGAACTTTCTATTCATCATAGCATCATGAAATAAAAATGTAAAAAAACTGTTTTCAACACTGATAATAATCATAAATGTTTCTTGATCATCAAATCCTCATATTAGAGTGATTTCTGAAGGATCATGAGACACTGAAGACTGGAGTAATGATGCTGAACATTCAGCTTTGATCACAGGAATAAATTACACTTTACTATATATTCACATAGAAAACAGATGATTTACATTATAATAATATTTCACAATATTACTGTTTATTTGTATATCAATCAAATAAATGCAGCCTTGGTGAACGTCAGTATATATATATAATTTAAACATATATATATATATATATATATATATATATATATATATATATATATATATATATATATACACCACATATATATTTACAAACTTTTATTTTAGATGTGATTAATTGCTTTGAATCGATTTGACAGTAGTCCAAGTTAAATGTATCTGTAATTATTATACGTCACATATTTCTATATATTTCACATATTACATAAGTCAAAATATGAGGACAAATCTGAATTAAATCTGTTTATTCTCCAACTAGTTTAATTTTTTATTTATTTTTGTCAGGTGCTGTAATATAATCCAAATGCTTTTCATTTAGCATTTTTAATGTGTAATAACGTGTGTATTTTATTTAGAGCCCGACCGATATGGATTTTTGGGCGCCGATGCCGATACCGATAAAAAAAAGCCAGATACCGATATATCGGCCGATATTATTTGTGTGTATATTATAATACAGTAGCAATATTATTTATGTGTATTATAGTACAGTAAGTTTGGACACACTTTCCAATTGGTGTGTACAAACTTTTGATGGGTACTGTATATAGAATACACAGTATAAACAGAATAAATATATAAACGTTTTGCAATGATCACTCAAATGTGGTGATCAAACACTTGTGTGACAAAGATATGCAATGGAGGCAGGGTGAATGATAGAATGAGAATTTGAGCTGTAACCAAACTAGTTTGCATTGCATTTTATATTATATTATATTCTAAATACTCTTCTATTTTTAATCTTAATTTAGTGGAGGAAGAACTCAGATCTTTTTAGTAAAGTAAAATTAATAATATCATAATGAAAACGTTAATAATTACATATGTACAGTAGTTTTATACTATTTTAAATAAGTAGTAAGCAAAATGTACTAAACGTGAAACTAGGCTACAGGGCTGGACCCGAATATTCGTTCGGTGGGTTGGTATTCGATTTGAAAATTTGACATTCGAATATTTGTTGTTGGTTTTTTTCACATCTGGGATCCCACGCGAAACGGTTCTCATTCGCGCTTGAATAAGGCCGGCGACACACTGACTGCGTGGCATGGCCGTTTTTATTTCGGCTCCCATGTTAACAGGTTGGAGTTTGCACACTGCCTGCGTGAGACGCGCGGCTGGAGCCACGCGGAAAACGCGTGCATGCCAGAAATAGAACCGACGCGCAAGTCTTCTCTGGCAAGAGCGCAGAACAGCGGAGTTTGTATGGACCGAAGTGCATGCCTGAGCTTGTGTTTTGGATTAAGCTGTGTTGCTTTGACATTGTGGAAAATAGAATAATAGAAACAAAATGTAGCCTACCGGTATTATACTTTTTACCCGTTATTATCAATCTAAATGAATCTCGTTTTTTAATTTAACTTAATTTCGTTTTTCTTTATTTAAATTTCGTTTAATTTCTTTATTTAAATTTCGTTTTTCTTTATTTAAATTTCGTTTTTCTTTATTTAAATTTCGTTTAATTTCTTTATTTAAATTTCGTTTAATTTCTTTATTTAAATTTCATTTTTCTTTATTTAAATTTCGTTTTTCTTTATTTAAATCTACCCTTTACTGTGTCAGTAATTTTGTTAGTCAGAAAAATATTAGACTACCTTAAAAGTATTGCTTAATTTAACATTTAACCTGTGTGTGTGCGTTTTATATCACTAACAGTGTCCATTCTTGGACGCGTTCTCTGCCCGCATGAGGTGCGCCCTTCCCGCTCGCGCTGTTCTGTAGTTTACTAAAAGTGTATTAATTCTGAACGTGTCGCGTCTCCATCTGGCTACTTTTAATGCAAAATGGCCCTATATAAAGTGTTATAATTACATAAATTATTGGAATATTGCTTTATGTTGTAACGTAGCAGAATGAGCTTTAACACTCATTCAAGTGTTAGGACGCGGACGCGGCTGTTATTTTTTTGCCACTTTTGCCAGTTCTTTGTAACAGCTTTTAGGTGCTTTATTGGCAGCGCCATCCTTACATAAATCACTGCACGCTGCATTTTTTTAAATATTAATTTATCGGCCGTTATAAATGCTGATACCGATAGTTAGGAAAATGCCTAATATCGGCCGATAATATCGGCCTGCCGATATATCGGTCGGGCTCTAATTTTATTATTCATATGTTCCTCAAATGAAGTAAATATAAAAATAGTCCATCATCCTAACGACCTAGTTTGTCTTGAGACTGTAATATGACGTAGACAGATTCTGGATTAATGGATTATATTTCATGGATCTGGACTTTCTAAGGCGGGGAAAAGTTTCGACATATTTTTTTCTCCTAGGCTATTTTTTTCCTAGCGTTGTTGTCTTTGGCTCTGAGAAACAATCACACAGAGCATGTGCAGATGTAGGACTGCGAGTGTCGTAATATTGCGTCATAATACTTGAATATCGGTTGCTACGGCGACGACTCAACCTTGTTTACAGTCACGCCTCCTTTCAGCTCATCTGTAGAGTAATGAAAGTGACGAGGCCTGAAGTAAAGCCGTCAGCATGCTTGGCTTCCTCTTTAGACACACGCAGAGAATACACTCATAAACCTCCTGCGGTGTAACACACACTTTACCACAGCTCGTTCCTGTCAGCTGACCTCACAACACAACAACTGTCCAAGCCAATCTGTAGTAATCCACAGCGCATTTGATCATTGATGAATCGTTAAACAGATGATGTGCAATAATTCTGTCTAAAATATTAGGGGTGTAACGAGTCCCTCATGTCACGATTCGATACACATCACGATACTGAACTCACGATACCATATTATTTTCCAAGACGCATGATAAAAGGTTAACAAAAAATGTAGGCCTAGTTGATAAAAATGCTAGATTTGGTGTTACATTGTGTGTGAATGAATAAACTTGGTTTTGGTGCTGAAACCCAAAGCACAGGACAATAGAGACGCCAGAATAACAATATTCATGATTCTGAAGAAAATTATTGTAGATGAATATGCTTGAACTCTTTCACTGACTAGATATATTTAAAATAATGTCGGCCACTTTTACTGGTAACATCAGACATCTGGCATTATCAGGACACACACATATTCCCCCAGCGCATTATTATACATTATATTCAACATTATATACAGTAGTTTAATGTAGAACTGACACTAAAACTCTGAAAACTTGAATTTGTTCTCACACATTAATTTTTATTTTGGGTGAACTACACGATACATATTGTTGCATTTTTATATTGCGATATATTGTGACACGATATGTTGTGACACCCCTATAAAATATACAGTGTTGAATCTGGCCCCTTTAAAACATGTTCGATAGACACTAAACGCTCTCTTCATCCTGGGATGCTTTCATAAACGCATGGATGCTACACACGTATTCCTGCTTTCCCACTTTGTAATAATAATGTGTTGGCACATATTTTGTTTGTGTGATAACACGTGTTTGTTGCTGTGGACAGTCGTGTGTCTGACGTACGGCTCTCAGAGCAGCTGTGGGTATATCCGAGCCTCGGGAACGTGTAGAAGTTCCTCCTGTTGTGCAACACGCTTCTCTGAGTCTGAACTGTGTGCAGCTGTGTTGAGATCCAGAGGAAATCCAAGACGCCAGACTCGTTTCACTGCTATACAAGTAAAGAGATGAACATGTTTGTAGGCTGAAAGGGTTTTGTACACTCTTGAAAGTAAAGGTTCTTCACTGGCATCTACAGCTGCTTCTAAGAACGACAACTAACGCTTCCGGTTATATTTACACTAGGGTTGGGAATCAAATATTTGTTATAAAAGTAACATTTTTATTCCTCTTATCGATTCCTTTTGAATGCACTTTCTCTTTGAATGCATTTTAATGTGATTTTAAAGCATTCAAGCGCACGCTGTTTTCTCAGAGCATGCACACTGTAAAGTGCGCGAGACTGAACCGAGTTCTCTTCCGCATCTTTTTGCACATGAATGGACAAATGCAGGCAAAAATATATCAAAATATCCCTGTAAACATAGTGGGTTATGTCTTAAGTGAACGTAAACAGTTAAAGTAAGCGCATGTGTATCAGTATGCTGGATCCGTGCAGCTCTTAAAGTGACAGCAGCCTAATAAACCTGCTGTCGTCTCTATGATAACAGTAATCAAACCACAGAAGAAAACTGTTCTTGACTGAATAACTTTTGTTATTATATTTGTAATGGATATTTTATTTATAAAGTGGCCTTTTTTACATTTGACTGCAGTTTCTGAACCTGAATACCTGCAAACCTTAAAACGCTGTTTATTTCAATCGAATCTTTGTTCAGTTGTATTTATTGGTACGATTGGTCATTTTTTTATTTGATCTTTTTTAATTACTGAGTGTTTACTTGTTTTTAATAATGCTTGAAATGTGTGTTAGTTAGGCTAGTAGTTTTTTCTATGGTATGTTTAAACTCTAGGCAAAAGTTCCTTGTGTAACTTTAGCCTGTTGATTTGTGTTCATGATATTCAGCTACAATTAAATGTTTAGAGTAAGATTTAGAATAAATGTAAATGATATTCAAGGTTTTTTTTTACCTCATTGGAATTAAAATAAGGAATCAATGAAAATTTAAACGATACCCAACCCTAATTTCCACTTGAGCTTATTGGTTCGGTTACAAATCATTCTTATAAACTGTCTTGCGCAATGAGTTCGGTTTGACATGGCGGTGGTAAAGTGGCTTATGTTTCCATGTAGAATCTCTAACATACAGGGAACCTTTCAATTGCACTAAAGATTCATTATAGTGGGAGAAAGTTCTTTAGATTATTAAGTAATTAAGTAAAAAATGGTTATTTTAGGACCTGATCAGTGAAGGGTGGGTCTTCTATGGCGTCACTGTGAAAAACTCTTTTATGAAGAGGTGATTTTGTATGATGTGAAATGTGACTCATACAGAAATGTGTGGGTTTTTTTTTTTTTTTTTTTTTTTTAGAAAAAGAAAGTGAAGGTCCAGCACTAAACCTGATGTCACTAGCCGCTTTTGTTACATTTTTGTGATATTTTCTAAATGTCGCTAAAAAACTGTTGCGAAATGACGCCGTTTCCATTAACCAATGTAATGCGACTAAAACGTCATTTTTTTTCTCTCACGAAAAATCATTCCAGAAATCATGGCGATGGATGTTAGTAGGTTTACGTATCTCCCAGTCACCGCACTAGCCATTATTGCTAATGAAAGGAGACGTATGCGTGTTATTCAACATTAATGACTAGGAAATCCTCTTCTACTGAGAGCGGCTCATATGAGGAGTTTCTGGGTGTTTCTCCCTCATTTCTGCTTCGAGCTCTTCATAAACTGTGGCATTTCTCTGTTCACTAATCCAGTATTCCCGAGATACTTTTGTCTTTTATGAGTTTGATAAAGAAATCTGTCTCATCTTTCTGTAAAAAACACACTGCGCCTTCTTTAAAGAATGATCAGACACCAGGTGACCTGTAAATGAGGAAAAACTGTTTCCATTTCAGTTTTGCTAAATACATCTTTTTCGAGTTGCCTGAAAAACAACCACCTCATGCGAGCGTAAAAACTTTTGTGCGATATATGGGAGTTTTTGCGAAATGAACGTGTTTCCATTGGAAAACCATTTTCATACCATTAGATTCAATTTTCCTAATAGAAACGTGGCTTTTAAAGGTGCAGTGTGTGATTTTTAGCAGCCCTAGTGGTGAGATAGCGAATTGCACCCAACAGAAGTTATGGTGGCCGACAGGAAGTGATGTCGTCGTCTGAGACAGCAGAGAGTAGCCAGTTCAGCAATGAGGTTTCTTTACAAAGATTAAGAAATTGTTTACTTGATTATTCAGTAAAACGATGTTATTGTGAATATTATTGTGACTTGTTCATCATTATGTCAGTGTTTTATCCGCTGACTTTAGCTATAGCTTCTTTACACGAAGAACAACATAGTGACGAAACACGTTTGTCCGTTCAGGGCCACTGTAGAAACATGTCGATGTAAGCGGACCCGCGGTGTGTGTAGAGAGAAATGCCTCATTCTAAGGTTATAAAAACATAACGGTTCATTATGTAAGCTCTTTACACACCACTGAAAACACAGTTATGTATATGATATTGCATTTCTGTCAACAGATCCTCCTAAATATTACACAATGCACCTTTAAGGCATGAGCAGATGGTTCGAAAACATACAAATGAGTACAAATTCATATGAATCGGCCATAAAATGGTTAAGAATTGTCATGATGATAATCTTTTGTATTGGTATAAGCAGTGTAAACCATCTGACAGAGATAATGATGCATTTCCTTAGATGGTGAGAGATGTTGTTGTTAGGCTGATCTGAATGATGGATGTGTAGCGATAAAGCTGTCACTTCTGTGGTGTTTGGTGGAGAAAGTCTTGACTTCGGGGCCTCTGTTTATTCCTCAGTCTCCTGTACCAATACAGGTCTTTCACAGCACTTTAAATGAAGACGTCAGTGCAGTTTAAGAACAGCGTGTCCTTCTGGGTTTCACACAATAGGGTTAGTTGCCTTCTACATCCTGTGAGCTCTTCTCTCAGAACACTGTGAACCGTGTGTGTGTGTGTGTGTGTGTGTGTAGTCGAGAGGAAGTCTCCCCCTCCCGCATTGCGTCAGCTTGGGTCGTTTCACTGCGAGAAATGCTCACAGAAATATTCACAGATGTAAGTGTTTTGGGGGGTTGGAGCCGAGCGCTGATGTAGCCGTGAAGGTTTCAGAGCCCAAAAAGGGCACAAGACACTTTGAGCTGGATAGTTTGGCTTTGTTTGTGAGCTCCTTAAAAAGTCAGGGATTGAACACATTCCTGAGGGGGGTTTAATGTTACGCTTCGACTGTGCGCTTCGTTCCCGGTGTCGTCTCAAACGAACCGAGGGTTGATTCTTTTCCGTTAATAAACATCATGACTTTGGCAGCTGTGCAGTGACTGTGTTCCTTATTTAATAGGATTACAAATATCATATATTGATTCATTTTTCTGGGTGAATCAAAATAACTATATTTTTATAGTCATATTTCACAAAAATGATCTATCCATCCATCCGTCCGTCATTAGCAAAGCCTAGCAACTAGCCCAGAGTTACGTCCGCAACGCTTTATCGTATTCAGACCAAACTTGGTACATGTCATCATAAGCATGACCTGAGGTTACATGCTGTGTTTCGGCGCAGTGCCACCTACTGGTCCGGAGAAACATGGAAATTTTGGCATATAACTTCTGAACAGTCGAATGATATCCAATTTTCCCATCTTCGAAACCGTTAGTCTGATCGAGACGAAACTTCCATAGGAAAATTGGAAACATAGGTAGTTGGCTATATGCTAATGGCCAAATGTCAAAATTTTGATAGTATGTGGCAAAAAAATGCAAACAAAGTTGTTCATGGGTAATTTTTTTTTATGTTCTTGTATATAAATGTCTATAACTCCAAAACAAAATGAGATATTTTCACCAAACTTGACACACACATGTATGGGCTCACTCTGAGGACACATTCAAAATGGTGGGATTGTGCCTCTTGTTGGCGCTATAATAGAACAAAACATGAAAGTGGCATTAACTACAATACATTATTATGATATAAAATGCTATACTTTACGCAGGCGTTGGTGATCCATAACAAAACTCAGTATGCGCCACCATTAAATCATATTATTAGTTACTGTATATTTGATTTTTCAGCCATTTAGCCTAAAATCATCTTTAAATGTCTTCAATTGCTCATTGTTGCAGTTGGTCTGACACTCCCAGGCATGTCTTGTTGTCTTTTCTTCTTTGCGCTTGGCCCCGATAATTGCCGCTTGCAGCTATATTGTTTAATATGTAGGCTATTTGCCATGTACTGGCTAAAACATGTTAGCGATTTGCTAATTCATGGCTTGTTTTTCTAAAAGACTGTATTACCTTAAAAACTTTAAGCCTGCTTAAAAAGCTAAAACTGCTTTAAAATTCAAACATGCCTAAATTCATCCTGTCCGACTTTATTTGACTTTTAGTTGTTATTTTTGTATTCATGAAAATAACTTTAACATTATTTAAATAAAAATAAAAATAAAAACTTTGAAAGAAGCAAGCGACCAAAATGGCAAACTGCAAGTAAATGAATGTTGTTGTTGTAAAGATGCATAGCTAGTCTGACGGGTCTTTTCCGAGTGTGTGTGTGTGTGTGTGGTTGTGAAATGTCCATTGTTTGCTCCCTGACCCGTGACGGGTGTGTGTGGACCGCACTGAGGCCCGAGGGTCGGGATCGTGAAGCGGGGTTGAGGTGTAGCTCCAGGAGCGGAGGGGTCGTGCCAGACTGTTGCGTCTGAGACTACAGCCCATACTTCACATTCCTCAACTGCTCTGTAATGCGCCGGGAACACAATGTGCTCTCACACACACACACACAGGAGAACACTGTGTTTACCTTTCTTTTCTTCCCCTCTTCCTCTCTTTCTCTTCCTTCCAGGTTCGACATCTACAGGAAAGTGCCTAAAGATCTCACCCAGCCCACGTACACCGGAGCGTTCAGTGAGTGCTGATGTTTATAATGCCTATTTCCCATCATAGACCCTCATCCACTCCAATCACCCAATATCTCGCTTCATCTGGCACTGGTTTACAGCCTGTTGCTCATCTGCCGCTTCCAGCTTTGATCCACAGTTGTGTTTTTCCCAAACTAATTTGCTGACTCAGTTTCTAGTTTCCTAACTGTTGTCCTGCATATATGCCTCATTGTTCCCTCAATTTTCATAAGGATGGATGTTTGTAATGTTAGGTGTTGCCGTTTGACTCACAATGATATAATACACACTCACACACACACTCATTACTATGGCCCTGTCCTTTGTTGTTTTGGCCTCGAGGGAATAACTTCATGTTTAGTCATGTTTCCCGAGACCAACCCTGAACGCGACCTAAATATGTTGCTGCTAAACCGGTTCTGCATGTGAATAAGATATCAGGGTAAATATCTGTGGTTTGAAAGGTAAACAGACGTGACTTTTAAGTTAGATAATGTCATCTGTTCAGACTTTTCCTTATAGCTAACAAAACGGAAATGGGAAAGAAAAATCAATAGTCTCTTCGATTTAATCAACTGTGTTTTTAAAGTTAATATATATTGAAACAGACAATAAGCTAAAATCAATGTGATTTAATCAACCATGTGTTTAAGGAATATAATGTCATCGGTCTAGTTTAATCGACTGTCTTCAAAGCGCTTTAGTGTAGTTAATATAACTACAGTAAACTGAAAGGAAAATCAATCATTGACATGTAAATCTTTCCCAGTATTATCCTCATAAATGTGGAACAAGTGATATAGCCCATGATGAACCTGAGTCCGTGAGCGAATGTGTCATAGCGACACGCCTTATTGTTTGTGTTATAGCTAAACATTAGCTTGTGTAAACTGGAATGAACCGGAGTCTCAGGATGACGTGTCAACCACAGAGTCACATGACCTGAGACTCACTGGAGACGGTCTCCATGTAAATATGCACTAGCTGCTTCTTACTTTGACTCATCTGGTCACACGTTGAACACGTAACGATTACATTAACCAGAGCAATAAAGCCACGAACATTAAGGCCTGTTGACTTTCACACACTCATTTTGCATAGTCAGACAGAATTTGGAGAAATGATCTCACTGCTAATGAGTTGATTTCAGCAAACAGGGACTGAAAATGTCACTGTAACACTTTACTGTAAGGTTCATTACTTAACATTAGTTAATTACCTCAGTTAACATGAGCTAAGAATAAACAATACTTCTTCAGCATTTATTCATCTTAGTTAATATCAGTTTCAACATTCACTAATACATTATTAAAATCAAAGGTTGGGTTTGTTAACATTAGTTAATGCACTGTGAACTAACATGAGCAATGAACAGCTGGATTTTTATTAACTAACATTAACAAAGATTAATAAATACTGTAACAAATGTATTGCTCATGGTTAGTCCATGTTAATGTTAACTAATGAACCTTATTGTAAAGTGTTACGGATGTTACTTGAGGGTGAAAGTGTCTAATGTTGTCCCTCCTGTAACCCTCAGTCTCAGTGTGCTGCTGCGTCTTCATGCTGTTCCTCTTCCTCTCAGAGCTGACAGGATTCATCGCTACAGAAATGTATGTATGAAAGCTGTAATCAAACATGCCTGTGCTGAGATTATAATGAAGAAAACAAGGTCTGGTTTAAAATCTGAAAACGGTATCATAAATTTGGCTACTTTTTAAAAAGTGTGTCCCACTTTATATCAAGTCTCTTTAACTACTATGTAATAACAACATTTATTGCAGTGCTCTTATTGTATACACACAATTTTTATGTTGTACTCGTATGTATGTACTTACTCGAATATCTAACGATCAGAGCCGGACAGAAACAGAGTACATTTACTTGAGTACAGTACTTAAGTACAATTTTGAGGGATCTGTACTTTACTCGAGTATCATTTTTAGGGAGTACTCATGACTTTACTCAAGTACATTTGAGAGGCAAATATTGTACTCTTTACTCCACTACATTTCTATCCATAACTGTGAGTACCCGTTACTACTACTTCTAAAAAAAAAAAAAAGGAAAAAAGAAACATCTCGGAAACCCTCAATTTGTTGTTTCCCTCTCAAATGTGACTGGATTGTGCAGGCGCCACTGATTGGGACAGCCTATCAGCAATCACCTTCAGCTTTCCGCCAAAGTCAACTCCATGGTCAGATTTAGATAAGAGACGAAACCATGGATGAAACAATGGATGAAGACGCAGCAGGTCCATCCCGGGAGTATTTTTTTTCCCAGGATGGTAGGAGAAGACTCATGAATATTCATTAGGGAAGTCATCCCTGATTGGTCTTAACCCCAGTGACGGGTAGGTTTAGGGGCGGGGTTAGGGAGGTCATAAGACCCCCAGTGACAGGTAGGTTTAGGGGTAGGTCATCAGACCAATCAGGGATGACTTCCCTAATGAATATTCATGAGTCTTCCCCTACCATCCTGGGAAAAAAATATCGCATCCCGGGAATGTGCCAACCTGTGGCCCCAAGTTAATGATAGTTTTCGCTTCAAGTGTTTGCTGTGTTTACCAATGTAAGCACCGTGGCAGTAGTAATGCAATATTTAGAAAATGTACTCTTGTACTCTTGATACTCAAGTACTTTTAAAAACAAGTACTTTAGTACTTTTACTTAAGTAGACATCTGACTGTAGTACTTTTACTTGTACTTGAGTAAAATTTAGCAAGGGGTATCTGTACTTTTACTCAAGTAATGAAGCTGTGTACTCTGTCCGCCTCTGCTAACGATACAAATGTTAATGGGATTTTTATATAGTTTATACTCTTATAATGTCCATATATGGACCAAGGTGAACATATTTAGACTTTTTTGTTTTCAGACAGTTTAATATATAACTTTCAAAAACATCCAGTACAAATGTTACTACATTTTACAGTACATTGTTACTGTGTTAACTGGAAGACAGCTAATGTACACGCATGCAAGAGGAGCAAATGTTATCAGGGAAGATGATTGGCTCTTTTAAAACCGGCATGAAATCAAAATTTTACGTTGTTAGTTCGCATTACTAATCTTGTGGTGAACAATTCATCCATGCAAGTTAATTCACAAAAAACAATGTTTTCATGATCTTTAATCGAAACCCATCAGGGATGGCCATCTCTGATGACGTCAGTTCGACACCCGTCCAGCTGTCGGTCTGCCGAATGAAACGCCTACTGTTATAGATCCAATCAGTTCCCAGTGGAAAACAAACAAGCCATGTGGATTCACTCTGAACATGTGTCGCATTACTGAAGTAAAGTCGGTCTCAGCTTCCGGTTCACACAGACGTTAAAGGTGCAGTGTGTAAGATTGACAGCTAGTGGTTGAACTGGGTATTATTGGAGAGCGTTGTGTCCGCCGCTCCCTCCTCCTCATGCGGGTTGCCAGTTCAAAGGGGACATAACACACAGGTTCTGCCAATCTCATGTTAATCTTGAGTACATATATAGTAGTACTGCATCCTTCATATCTCTGAAGAGTCTTTAGTTTTATCAGATTTAGACAGATACGCTATACCGAGTCTTTCTGAAAACAGCCGAGCTCTTGCCGTCGGCTTTCGGAGCGTAACCCGAACGAAGCACGTTGATGGTTGTTCTCCCATTCTCTCTCTGGTTGGTGCGCGTGCGTGTGTGTGTGTGTGTGCTCTTCCGTGAGAAGTGCACACACAAGGACTTCCACCATTTATAATGTCATTCAGGGCCATACTTGGAAAAAACTTTCCGAAACTTGTACGAATCCCGAAGTTTAGGCACAGAAATGCTTCGTCATACGTCCAACTTCGTCATACGTTTTGTTTTTTTTACTTTAGCCATGTTTAGCATGAGAATCCAACTCTTTTAACGGTGTAAATAAGTCAGAATGTATAAAATGGCATTAGACATCCCCTTTAAGGACACGCAAAAGAAACGAGCGTAATGGACAATGGAAAGGAATGCTTTAGGTCGGGTGTAATCTGCTATCACTGACCCAGTTTGTGTGCTGGCTTCATCGCTGTGTGTTCGGCCAACTGGCAACCCGTGGTGTCGAAACATTATTGGCTGCATTTGCAGTGGGCCTGATAACAGAACTAAACAGGAACAGACATTCAGAGATGGAGCGCACGTTTCAGAAGTAGAGTAACTGGCTGAAGCATTGCTTTTTTAGAGAAACAAGTGTGTGAATTTAGTATGTTTCCTAAATATCTGCAAACATATTATAGTATTTTTATGCTTTATTACAGTCAAAAAATTACATACAGCACCTTTAACTGAAGGTTGGCACCTCCAAAACTGCCATATCCACCTTATTTTGCAACTTGGAAGTAATGTGCGAGACTTAAAGTCCCCCCGTATCAATAATTGTATCCCTTAAAACTCATCTTTGATCACCAAAATGACATATTTAAACATTTTCTTGCTTGAAAAAAGTGTCTTCATGCCTTAAAATATCTTGAATGTAACTCGACACTCTTGCCTCATTTAGTATGTGTGGTTCTATGAATATGCAAATGAGCCCCGCCTCCACTCACTCACTCAGCTCAGAGATCCACTGGTTGACGATCACACGTTGATCTGATTGGTTACAAGGTAGTTTGTGACGTCAGAAACACCAGCGATTTCAAAGCGTGTTTTTGAGACTGTCTTTGGTTCACTGCAGTTTTAAGGAGAAAATACTCAGCAATGGAGTCGACTTATGAATTTACACATGGTTTGTCTTAAAGCATATTAAAAACACCACATAGACACATAAACAACATTAAAAGCTGGATTTTCACCACAGGGGGACTTTAAGAGTCATTAGCCGGAAATAACTAGGAGTAACAAAGTGCAGTGAACTTTAAAACCATTTGTGCTACAAACCATTGTTTCTGATAATAAATTAAAATAATATAATAACAAATACCATTTTGCATTATTAAGCAGCATAACAGTTTTTGTACAGCTAAAAATAAATGGGAAGTAAATGAGACCCGAAGCTTGGTTACAAATTAGTCCGCTCTAATGTTAAAAATAATTTTTAGTTTTAGTTAATATAAATAGTTCATCCTCAAGAACGGGTCAGGATATTCATGACTTCTTTTTCTTTTATATATATAAAAATGTTTTAGTTAGTAAAAATGTTAAATTTTCAAATGAATCTTGAGATGTTTCTCATCTGCGTTCACACTGACTTTCTGACCCAAGTCTGACCTCGGTTTGACACAAGAGACATAGACTTCGGTGTCTGTTTGTCAACTTCTTTCATGTGTTCATCGGGGGAAGTGAGGAAACCAAAACTGCAATTAATGTAATTCTGGCCTTTTACTGTCAAGCTTAGAGCTTGAACTTCAGCAGGTGACCTGATGACCTTTACAGAACTACACTGAATGCATGTATCTTCATGTGTGTTTTACAGAGTGAATGAACTGTATGTGGATGACCCTGATAAGGACAGTGGGGGGAAGATAGAAGTGAGTTTAAACATCAGTTTGCCAAACTTACACTGTGATTGTGAGTATATACATAAAATACATAAATACTCTTCTGAATGATGTTTTTCTATCCACATGTGTATCACGTGATCCGCTGTTGACATGTTATGAGTGTTGTTTGGAGAGTTAGCTGCGAGTTTACTGTTGGTATGGGATCATAATTCGTTGACGTAGATTATGAGAGGAAACGATGCACGATGGCCTCCCACACGAGTCTCGCTTTGAGTTCATGCATTGCATGGGTTTTGTCTCAGACGGATTAGGATAGACCTTTTACCTCAGTCAGACGTGCTGTTTTGAAACTCAACAGGAAATCAAATGGTCGTACGTGAGCAAGCGTATGAGGAAATGACATTTGTTAATGCATATGCACAATGATTTGCCAAACATTATTTGATATGTCATGTTTGCGTAAATGATTCAGTCACATAACCTTTTTCCTATTGTGACTTAATAGATGGTCACAATTTGGATTAGGGCTGGGCGATCACATGACTTTGCTGGTGAAACAAAATTAACCAACACTGTGAATATCACGGTTCATTTAGTGGAAAGTGTGGTTATTGATTATATTTAATCGGCTTTTAGATGCATCAAATTTGTTAATATGTAATACATATTTTGTTTTAGTGACTGTATTCAAAATAAATTGCAAAAAATATAATTTTATAGCTTATCATATACAAGATCTCAGCAATTACATAATTATTGAGAGATGACAAATGGCTGAAAAAAAAGAAGATTTTTAGCTGTATCTCCAAGCCCTAATTAGGATCATAGAACAATGGATCCAGTGATTAGTTTCACCATGCTTTTAATCATCAGCATTCAGACACTTTTATCCAAAGCGACTTACAAATGCTTCTTCTTCATGACTGGTTTAAGCAGTTAAAGGGTACTCATGTACTCTCCCTCAAGTTGGTCCAAACCTGTATGAGTTTCTTTCTTCTGCTGAACACAAAGGATACTTTGAAGAATATGGGCAACCAAACATCCAAACCAAACTTCCATAGTATGGGAAAAAATACCATGGAAGTCAACTGGGTTCATCAGCTGTCAGGTTACTGACATTCTTCACAATACCTTCTTTTGTGTTCAGCAGAAGAAAGAAGTTCATACAGGTTTAGAGGGGAGGGTGAGTAAATATTGATTCATCTCATCGTCATGTTAATCTAAAAAAAAAACAGAAAACTGATGCCTCGTTCTATTTATAACGTAGTGAAATGAAGGACAAAACAAATGCTTTGCAACCCGCGCTTTGTTGAGTCCAGCGGAGACATGGTGTAAGCCTAACCAATGTGGGGAAAAATATATATATATATATATATGTGTGTGTGTATGTATATATATATATATATATATATATATATATATATATATATATATATATATATATATATATATATATATATATATATATATATATCTCAAAGTTGAAATTTGTTGGTAAAGTGGCTTGTTTCTGAAGGTCAGCGCCCTCAGAGGAATTGTGGTCACCTCTGATGTCACTCTGGGCAGATCCTCAAAAGTTTGGAAAGACATTTGCAACCGGCTGTTTCACACACATTACACAAAGGCCAAACTATGTTCAGAACAACATCTTGAGCCGTTCTCATGGGTGAGAAATAGGGGTTTTGCCTATTATGGAAGACGTTTTTCTCTTTAATGGAGCATATGTGACTGAAACCCGAGCCCTTGTTATGAGTCATGAAGACCAGCCTCGCTGTGATCCGATTAATGCCCCCGTTTACGGCTTTCAAGTAGAAATCGAGTTTTACCTTTTCTGAAGAATGTGTCAGAGGGTATTTCCCATGGAAAAGGCTGGTTGCTAGGGCACTGAAATGCTTCTTTGAGTGGTTGCTAAGGTGCTGTGGTTGGTTTTCTGGTGGTTATTTAGTGGCTTTTTCAAGTCTCTGTGAAATTCTGACAGTTTTTGGGGTTTTTTTGCTCACTTTATTGGCTTCTAGATGAAAAGATTATAAGAGCAATAATATTGTATAAATTAATCTTAAGACATTCAAATGAATTCCATAGTAAATAATAATTGATGATGCATTTCATGAGATATCCTCAGAAACTGATGTTTTCCATAAAACTACACAGGGCTTTTTCATGCTGTCACTATTACTGTGCTAAATTATTTATTTCTATAGAAATACACATCGTTCCCTCCTTTACGTCACTTTTCAACACTCGTGTGTTTGTGGAAAATGTGGATGCTTTTTCCTTTCAGCGCTTGCTGAGAAACCCATGCAAGACCTTTAGTGTTCTGGGCACACGTCAGATTGCACGTAAAAGAGCAGTGAAATGTTTCCATTCGCACATTTACCCCTTAACGAGTGGAGATCGTGTGGTTGTAGTTTACTGGATTGAGTCTAAGCTGTAGATGTCGTGGTTTAAGTCTTCGAGTGCCTAATCAGTGTGAGCAACCAGAGCAGCGTCAGGGGTTTACTTCACTGGGAATCGTCAAAACTCCCTGGAAAACTTTAATGGATTCATTCTTCCATTCAGTTTCTGGCTGGCCTTTCATTTTTTGCACTTTTGAGATCATGAATCGTAATCGTACCTGTCATCATAAGAGGAAAGAGCCAGTGTTGCTTTCTCTGGAAGGCAGTCCTAAAATAGCCTTGGGCTACAGGACAACATGCTCTTAGTATAACACGCACCACAGCGTCAGAAGATCTGCTACGACACACTGGGAAAGGTCGAATGAACAGTTGTGCTTAATGATTTTTGCTGCAACATGAACTTGTTCGGAATAGTTCACCTAAAAATAACTTGGCCAATAACTGTCAAGATCCAAAAAACTCTATAGGCCCTGTTTACACCTAGATGAGTTTTGGTGGATCGGATCACAAGTAGAGGAGGGACACATTCCCGTTTACACCTGGTGTTTAAATCTCAACTTTCAGCCACTTCTGTCCTGATTTCTTCAAGGGGAATAGGGTTTTTTAGATCTATAAAAATATCTAGATCTATAAAAACCCATAAGAATATATGTTTTTTTTAGATCTTTAAATCTAATGGACAAAATAAGCTTGTGCAATTTACATATGGATGTTAAGATCAGCATCTTTCATTTGTGCAGTCTCAAGACCAGCCGAACGCTGTGAGTGTGTGTCAGGAATCAGGAATGGTGAGAGATCATTGTGCTTGGTACGTTTCTCACCTTAAAACCAAACTTGTGTCTTCAGCTGATAAAGTGTAGTCCCGTCTGGCTCGAGCGTTTCCCATAATGTTACGCAGTAGATGGAGAGAAGACGGTGTTTAGTGGCTGACTGAACACATTCGACCACATGAGCGTTTACACTAGTAAAGCAGTGTGTGTTTAACTCCCTCTGGAAGTGCTGGAGAGTGGACGAGCTCAAAGCGCTTCAGACCCGTTTACACCTGTGTTTAGAGTCGTCCACTTGTGATCCGATCGACCAAAACACATCTCAATACCTGGAGTAAACAGGGCTGTAAATGTCACAGAAGTGAGTCCTGATGGCTCATTACAGGTCTACTAAAGTACTCCAATTCAATCACTGAAAATCTGCCATAACTCTCAAATGTCCTTCAAACTCGCCTCGACCTTAAACACAATCTGTTTTCTTCCTGTATGCTGTTGAGTGCACTGCGTTTCCAGCTTCATGCAGATTAAAGAAGTTTTCACATCTACCAGGAGTTGTTTTAGATGTACTTTTCCTTTTAATTAACATCCCGAGTCAAACTTTAACATTTCTGAATGTTATTACAAGAGATAACTTCAAAAGAAGTGTTCCACTAAAAAAATCACCAAAGCAATGTTTGATTTTAAACAAATGTGCAAAAATGTAATCCTTTTTAATGTCTCAAGTGTCTTTTTTGGGACCTCTGTACAGTCAAACCAAAACTTATTCAGACACCAGAAAAAATATATTTTTTATATATTTTTTTTTTTACTAGTGTGTGCAGGACACTATAGTTCATTTCTGTAAGTGAGGAGAGCAAAATAAAGTAAACTGTGAAATATTATACCCATATATTCTTCATTCAGTGACTACCTCTGACATTTATAAACATTTGGGACCAAAAATGATTCGGACACTTTGAGCTGATCATGTTTTGCTGAAGTGTGTTTTCTTTAATAACTAATGCTCTTTTTACACACAGACTGAACACAATGAAGCATTGCTTGGTGATTGGTTGAGCTAAACTGGTATTATCTAATTGTGTAGTTAAATTTAACAGCTGACAGATATTCAACATAACTCATGTGTGAGACAGTCTAACAGAAGGACGGACAAAACCAGTCAAATATCAGCTGATCTGAGAACTCTGAGTTCTGCTCATATTTCATCACCACTTTCTAAACTATAGCGAATAAACTGATAATGTGAGAAATGTTGAAGGAGTCTGAATAATGTTGGTTTGACTGTATCTTCATCACCGGTGACGTTGTTGAAGAAACTGTCCTTTTGTACAATGTAAATGAAAATTGCTCCTCTCCAATCGTCTGTGTTTGTGCCGCTCTTCTCCTCTGCTCCTCCTCTGTGTGTGCGTGTGTGCAGTGGTGGGTTTGGACATCCAGGACGAGATGGGCCGGCATGAAGTGGGTCACATAGAGAACTCGATGAAGATGCCTCTGAACAACGGCCACGGGTGCCGCTTCGAAGGAGAGTTCAGTATTAATAAAGTAAGAGATGCCTGACGTCACTTGAACTCTTCTCTTCTTGTCGGGTGTTGAGTGTTTCCTGTGGAACTGCTCATCGTAAGACTAGAAGCCGTATCGAGTTTCATTGGCGTGCTTGTAGATTCAAACTATTTTTGCTTTCTCTCTAGTGGAGATTGCATCTGATGTGTTTGCCTGTATGATCCGTGGTTCGGCACGCATGTGATTCGCGGATTAACTGCTAAATTTAACCATCATAGACTGAAAGTTTATCATTTGGACTTGTTTTGTCTTGCCAATTTACACATTCAAACAATTTTAAGTGCAGAAGAAGAGGCGTAAATCAGGACTCGTGCGTTATCTGTGCGCTCGGACACCAAGTTGATTCCTCTTTCGCATTTCCATGCCCTTGAACAGACACATACACACAAAATAATGTTAGAAAACTCGTCTAAATGCCCGTCTCTGCAAGTAATCTATCAGTTATGTTATAAGTGAAATTAACCGTTGAGAAAGAAACGGATGTTTGTCAGTTTATTCGGTCTTAAAGTGACAGCAGCCTAATATCCCTGCTGTTGTCTGTCATTAAAGGTCCCATGACATGAAATTTCCACTTTCTGAGGATTTTTAACATTAAAGGACAACTCCGGTGAAAAATGAACCTAGGGGTAATTAACACATGGTTACCGAGTCGATCGTTCCCTGGGATGCGTTTTCATGAAAATCGAATGCAAAGAGTTTTATCTTTAAAAACAGATTAGCTCATAACACTAGTATATGGGGCACAGAGTAAGTAAAAGTAAATCGCTAGTTAATACCACTAACAAGGCTCAAAATAGCCTCACACTAACACGGTAGCATAATGAGGGTCCCTACATGCAAACCGAAGCATTGAGAACTTTGTAAGTGTACAGACAGTTTAATAAGAAGATACTTTATAAAGACAGTACATTACGCGTTTACAGACAGGATCCATCTTGGAAAACAGTCTCGACTAATCGAATCACGAACGTATCAAAGAACTTCAAGTGAGCTTTAAGTAATAAATGAAAAGCAAAGTTGATTTTTTTGCTGATCCGAAAAACGATCTGATCCGTAGCTCAAAAACCGTAAGTGATCTGAACTGTGAATTTTGTGACCCGCTCCAGCACTAATGATAACTTGTGTTGTTCTTCAGGTTCCCGGAAACTTTCACGTGTCGACACACAGCGCGACGGCTCAGCCCCAGAGCCCTGACATGACCCACGTCATACACAAACTGGCCTTCGGGGAGAAGCTTCAGGTCGGCAGGCCGTCGTCAGTCAGTGAGAGATGAAGGACGATGGAAAATCAACATGAATAAGTCATTGTGATGTCGTTGAATTGCAGGTGCAGCATGTCCGGGGGGCGTTTAATGCGTTAGGGGGAGCCAACAGACTTCAGTCCAATGGTATGTCTTTAGCCTTCTATGTATATATAGTCTGGGTCAATGACGTGACACAGTAACATTTTTGTTTTATCTATTTGTTTGTTTGTTTAAAAATACATTGAAAATGCACTTCATTTGTACAATGACTTGATTATACCTTTTCTATGATGGACGCTTTCATTTTTTTTGGGGGGGGGGAAATAGTCAAAAATGTCAGACTGTGCTAATATAATAAAAAAAGCCATATTAAAATAATTAAATTATTGAAAAGAAAAAGACTTTTAAGTATTCACAATCATGGTTACACTTTATGATGGTTCCATCAGTTAAAGGTACACTATGTAAAAAAAAAAAAAAACTTGTTTAAAACTATCAAAATTTAAATAATGAGTCAATACACTATGTTAAGCCAATTATACGTGTTTATATTTTAGACCTGAAGGGATTGTTTTCACGGGGAAATGGGTTACACTTTATTTTAAGGTGTCATTGTTACAGTGTAATTATACATTTAAGTACTGAGTAATATTAATTAACTACATGTATTTACTATAGGGTTAGAGTAGGATTGGGGTTTGGTTGATGGTTAGTTGCATGTAATTATGCATAATTTACTGTTATTACTATGGTAAGTACATGTAACATATGTAACAAAGACACTAAAATAAAGTGTTACCGGAAAATGCATACATGCATGATAATCCACTTGTGCGTGTGTGCCTCGTCATATCTGCAAATAGAGTAAAGTTGCTCCGACTGCTTTGACGTGTGTGTGTGTGTTGTAATGCATAATATCTTTTCATAAATAAAGTCAAAATGCATTGCACATTGCAGAATAAAACAGGAAGTGATATCATGACTGTGTGTCAAGGGCAATAAATCTCATGAAATATCTGGCAAGGCAAGGCTGGTTGTTCATTTAGAGTGACATAATATTTGACATAATTAAATCATAATATTTGGGGGAAAATTAAGATTTTTAGTGGACACTTTTACTTGCCAATAAAGGCCTGTTAAAACCAAGAACAAAAACTATAATAACAACTATAACAATAACTATATTATCGTTCACACCAATGTACGATATCGCTCGGTTTCTTATAGTCGCTGCAGTCGCTTTAAATGCTCGAGCTTCTCAAAGCAGGATGGATTCTGATTGGCTGTCGGTGTTTTTATTGTTCATCAGCTGGGAAAAAATCATTCTGATTCCAACAATACCGATCTCTGTGTCGTTATCGTTACAGTTGTTGTGTGGATTACACTATTAGAGTTAGAACAATTGTTAAACCTTTATAGTTATAGTTCTCGTCTTTGGTGTGAAAGGGCTTTAAAGGGGTCCTGATGTAAAATATGTAAAATAAGTCTCTGATGTGCCCAGAGTGTGTATGTGAAGTTTTAGTGAATTATTTTTCATAATTTTTTTATAGCATGTTAAAATTTCCGCTTTTTGAGGGTGAGCAAAAACACGCAGTTTTTGTGTGTGTCCCTTTAAATGCAAATGAGCGGCTGCTCCCGGCACAGAGGGCGGAGCTTCAAGAGCTTGTGTGTGTGTGTGTGTGTTAGCAGCTCCGATTACCACACACACACACACACACACACACACACTGAACATTTCAAAAACTTTTAGCCTTTTATGTTCAAACCGGAGTCAGACAATGATGGAGAGACTCAAGAAGAAGAGACAACATGTAGAAGCAACAGGACATTTCTGATTGGTTAGTTGATGAATTTATGTAGCTTATGTGTAGTTATCTTCTAGTCATTGATTAGCATATTCTGTCTTGATAATCTATAAATCGTGTTCAGGGGGCGGGGTTTATGTAAATTCTATTGGTGATGTCACCACCTAGGAGGAAGCTTGTGTAGTTCCGTTTGTTGTAGTCCTTAAAAAGCGATTTCTTTAAAAGCAAATATCTCCCTTTGCTTTGAACTTTGAGTATTGAAACTTTGCAGATGTTGTTTATGATCAAACAGCAACATTACACACTAACTAAAGTTAGAAAAGTGAAATCATCAACCACCCCTTTAACAGTTGTACCAAATAGTTTACCAAATATGTTGCCCCAGATAATCCAAAGAATCCTCATAGCCATACGATCTGTTGCTGGGCGAGTAACATGCCAACATGAAACACTTTGAGTTCAGAGTTTGTTCAAACCCGTAAGAATGAGCAAAAGCACAGCACTATTTCCAGAGCGTCCGACTCGTGTAACTGAGAGGGTCTAACCCAACACAAGTCACACAGATTGAATTACAAAACAGCACAGAAATAGTAGAGAAGTACGTCACTCGGATGAAATAATCCACCATCCTGTCTGGGACATCAGACTGACAGATCTGCAGGAAAACACTGAATACACACCACCAGTCTGAAGATTGGGGTCGTGAGATTATTCATGTTTTTGAAAGAAGTCACCAAAAAAATACAACAACAAAAAACAGTAATATTGTTAAATATTATTCCAATGTAAATCAGCTGTTCTCTATGTGAATATATAGTACAGTGTAATTTATTCCTGTGATCAAAGCATCATTACTCCAGTCTCCAGTGTCACATGATCCTTCAGAAATCACTCTAATATGATCATTTTTTCAGTCAGTCGTTTGACTGGTAGTGTGTGTGTGTGTGTGTGTGTAACTTCCACAGAAATAAAGCCATGCGTTTGTCTTCCTTCAGCTTTAGCGTCTCACGATTACATTCTCAAGATCGTCCCTACGGTGTACGAGGACCTGGGGGGCAAGCAGAGGTTTTCCTACCAGTACACCGTGGCAAACAAGGTAATCTGAGACACACACACACACACACACATGTGAAGTCTAAATATAAGAGCGCTGTGCTGATGCCTGTGGTTTCAATCGACGCTGGATGAATTATGGCTCTCTTTTATGAAGCACCATCAAGCATTTCCCACCTCTGCAGACACTTGCAGGACGTGTGTGTTGTGAGATGTGTGTTAATGTGAGGGCGTGTGGTGTGAGCGTACTGA